>NC_134953.1:68459932-68764620 GCF_965638725.1 Aptenodytes patagonicus | reverse complement strand
GAAAAATAAGACAGAGAAGTAATCATTAGTATAACTATAACTCCCCGTGCAATAGTCCCACTTGTAAATTGAGATTTATGATTGCAGCTGCCGATATTTTAGAGGCTGGTGCAGGCAGCGGTGGCAGTACAGCCCAGCTACCCGCTGCCCCGCCGCAGTTACAGTTTATCACAATCTGCAGAGATTATTGCAATGAATAATACACAACAGGCTGGCAGTGAAGAACTATTCCCGATCAAACGCTTCTGTAAACAACTGAATAAATAATATTGCTCAGCCCCTCTTTAGGGCCCTCGGAGGCCCAGGGAAATCTCTCATTACTCAGCAGGAGAGGCAGCTAGGGGCTCAGAGATGCCACGAGGGAGGGACACAGTGACCCTGGGCAGGCAGTGGACATCCCAGGCACTGGCACTTCCCATGCAGACAGCTCACCCTGCCATTTTTTGGCAGAAAAGGAGGCTGAGACACAGGAAAGACGCGCTCGTGTTACCGCAGCTCCATGTGCAGGGCTGTCACTGCTGGGAACAACCTGCTTGGACAGACAGACAGATGCAAGCCCAGACAGACAGGTATTGCTATCCTCTCTTCTGCTTGGCAAGGCTTTTGCTCGTTCCTGATACTACCAGGGCCCTGTGGGTGAGTTGGCAGCAGGTAAAGAGCAGGTTCGGGGGCAGCCTGGCCCGCAGGCAGCCGGCCCCCGTCCGCAGCAGGGATGGGGCAACTGGGGCCGAGCCCACCAGGAGCGGGACTCCACGCGCTCCCTGAAATGTCAGTAAGTAATGCAACGTGATCAGGGTTGTGTGCCAGCAGCTGTAGAAATGGCATTTCTCACACAGCTCAGAAGGATAAAGTTCAGCTCCGTGACGCCCCGGGTTCCCCCATGGCAGCGAGCTCCGGCTCAGTCGCCATGCCATGCTGCCATGGGCATCAGGTCTGCAGAGACCCCCACCCAGAGGGTGAGCAGGGGGGATTCACTCCTTCCCCAGCAACCATCACACAGAGGTGCTTGATTTACTCTCCAAACATCTATGCTCAAATTACAGTAAGCGGAGGAGGGACCCAAAAGGAGCCAAGGGAGGGTTGTAACCCTCCTCGGGCTATAAACCAGCCCTGCAGTGGCTCTCTGACATTTCAGAGCCCTTGCACCAAGCTTTCCATGGGGTGGGTGCCCACGTGCCTCTGCCCAGACACCCGCAGGCAGGGAGCACCCCCCTGCACCTGCATCCTGCCTGCTCCAAGACCAGTTCCCAGGGTTGTTCCCGGCTCTCTGCAGGCTCTCCCCACAGCCGGGTCTTGGGGAAGGGCGAGAGAAGCAAAGCAGGAAAGTTTGCATCCCTGCGTCGGCTGCTCTACAGCGTCTGTATGTGTGCAGGAATTGGCTCCAATTAATCCCCCCTCAGCTTGGCCCGCCCGCTTCATTACCTCCCCTTGATGAGAACCATCAGTGGGGCCTGTATGATTTTGCTAATTAGCCTCACTTCGTTTATCATTTCCATTTTCTCCCAGAGACGCTCGGCTTGCTGGGCGACAGCTTCATCTCCCGCTGAAACAATGCGGCCCCTTCTGTGCCTGTCTCACTTAGCACTGTCACCGCAGCCATTATGAAATTGGGGTTTCATTTACACACTAATTAAACATTACAGCTTGTTCACAATTACAACATGGGGATGAGGAGGTAACTAATTACTTAAGAAATGAGCTAACATTTATCTCTGATTCCTCCCCCCCAGCCCGCCGCCCTCCCCTCCAATCAAGATTAGAAATTCTTGTTCGACGGTGGCAGCCCAGCATCCTCCCCCCCAGCCCGCCTCCACGCGTGCCGCGTCCCCTTCGGGGGGCTGTACCGAGACCCCGGCCCAGGCACAATCCATCAACCCCTAATTGCAGCCGGGATGACGGAGGGGCCGTGGTGGCGGCACGCGGTGCTGTGCCAAACGGGGCTGCATGGGAACAAGCCGTGATGCTAGGGATGCATCTGTCCCGGCCAGCCTTGCCTGCTGACCTGGCGTCCCCAGGACAGCCCGGCCATGGTGGCAGCAGGGACTGAGGTGCTCCCTGGGCATCACAGCCCCCCACACCTACTGGACTCTTGCCCGTTGGGTTAACGCCTGGCTCTGCACAGAGGCTAGGGACACCAGCACGCTCTCCACAGCCCTCCTGATGGGAAACTCATCCTGAAAAGACATTTTCTTCAGGGAGGAATTAACATTTAAAACTGAGAACCATTAGAGTAAATAAAACAGGCTGTCACTCGGATCAAACGGCAACACCAAGGGTGGGCTTGGGACACAAATGTGACTGGGGAGATGGGCCTCGGGGAGCAGGCAAGGAGAGGAAGGGGCAGGCGCCCCTTCGTTCATCCCTCAGGGCGGGGTGGCTGGCGCCCCGTGTTCAGCCTAGCAGGGCTGGGTGCTGCCGCCAAGCGAGTGACAGCCTCCTTGCACGGGCAGCACGGGGCTGCCATGTGCTGCTGTTGCATGCGGGCGGTCCTTGCCTTGCTGCAGTGTGGGCAGCCGGTGGAGGGTGCGGGTAGCAGATGGAGGGTGCAGGCAGGCTGCACCCAGAGCTACAGATGGGTTAGAGGACAGGGCAGTGGGGAAAGGTGATGGAGACCTGGACTGTCCTGGGATGGATGAGAGACAGGAGCCGGGCTGCATGGTCACCTGCAAGGCAGCAAGCCGGCTGGTGGCAGAGAGGCTGGAGAGGCTGGGGACGCTGCTGGGGTGCCTGGACACTGGTGCGGTGCGTGGACACTGCTGCGGTGCCTGGACACTCCTGCAGGCTCTGGGAAAAGGCAGTGCCACTGCAGGGCTTTTGAAACACAAGAGACTCCCCCATAAACAGCCCTAAGCACTGGAAATGCTCTCAGAAAATATACCTAGTTCAGCACCAGGCAATTAAGGTTCTTTTGCAACTCTTAACCCATGATTTTGAGACAAAGAATTTGGCCTTGGCATAATTTGAACTGCTAATTGCTTTCCTGATCCGCAGTCAGAGAACTGAGCTGAAGCGTGGGCACAAAAAAATCACCTTCCCCGCCTGGAAGAAAATTCAGAGCCACTCTCCGGGGGGAAGAGGATGCTCTCTTCTTCCCTCCGAGCAGCTTAAAAAATAATGATCAGGAAACAGTTAAGCAAAAGGGGGGTGAACTGATGGTTAAAAAAACTCACAGCACTTTATAATAATAGTAACAACTCATTCCCATAGTTTTTATCCTTCCTGTCTTTAGCCCACAAAAAAAAAAAAAAGAAACCCCGAGCTAAACTACTGACACTGGCTGGGAGCTTAGAACTGCCGCATCAAACAGAGCCCTTGAAACTCCTGAACATAATTGTGCTGCCCTCTAACCTCAACCTTCAATCAGTGCAGTGTAACTATCTCATTTTAGCCTACAGGACACACCCCTCTGCTAACTAGCAGCCATATTCTTCTCATTAGGAGACTGCTCTGGACGGGAGCGTGGAGGCAAAGCCGTTGTCTCTCTTTTTCTCTCCCTCTCTGCCTCTCTCGGCTGTTATATACGTACTTCTGGAGGGGGAGAGAACTAGCAGAGGGCTTTGTGGGTGCTGAAGATGGCCCAGCTGCCAAGCTCTGAGTCCCCTGGGCATGCAAATAAAGATAAATCGCTGGTTCTTGGTTGGAAACACACAGGATGGGAGAGGGCACCTGGCCCCAGTACCCCTGGCTCCAGGCGGCTGGCCCCGGGGAGCTGCAGCTAATGGCTGGAGTGGGATTCCCAGCAAGATGCTGCTGCTGTGCCCTCCGCAGAGCAAGGGGCTGGGGGTCCTGCCCGCCGCGGGCTCACCCCATGCACAGAGCCCCCACGGAAGGGTCCCGAGGCGGCAGTGCGAGGGCACGGGTCCCCTGCCTGCTGGAGCCAGGCTGAGAGGTGGCGATGGGCAGGGAGACATGCACGCCCTAGTAAGCCCAGGCAACCAGCAGCTCCAGCACCAAGGGGCCGGCAGGAAAGCAAGGCGCAATGCAGGGCTGGGGCGCAGCACAAAGGTCTGCACAGAGACAGCACCTCCGGCTGGGCGGTCGCTCCCCCTGCACACTACAGGCCTACGCGTAATTAACAGCGAGGCTAACTACAGCAGGAAATCTTACCCAGGGCTGCTGGGTGCTCTCCATCACTGGGGGGTTTTGCATCACGTCACTGGGTAGGGGTTTTTCCACGGTTAAAGATCAGCTCGGCACCGTGGGGGGATGAGGCAGGACACTCCTGTAGTCCACCCGGCACAGCAGCCCAGCCCTGCTGATCCCGCTGCATCTCTGGGCCACCACCTGGCCAAAAACTGATAGGAGCTCTTGAGCCCCTGCTTCATGCCACCCCCTCAGAGACCTCTGAGCACGCAGGGCAGACATGTCAGACTGCAGCACTGGACATGGCACCTCAGTCCCAGCAGTGTGGACCGGCAGGGTCCTTAGCAGTGACCATGACCCTCTCCTCCTGCCTCCCCTCCAAGTCCTGCACACCAGCAACACCCAGTTCGGGGCCCAGGCTAGGAGGAGCTGCTCGGGCTCTCACTGGGTTTGAAGAACCCAGCTTCCACGCTGGAGCAGGACTGTCTCAGGACTCTCGGGGACAGAGGGAAACACTGCTGTCCCAGCACACGCCCACCGCAGGGCTCTGCTGCAGGACTGGGAACAAGCCAGAGCTCAGGTGGTTAATGGCACAGCTGGGATTAGCTCACGTAGTAGTGGCTGCAGCTTTGGGAAGAACCTCACGCTATGGAGGATAAAGAGGAGAGCAGATCCCCTCTGATCCCACCGTAGACCCACAAAGCAAGCGAGGCCATGCTGGGAAAGGGCAGCAGTTTGGCTGGTGCAGCCTTCCCCTCCTGCCAGAGCCCTTTGCCCTGGCATTTCAACATATTAGCAACTTGGGAGTGGGGGAATGACACTGATTTGTGTAATGACAGGGAAAAACACAGCACTGGACAGATTTTTGATGCTTGGGTGCCCGTCTTCCCCACCCAGCAGCATCTTCCCCATCCAGACCTTGTCCCTAGATCCTCTGCCAAGTTATACCGGCTATTAACACACTCCAAGTTCGTTATCTTAAACAGGCCACTCAGGACACGGGGCAGCGATCCTTAAACCAATTAATGGGATCCTTTGATTTCAGGGGAGAATGAAGAGGGGACTGTCAGCACAGCGGCGAGGCAGGAGCTACGGGTCAGAGCCTAACAGCACAGAGGTGTCCGTTAGCTCTTAACAAGAAGCAGGGGCCGGCGGGGAGCTGCCAGACCCGACTTCTGTCAGCACCTTTCTCTGCAGCCTCAGCCCTGGCCCAGCGCTGCTTCCTGGGCACCCGGGAGAGTGAAGGAAAGCAGCACCATGGCGCTTAACAGGGGTCCGGATGCCAAAAGAGCGTCTGCCACCCTGTGCCCGGGTTGGGGCTGCCAGGAGGAGGAGGAGAGCAGCGATTGTACCATGTCACAGAGCTCATCCCGGCACAGTGGACGCACGGCAACAGAGGGAGCTCCCCTCTGCCGCAGTGGGGACGGCCACGGGGCCAGCGGTGCTCGGCCTGAGGTGCCCCAGCACTCCGAGGTGCCAGTGGCAGCATCACCCCCCAGCCCAAAACTTTCCTCTTTCTTTCTTTGCTTCGCTGTTTTTTAAAGCAGAAGTTCTCTCTTAGCGAAGTCTTTTGGGGGAGGTGGAGAGAGAGTAGAAAGCCAAAGAGAATCATCTTGCTAGTCAAAGCCTTTAACAACTATTTTTAATATCAGGCAGAGGAGCGGGATTTTGAAATGAAACAGCCGGCGCCTCTTTGATGGGCAAGCTACAGATCTTGAAACAAGGTCCATTCCCTCCTCCTTCACTAACTAACAGCCATATTTCTCTCATTAAAGACAATCTGGCTGTATTTTCAAACTTCTTAACAAGGCGATCACCGTAATTTGAGATTTCTATTATCCATGCTCCTATTACAGCAGTCTTTTAAGCAGCTAGCTTTTTTTTTTTTTGCTTTCTTTCCCCGACTTTGTCTCTCCCCTCAAACTGCCATCAGTGGTAATGACGTGCAGGAAACAAGAGCGCCAAGAACCATCTTTTTTTTTCCCCCTTCTTTTTGGTACTAGGTTGTGTGGGGGTAGCAATAAGGAATAAAATAAAAAGCGAAATGAAGTTTGGTTATCTCTTATCTGGAGTTTGGTTTTTAATCCACCCAGGAGCACAAATGAAGCCAATGCAGTACCTTATCTCCCCCGTCAATCACAGACCCCCCCCTTCCCAAAGACCCCCAGTTCTCTCCCCTTCCTAAAGGCACCTGGCCACAGCCCCCTCCCTGCCCCATTAGTCCTTCACTGGGCTCTGCCAGATGGATGCAATTTGCATAGTATCACCAGCGGAGGCTGGCAGATCAACCCGGGTCAGGCTCTGACATCTCCAGCACAGTCTATCTCCAAGTGCTAATTTGGACTGCATTGATCTCTCTTTCTGATTTCTTTGTCATTTACGTCTGCAACGGTTTGACAGGAGATACAGAGACAGACAAGGGGGAAAAGAAGGGGAGCGGGGGGAGAAGAGGAGAGAAACAAAGATTGTAGTTACAGATGTCTTTAAGGGAAAAAACAGATTAATCCAAGGACTCCTCTGAGGGTCGCAGCTTTGAAACATCCTAATTATCCTATTCTTATGAATTCCTGTACAGACTTAGAGGGGGGTCTCGTCAGGGAACTCAGGGGAATGGAAACTTGTTAAATTGCAGCGGAGTCTCTCTAGCTGGCTGCTACCCCTTCCCCTCCCGCACCTCGCAATCATTTCTCATTAGGTGAAGCAGGGCAGCTTTAAACCTGGCATCCCTCGCTGACACAGCCTTCGCTCCATACCTCTGCCACCGCTCTTGTTAAAGCTTCGGTAGAACTTGAGCAGGAGTCTCTCTTCCTCACAGAGAGGGACCGCGGTGCTCACAGCCACCAGCCTGACGCTGCCCAGGGAGGCCAGAGCCGGGACAACATGGATGCCTGACCCCTGGAGACAAGGGCTAACTCGAGAGGGACATCAGCATTCTCACGATCCCCCAGGATGCAGGTGCAGAAGGGCAGGTTTAGGAACACATTGCTGTTGCAGGACAGCATGACGTTAAGACACCTTCCACTGGAGTCCGGCGCAGAGCAGGGCAGGCAATCTGTGCTCTTAATTGAGATGTTTATGTTCATTAACAGGAAACTCTTCCCCTCCTCACAGGTAAGGGAAGACGCGCTTCCATTTAGCCTCGTCTAGGACACGTTGCAGAGACGCCAAGGCACCAAAAGAATCCACGGGGAAATCAAAATGTCACATTGCTACTTTCTACAGAAAAAGCTCTCTAGAAAGTTAATGATCTTCCAAGGCCTCTCACCTAACATGTGTCTCGCTGTGTCAGAGGATGCATCATGGTGCATGGGAAGTGCTGCTTGTTACAGGGGCTGGAGAACAAGTGCTAGCAAACGTGTTTTACCCACCCAGCACAACATGGGACAGGGCTTAGTCAGTGCAAGGGTTGTTCCAGCAGCTCAGCGACAGGACTGGACAAATAGGCAACAGCGGGATGGGTCCGAGGCAGTGCAAGGGTCTCTCTAGTACAGATCAGTTCATGTCTGCACGCTCCTGGGTTTGGGACTGGCTGATTGGTAAGACAGAGCACACAAAATACAATCAATCAGCCTCTACCCGTGCTCCCAGTATGCCAGCAAAACTTTCGAGTGATATGAAAAACATATTTAAGAGGTTTCTCATCTGTCACTGGGGAAAGGAATTGGGCCAGTTGTTGGGCTGCAGATCACAACTGCCTTCGGAGGGAGGGACAGCAGATCTGCTCTTCTTGCCAAGGGCGACAGTCCCCACCACTGGTGGGATGAGTCTGGGGAAAGCCTAAACCAGAAGCCAAAGGGAGGGGGGTACAGCAGCAGTCATGCAAAAGGGTGGCTCCAGGATGATGGCAGCGCTGTCCTGCTGGGGGTCAGCCAGGTCTGGGGCTTGAGACTGAAGACTGACCTGCCTCGATCTGCAGCTGGGCCTCCCAGGCATTGCAGCATGGCGAACAGCAGGTAATCCAGAAATCCTTCCTAAATCTTCACCTGACGCCAGTGCTGCAAATGTAACTGCTTCCAGCCAGAAGAGAGGGGCTCGCGCCTACCTTCTGCACATCCCAAGTGAGCGGGCATGCCCACTGCCTGCCCCAGGGCTGGGAGGAGCGCACGGCAGCACCCCAACTTTTCTCAGGCAGCCGAAGCCCCGCAGCCTGTCTCACTCTCCCTTCCAAAGGCTGCTCTCTCCCGTGACCAGGAGCCCTCAGGCGAGGAGCAAGGTGCGATGAACCCATCACACCCTCCCCGGCAGGCAATGGGGTCGGGCGAGCCTGTATGCCCCCACCCCAGCAGGCGAACGACCAACTTTCGGCAGGGTAGGATGGAGGGGTGAGTGCAGTCAACACAAACACTCAATCATCCTTCCTTTCTTTCTTCTGTGCCTCCTTTGTTAACTGCAGGAAACAGCTGAAAGACCTTGAGTTTCCCATTGTAGCGTGTATGGGAACAGAGCTGCAGTGATCAGAACATACCCCCCGCTGCTCCCGGGGAAAAAGGGAGAGCAGAATCCTTTCTAAAAAGGGTTTACGATTAGAAGAGTGTTCTGTCACTCTGGCGTGCAGTAATCCACTGCGCCACCAAGTCCCTTCAGAGAGATGTCGAAAACTTACATGACTGAAAGCAAAAGAGCCCCGGCTCAGGTTCCCAGGCAGCCAGACATCCTAATTATCTTTAGATCCACTCCCACATGGAGGGGAGAGAGCACACAAGAGTAAAAAAAAAAAGAAAGGAAAAGAAAAGAAAAAGAAAGAGGGGAAAAAAAAAAGACTGTCACATTGCTTTTTTCTTTTTTTAAAAGCTTGTCTCCGCTCACTGCTTTTCCAGCTGTGACACCTCTCACGGTAGTTAATTAGAATCATGTCACCGCGTTAATGTGCTCTGACTGGACTCTGACAGACGCGTGTCCTCTAACTGGCCCGCCCGGCCGGCCCTCCCTCCCCACCCCTCCTCGGGGATGCAGGGCCCGGTGCTCGCAGCAGGACCCCTTGCCACCCGCCTGCCACCCTGTCCCCCTGCCCACGGTCCAGAGGGTGCCCCGGAGCGGCTGGGCCGGTCCCTGCACCCTGCCTCCCTGGGTGCCAGGACATACTGCCTGGCCGCGACACCCAGCACACAGCCGCTTCACCTGTTCTGGATCTGCCTGACCTTTACAAGCGCTAATTCAAAATGACACTGCTCATTTGATGACATTTCTGTTGATTTTTACTTAAGTCTCTTTTAATTATTTAACTCAGAGTCTTTCCCCTTCTGCCTTGGGCTGGGGCCGCTGTGTGCGGGGCAGCGGCCCTGAGGCAGCCCTGTGTCCTGCTCCGCAGCAGCGAGCCCCATGCTCGGCTCTTGCTCTCAGCATCCCCCGGCAAAAGGATGGTGTAGTGCAAACGGCACTGCCCCTGGGCACGGCGTCAGCTGCGTGCCACCACAAAGAGCTGAACAACAGGGTTTGCCTGTTCCGGGGGAGCGTGGGGTTCTCCGAGGTTTCTCCCATCCCGGGGAGGGTGGGACCAGCTCTGCCAGCCAGGGCCATGCGGGCTGAGATGGAAAGTGATGAAAAAAATGGAGGGGAGTTTCACAAAATGCTGTCCCTGTCCCCTTGTTCCCCCTGCCCCACTGCAGAGGAGGCAGGTGCGCACCAAGGGTGATCAGGGATCCCATAGATGCTGTGGGGCTGCAGGCTTCCCTGCACCCTCGGGAGAGCCAGGAAAATGAAAGAGGGGAAAGAAAAGCAGGGAAGAATGAGAGGAGCCTGAAATAAAGCCAGCAAGCTCCCAGGACCGCAAGCTCCCAGAACCACAAGCTCCCAGCACCTTGCAGGGTGAGGCGAAGCCTCATCAGCCCCTGCTGAGCTCCCGGCATGGAGAGCTGGCGCTGACAGCCAAAGGCACCCATTACAGCGGGCGGCCCGCTGCCTGCCACCGCACTTAGCGAGCACGGCCCTCGCCACCCTCTCCTTCAATGTCAGCGCGGAGAGCAGCCCAGCGCCGCCGGGACACGAGCAGGCAGAGCAGGCAGAGCAGCACAGGGAGAGGGATGGCTCCGCTGGGCAGGAGGCACCCCTGGCAGGCTCTGGCCAGGCTCCCCGCGGCGGTGGCAGCTCGCAGTAGTTAATTAGAATCGTGTCACTAAGTAAATGCGCTCTGACTGGACTCTGACAGACGCTCACCTATGACACTGGGGGCCAGGAGACAATCCACATCAAACTACTGCAGTGTGACCCTTTTAACACAAAGAGTAAACTCACTGCACATCGAGTTGAAGCTCATTAAAACTGTCTACTCTGCGAGCATCCCATTAACCTCACTGTTAAAAACACGCAATTCCTCTTCTTCTTTCCGAGGCCTAATTAATGCTCTGGATCAGGAACAATATCACACCCTAACCTTCCGATATTTCCAATCAGTAAATGAAGACAGAGATGGAGCCTGGAAGGCACGGTAGCTTGCTGGGTCGCTCACCGCATGGGCTGCGGACCTGCCCAGGCAGGTAGGGCTTTTCCATTTGGCACGGCAGAGGTCCCCACAGAGAGAGCAGGGCACAGCCCTGGCCAGGGGCACCGTGGGCACAGGGAAGATGGTGAAGCCCTGTGCAGAGGCTCAAGGCTCATGGGATTACGCCAGCTGGTGTAAAACAGCCCAGCAAGGGCATCGTGTCAAGACAAGGTGCAACTATGAGACCAGACCTCCTGGTCGCCTAGGATGGGTACTGCAGGTTCGTTAGCAAGAGACACAGCAGCCTGGCTACCCTCCTCCCCTAAAAAAGAAAACAAACCTCAATCCAGGCATTTAGAACTAAATCTGAAATCACAATAATCTGTGTGCTAAAGTCTAAACTTTAAAGATTCTATTAAATTCAATTATATTCAAAAAAGACCAGGGGCAAAGGGTAACATCATGTTTTAAAGACAGTCAATGCACTGGAGGTGGAAGCAGAGCTGACAAATGAGAAACAAACTTTCCCAGCAGCAGCTACTTCTCCAGATTTGGAAACTTTTTACTTTTTTCGATGTATTTTCAGTTCAGTAACTGGCTCATTCAAAGCTGAGAAACAACAAAGGACTGAAAAAAAAAAAAGAAGGTGTGCCTTTTATCTTTTCCATAATCAGGGAAACAAACAAACCAACAAACTAAGGTGGGAGAGGATGAGATGTGCTAATTCTAAAATCTTGAAAGGGTGGTTTCCAGAAACACTCCAACTCACCAATCACTTCTTCCTTTGGTTTCATGCACCAGGTGTTTTTAACTAAAATGTATTCTGAAATTTACTTTTCCTTCTGTATTGAGTACATGCAAGGGAAACAGGATTTTACAAATAAAACCAATTCAAACTACTGCTGGGGTACTTCAACATGGCATTCCAATTTTCATCCAAAAGAGTCGCAACTCAAATCGTAAGTAATAATTTAATCACCATCTCTTTAAGAACAAATAGTAATTCACCATTTTTCTAATGTAACAAATATCTAAAAATGAAGACTAAAGGCATATTATGTTACATAATCGATCAAAATAAATGCAGCAAATATAGGGCATTTGATGAATAAAAGAATAACCAGATTTAACAATTTGGCAGCGGTAAGGAGAGCTGCACTTGGTTTGATAGGTGCTGGTCAGTAAAACTTGACCTTTTTTCAGGGAAACAGGTAAAAAAAAAAAAGGGCAAAAATAGAAGAAAATCAATTACTGAATCCAGGTGATCTGCTGGCTGATTTAAATCACAACTAAAGCCTGGGATTTTAATCCTTCTGATCTGTATCAGTCTCTGAAACTCTGTAGAGAGACCCCAACGCAAGAACCCAGCTCCACTGGTGCGGAGCCTGTGAATGCTGGTCTTTGCGTGAGAGTGCCAAGACCCCCATTACAAGCTGCAGCTCGTTTTTGGCAAGCAGCGCCTCAAACACATGTTTTAAGAACCGCAACGTGCACACGTCTGTAAGATGAGTAAGTTCTTGGCAAGACTCAACTTCATTTTTTTGAGGGCCAAGAAAACACCAGGCAAAAAGAAGTTCCTCAGCCCAAGATCCTACAGCTCACGCTAGAGCTGACACACATTTAATCCATGTTCGAGGAGAGATGGAAGCTGCAAAAAAAAGTCCTCTCTGGTCCTCAGGGCCACATGCAGCCCAGAGGGAATCCTTAGAGCTGAAATACCAACCCGAGAAAAGGTATGAAAGAACAGGGTTCACTCCCCTTTTGCTCCTTTTCCATCTCCCAAGGATTTTCGGCATCCTCACTCTCTGGAGCAGGACTTTCCAACCTCCTTATTCTGCCCAGCACTCCTCAGCAAGCTGAAATATTGACATTTTCCCCTTTCCTTTACCTTTTCCCTCCTGTGAAACAACTGCAGCAGACCCCTACACATCCCACCCCAAAGTAGCTCTGTTTGCAGTGTATGCAAATACACTTTGGTGTATTTGGTGACACAAACCACTTTTCTAACCCCTCGACAAGATTTGCAGCTCACTTGTTCGCGAGCAGAAACCAGACGAAAGCTAGAACGGGAGCTCTGTTCAGCAACTCGCTGTATGCGCAGCCGTACGTCCCAGGGGATGTGGTGAGACTCCACTGTGCTCCACCACGAGCCCCTCTTGCCCGCACGCACCAGCTGCTAAAGGTGAGGTTCCCATCCAGAATCCAGCCTCGGCCCTGCAGGGTGTCGAGCACCCTGAACTCCCTGGATTTTGAACAAGACAAAGGAGAGGAGATGAAGCATGGGGCGGGACTGGTCCCAGAGCATGCCAAGTGCAGGGATTTGGAGCAGATATCTGCTGAGCCAGTGAATCAGAGAGTGATTTGAAAACAAAGCAATACACAACCGATCAGGCGAGACAGCAAAATTCCTTGCAAATTGTTTGCAAAAATAAGTGGCCATCTACTGCAATTTTTCTGTCAGATTTGAAGGGAAACATCCATGTCGCACATCCCTGCATAAGCGAGCTGAGGCTTCACAGGACTGCCTGCATCCCCCTGGACCGCTCCCCATGCTGCCAGGAAAGGGGCCGCAGAGAGGCTCTCCTGCACGGCATGGTATTCATGAAACCTCTGTGGCTGGCTAACACATTGCCTTGCTGCTCCCTCCTCAGCCCTCTTTGGTTTGCAGACTTCTGGACATCAGCAACCCACGAGGGCTGTGAGAGTCAGGGGCTGACCCTGCTTACACCCACCTCGGGCAGCCCTGGGGAGCCCTCTCTCAGCTCCCCAACCTCCCTTGACCCTGCTGCACTCTGGGACCAGCCACAAAAGAGAAGGGAGGCTCTAGACTGCATGGGAGCATCCCCAGAGCCACAGCCAGCTCCCGTCTCACCACGGGCAGCAAGAGACGGGCAGGCAGCATGCTTCGCCGTTCTCCACTCTCTCCTCCAGCAGCAGTCCTTGAGAAGGGATCATTTATTCGGCTGAGTGGGCAGGGCTGTGTCAGGAGCAAGGCTCCTTTCAGCCAGGGAGGGAAGGGGAGGGCAGCCCTGGGCAGGGAAAGGGATGGGTCCTCCCAGCCCTGAAGCAAAAGTGGTTGAGAGCATGAAGGAGAGTGGTGAGGACCGCTCAGGTCACAGGGTGACCGTCAGCAATTGGGATGACCGTGCCCACTCCCAGTGGCTGATATGGAAGGACTCGGCTGTGCAGGACCGACACTTGCTCCAGGACGAGGCAGCAAAGCTGGACCCAAGGAAGCCAGCCCAGCCCGCCTCTGCAGTGAGCAGTCCCTCCTCGGCCCTTGGCCTGGGGACCTCTCGGGCTGTCACTAGAGCCAACGCTTCATCCATGACTAGGACCCGAAAAGCCAGCAGGCTGGGAAATGAAGTGGCCAGAAGGCCAGGAGGCTGGTGCCCTGACAAAATGCCAGGCAAGGCATGTCTCCAGACACCAGCATCGCCCCAAGCCTTCTCCCAGGAGGGACGCTGGGTTACCAAGCCCCAAAGCCAGCAGCCCTGACACCGCAGGCAGCAGCTGTGCCTGGGGCTCCCAAGCTGGCTGTGAGGAGAAGCCATTCAATGAGCCGTGCCTCCAGCTCACTCCCAGCGGCTCAGCCTGCAGCAAAGCCACCAGGCACGGGGTGTCAGTGGCTGCCGCCTCTGCAGGTGGGCAGAGGATCACAGACACCCAGGGCAGAGCTGCTCTGGACCCAGGCCAAATGGAGCAGCCAGCAGGCTGCAACACACAGGGCACATGTGCACCGTTGGCGGTGCCAGGGAGATGGAGACCATCACACTGCTGGCCTGGCATCCTTCACAGCACCCATGTAGACCCCCTTCCCAACAGCATGTGAAAGGCAGGTCTGCCACTGGGATGGAGCGCTGCAAGAAGGGAGCTTGGCTGCTGGGCCTTGACACGCTGCTTCTCTGTGCAATCCGCCCGTGGCTCACCCTGTACTGAGGGGAGCCGGGAACGCTCCCCCATGGAGGAAGTTTGGCAGAAATGAAGAAGCAAAACCCTCCTAAAGGACTGGAGTGGGGAGGGACACGAACAGCATCCCTCTGAACTCCATCAGGCAGAGACACCTGTGCAAGAAAACAGCACTGAGATAAATACGGGCAGAAACCAATGGCAGGCAGATGATACTCCAGAGCTGGAGACGCTTTGTCAGAGTAAGAGATGACAGCAACAGAGAGCTCTTGCCATAAATAAAATGAGGAAAGACGAGGCACAAACCAACCCTGCATCCCCCAGGAGACCCTAGGAAAAGCCCAAGCCCCCAGAGCAGGACACGCACACACAACGCCTGCAGTCCCCGTTCCTTCCCTGTGATCCCCCCAACATGGCACACATGCAAGGCAAATCTGCTCCCAGGCAAGGAAGCAAATTTTAATGCTACCTCCGTCAATAATGCAACCAGATCCATAGTTCAAAAGGAGCTTGCTAATTAAAAGCTGGTGAGCTTTAAATAATTCATCTCCTTAACTTGGATTGATTGGAGAGTTTAATGGTTAGAGTCGTGAAACAATATTAAACAGGCTCCTCAAGGCCCAGGTAGCTGGTGACTTTTCCAAGTAAATCTTACCTCCTTGCAAACTTTAATGCTCACAAGTCACTGTGGATGAAGGGCTGGGAGGCAGAGGGAACACCTGACTGCTGGTCTCCAAGAGGTGATCCAATGCCCCACGTAGAAACAAGACAGGCAAGAGCGATGCAGCCCTGAGTTTACAGCTCTGCCTACAGCGCAGTAAATCTGAGCTCCAGCCCGTACTGCAGCCTGCTGCTGCTCCAGCTCTGCGCCCCCAGTGTTAGGCAGCAGGCAGATATATGGCCTCAGTGTCCTGGGCCAGGTCTCCCTCCTCATATCACTTTGATCCCCGGTGTGGAAGAGCTAGGGGAAACATGGAGCTCTGCCACTGTGCACGGTAGTCTCAGTTGTTTACCTTGGAGCAGGCTGCAGGACCATGAAGCTCATCACACATGTGAGCAAACGGGACGATGGTTCAGTTCACCAGCTGGGGCCATGCATCTTCACTCTGCAGCACGTTTCCAGCCAGCTCCCGAGGCTGCACTGCTTGGCAGAGCCTCCTTTCCAAGGACGAACACAGCATCCAGAGCAGCTGGAGGACTGGCCCAACAGGGAGAGCATCCCGCCCAGCCTGCGGACCCCCACCCTGTGCTCCAGGCACCG
The DNA here is from genome assembly GCF_965638725.1 of Aptenodytes patagonicus. Taxonomy (NCBI): domain Eukaryota; kingdom Metazoa; phylum Chordata; class Aves; order Sphenisciformes; family Spheniscidae; genus Aptenodytes; species Aptenodytes patagonicus. Next base: position 68,748,949 of record NC_134953.1, on the reverse strand, counting down.
TGTGAGCCCTGGTGCTGCCCACATCCACCCCCAGCCCAAGCACTGCCAGAGCAGCTGAGGAGGGGAGCAGCTCCCTGGCCAGAGGGACAGGCAGGTGTGTTTGCCACGCTGGGATGTGCCAGGGACCAAGAGCTCATCCTGCGTGCCAATCCTGTCCTGGCACATCTTCATCCCTTCCACCAGCCAGAGACCCCACAGCCCTTTGGCTGGCTCTCAGCACCCCAGCCTGGACCAGCTCTCGGAGCTGAGGCATGTCCCACACACCCGTAGCAGCAGCCGTGGGGATGGGAAGGGTGCAGGGCAGCATCACTCACCTATCCCGCTGTGAGGCCTCCCTATGTGCTGTAGGTTCAGTCCTTTGTTCATGTCTAAGAGCCCGTTCTTTGGCCAACTCCCCATGGCAAAGCTGTACGCCTGGAAGAGAGAAGCAGAGAGTCAGACCAGTGCACAGCCCATGTGCAGACATGTTTTGTACTCGCCCAGGCCTGGCTGCTCCCGGGGCTGGCGTGGGTCTGTGTTTGCCGCATTCAGTGAAGACCCGTGCATCGCCCTTGCAGCAGCTCTCCTGGAGCCACCTGCACAAAGCACCCTCACCCTGGCCTGTCCCACCTGGTGCTCCTCAGAGAAGAGGTGTCCAGGGCCTGTCCTCGTACAGGTGACAACCCTGACGAGGTTTGCTGGCCACTGTGCCAGATCAGCATCACCTGAGTCCACCTTTGCCATGCTGGGGCGAGCTGGCAGCTGCGAGCTCATCCCACATGTCCCTGGGTTGCTCCAACATCATCCCCCCCAAGGATGGGGTCAGCAGGAGTCTGCAGGGGGCCAGCAGCCCCCTTCCCCTCTGGCAAGCACAGCCCTCCCAGCCTCCCCTCTCCTTTCCATCCCCAGAGCCCCAGCTGCCTTGGGACTCTCCATCACCGGGAGCCAGCACTGCTCACCCCACTGCACAGAGCCCACAGCCTGGCCAGAGGGAGCCGGCTCCGTCCCTGCTGCGTCCCCCGGCAGGGCTCCCAGCAGGAGCGAGGCAGGCAGGAGCCCGAGCAGCACAAAAACCCACTGGACAACACAAACGTGAAAGCAGACGGGCCTCCATGTCACACGCACGGCTGTAATTACAGCCTGACAGCCACGTATCTTCTTCATCTTGAGGAATTAAGCTCAGTGCTGCATTGTGAGCAGTAAGAAGGGTGCGTGGGCTTAGCGTCGCTCATGCCGGCGCTATCTCTGCTGCCGTGAGGGCCATTGTCCCCAGATGAGATCAGGTCAATCCAGCAGCCCCTATCTCCCTCCTACAGCGGGGATCATCGCTAACCGCGGCCACGGCGCAGTGGGGCATTGCTGACACCCTCCATGGGCTGGGCACACCGGGGGAGATGCTCTCTGCAGTGAGAACGGGGCCGAACTGGGCAAGTGGAGCTGAGCGGTCCCCCCCCAGCCCACCACCCACCTGCCTGCCACAGGGACTTGCTGCCAGTCCCTCTGCCTCCACTACCTGCTGCTCTGCCTGGCACGGGCAGGGCCAGCCCCTACGCAGCCCCCGCTGCCAGCAGCCCTCGCTGCCAGCAGCCCCCCGGGAGCTATGGGGCTTGGGGGAGTTAATTTATTACTGGCCTACGTAACCATTCATGCTGCTTTGTTACTCCTGCCTTAGCAAAACAGAGGGCTCCACAGATAATTAATAGACAGCATTGCTAATCCTGTTGGGAGATGATTAGCAATTAAAACTCCTAATTAAGTCTATGCATAATTCACTGAAATTACACTTTGTGTACACAACGGTGAGGTTTCCTTTGCCTTCAACAAACATGCTCTGGTATCTTCATCGCTGTGGCCGGGATGCAGGCCAGCTGGCCGTGGGGCAGGGGGGAGCCGGGGGGTCAGGGTGCAGGATGGGACCCCTCCACCCACCTACTGGGTGGCCCTGGGTGATGGCAGCAGCGGCTCCACGTGTGGCTCCCTCTCCTGGGCTCTGTCCCAAAAAGCAAGCCCAGGCAAAGCGCAGGAAGGTCCCCGTGCTCAGCACCAGCAGATCCAGGCCTGGGATCACCGGCAGTGGGGGGCATCCCTGGGGAAGGGGTGTCCCCGCACACTTTGGAGGGAGGATGCATGGGACAGGAAGGGAGCAGGGCTGTCCCTGCACTGGGGCTAGGCAGGCTCTGAGCTACCGTATCGCAGGCTGCCTTCCCAGCCCAGACACATCCCTCGGACCCTGGCCAGGAGCAACCGAGGGAGCACAGCGGGAGGCTGGCAAGATCCTGGGAAAGCCATGGGGACAGCTCTGGAAAGCTCCTGACAGCTGGGCTCTAGTGCCAACCCCAGCCTGCCTCCCCCAGCCCCACAGCAGCCGCGTCAGCAGGGAGCTGTCGGCGTGTGCCCCGTCCCCAGGATCAGCACGGGGCCCATCTTTGCATTGCGTTTTGCTTTCCTAATCAAGGTCATTTGGTACAGCAGCAATACCTGAGCAAACTAGCTAAGCAGCCCGGGTGGCAGTTGGCCTGACCACTGAAGGTCAAGTGTGCACTTATGCATATTCAAAGCTGCCTGCAGTATCGATCGGGTTTTAATTGTTTTTCCTGGGGTTTTGGAAGGAAGTGCCAGGGGCATTGATCAGCCCCAGACTCACACTTCAGGGCTGGCAGGGACCGTCACTTTGCTGCAGGCAGAGGGAAATGCAGGCAGAGAGGCAGAGATGAAGGCAGGCCAGGGGAGAGGCCAGCCAGCCCCGGCTGGGAGGAGGAGCCATCGCTAGGCTGCGTTGGAAAACAAAGTTTTTTAATTAAAATTGGCAATTCTGAGCCGCCTGCCAGCAGCAGCCACGCAATCAAGAGCGAGGAGCTTTGCTATTTAATATTTAAAGACAACGTTTAATCTTTAAACAGGAAAGTTCTTCTTCTGACTGTTAAAGGGAGGCAGAAAGTGCCGGAGGCTCCCCAACGCAGGGCTCCCCAGCCCGCCGGGGTGGCTGTGGCTGGCGGCGAGCCACTGGCTCACCGCAGCCGCCGGCTCACTGCAGCCGCCGGGAAACTGGTGCCATCCGCAGCCGCTACCCTGCCAGCTCCTCCGCTGCTCCAGCCCCGCACGGCCGCCACAGCGGCGCAGACACCTGCCCCTTCAGCGCTTATCCCTACGGCAAACCCTGAGAAAGTCCAAGATGCCCCTGGTTTGCTCGCATGCCAAAGGATTTAAAAAAATGCCATGAAACCTTTTTTGCCAGGAAATCACACTAATTTGTCCCTCCCTCTGCTTCAGTCTTGGTGTTGCAGGGACTGGGTTGCTCCCTTCTAGGTCAGACACTGAAGCAGGGCCAGGACCCTGTGGCATTTTATTTTCATCTGCATTTTAATTGATAAAAAATGTAGACATCTTTTGAAAAAGCTATTTTTAGATGGTTTTGGTCAAAATTCTGATTTACAGACAAACTCAGTGCCTCTGATCTGCTCAAAACCACCCCAAAAATGTTTGCAGAATAATTTTCAAGCAGCTTGAACACAATTATTTCCCTTCATACCAGCATACCTTTTTCCTGATTTTGTTTTTAATTCTATGAAGGCTACATTTACCTCCCTGCCAATGCTGCTCTGAAGTCAGATGATTATTAATTATATTTATTTACTTATACAATCCCATAGGCATACGCAGCAGTTCACAGACAAATACCACCCTGGGTCCCTGATGTAGGGATCTTGAATCAAAGGTAAGCAGATACTGCTGTGATAAATGTGAGCTAACAGCAGCAGGAGATTAGGAACATACTGTGTTTCCATGCATAGAGCCAGCACCACAGATAATCCACAAATCCACACCCTGTTAAAAGTGTCAGTACAGGGAGGTAAGTCCTTAGGTAACCCGTACCTCACATAACCTGCAGAAAATCCAAAAAACAAAGGTGGGGAGCTATTAGAGGATAAGACATGGGGGTACAGCAGCCTGGGGCAGGGAGATGCTGTGTGCGCAGAATCACAGCATCTGGTGCTGGCTTTATAATAAAGCAAAGGGGGTCTGAGATCACTCTCCTGTTGCACCGGGTCACAAAACTTCCTGGTGGCCATGCCACATCGGCCTCAATTTGCAAAGAGCCTGAAACAAGAGCTCCATGGACCACTTCTAGTAGCGCTGTGGGTCAAAGATGGTCCTCTCAGCTGAGGCAGGAGCGCACGGAGGGCACACCAGCGATGCTGGGCAGTGCCACGGTGCTGCTTGCAGGGGGAAGAACGCAGGATTTGTCCAGTTCTTGTAAAAACAGTGCCTAGTTTTGCACCAGGTTCACCCTGCCTGCCCTTGCTGCAATCCCAGTGCAACAGCCCCTGTCCCCAGCAATGCCAGGGCCAGCAAGGTGGCAGCGCCAACACAGCCGGGTCCTGATGCCCCACTCCCTGGAGCTTGTTTGGGCTACACACTGTGGTTTATAAGCAGCACAGCTGCAGAGAAGATGTTCCAGGGGGTCAGAAAATTCCCAGAACTGGAACTTGTCAAGCTGATGTATTGATCTAAGTGGACTGAATAATGCTCCATCATTTATTTATGGGGAAGTGCCCGGCACACTTCACAAAAACTGGTATTCGGCAGTCACATTAAGGCAAGATTTAACATCCCGCATCATGCAAACAGGGCACCTGTGAGAGGTCAGGATGCTCACTTCCACGGGGAGCCCCACAAATCCTTCCCGCACGCGCAGGGAGGGGCTGGGCTGGTCCTCACGGAGCTGCTGGAGCTCTGCTAGGGCAACATGCCGACACCGACAGAGCCAGCCCCATCCTTTCTGCACGTGCCGATGCTGTGACCTGCTCAGTCAGCCCCCCAGCCCCTCTGCCCTCCACTAAAGCTGCCGGCGTTGCACCACCCTGGGTGCTTTAGCTGAAGGGCAGGAGGGGAGCGGGGCTTTGTGCTTTGCAATGGCACAAGCATGTTCACAAACCACGGCAGCAAGAACTGCCAGGACCGGTACAGAGCCCCCTCCTGCCCTGCCCAGTCTGGCAACCCTGTCATTTTTCATGTCCCATCAAGAGGTTTTAAATGTTTCACCCGCTAATTGTAATTTTAATATTAATACGGACACTTTCAGGCAGGGAGAAAATATTTCCTTTTGGAAAAAAATCCTCCCAGGAGCAAAGGGGCTCAGCGGTTTGAGAAGATGCTGATGTGTGGGGACTAAGGAATAAAAAAAAAGTGGTGGTTTTTGCTGAAAGTTTCCATTAAGAATTTCAAAAAGACTCCTGAGAAAATCATGTTTTTAAACAGATAGAAAGCGGCCGTGAGATCTCCCCAGCTGCCCTCAGCTTGGGCAAGCAGCGGGTGCTGGCTGTGCTCCCCCAGGATCAAGCTGGGCACAGTAGCCAGCCGATCAGAGCCGACCCCCCTGACATTTTCGCAATGGAGAAAATGGCTTCACGACAGCAAAACCATCTTCTTCCTCTTGTCATGTCAGCTGCACACCACATCCGCCCAAAATAAGCATTTCCCTCTAACTCCCCTCATTCCACTGCTGCCACAATGAGGTGTCAAGGTTTTATATTACTTTGTATGGTGGGAAGAAAAAAAGAGGTCATGTCTACAACTAAGTGGGCTTTTAAACACAGCTTAAAATGTTTTCAGTGCCACCCAGTAACCGTAAGGTTTTGGGGTTGGGGGTGTCTTTGAGGCCAACCCCACACGGCTCCCAGGACACCGGGGACTCCAGGGTGGTCCCTCGACATCCCATTTTAATTGCATGCCACCTGAAGCCCACTTCAAGGATGGGATGTGGACATTTCTTGCTGGGATTTCTTGCCATGCAGACTTTCTGGCACGACACAAGGCAAATCTAATGACAATTACGGCCTGACCCCACCACCAAATCATTTAGTAGCAAGGCTGCTGGATCAGGGCTGAATGCAATTAAAGAAGAGGCAGGTAATGAATAAGCAGCTTGCCAAGCCCCGGCTGACAATGGTAGAGCTCGTCTGCCGCAGGGAAGGCACGGAGGAAAGCTTGTCCGGCAGGACAGAGGCACGGAGCCAGGGATGGTTCAGCCCCCCGCGGCGCTGGAGCCCGCTGCCCTCGCTGGCTGTCGGGAGGCAGGAGCTAAACCCAGGTGTAACGTGTCCCTTTTAAGCAGTTTAGTCAGAAGTGCTGCCACATTCACAGCTTTTCAAGTATTTTTAAATCACTTACAAAAGCAGGATTAAACGATCAGGAATTCCATTTAATAGGACAAATAAAGAAATAACAATCTAGTCCATCAGCCCTGCGAAAGGCAGGTTTGATTTAAGAAAAAAAAAAGTATAAAAGAGGGAGAGAAAAAAGGAAAGGGGGGTGGAAAAAAAAAAGGATAATGTGTGTTTACTCAAGCAAAGAAAAAAATATTTAAGTGATGTAGGGGAGAAGATTGCGGTAACTAGTGAAGAATAACATCGTCTGCTTTGCTGTCAAATCACACAAGAATTTCAGTAATAGATTCTCATTCTGACACTCAATTCAATTCGAAGGTGATCCTGCTTTATCCCAACACATCAAATATTAAACACTCGTATTAGCCAGGGTGTCGTCGCCTTTCCCGGCTTAGACGCGGCAGGAAGCTTTTCCCCCTACTTTCTCTCACTCGCTATAATATTCTCAATGTTATCTAAACATGCCTTCATACACTGGGGTTCCTTATCAATCCCATTTGGAGAGGGAGGGGGGCTGTACTTAAAACGGTATTAGTTTGGGGGGCTTTTATTATTATTATTTCCAAAGCTTTTCAATTTTGTGTGGAAAAAGCTTAGAAAAAAAAAGGCGGAGGGAGGGGAGGCGGCGAGAGAGGGAGAGGGAGCGCGGGAGCGAGAGAAAGTATAAGAAAGGGAAAAGCAGCCAGCAGCTCTTGTTTGACTGATGCCTTTCAACAAGGGCAGTCTAGCTTGTCAAAGCCCGGGCTCGAGATGAATTGGCATATCTATTCAGCCTGCCTCTGGATGTCATGCAATACAGTTTCATATTCCCAGATAAGGCATGATAAGCAATTGCTGCCCTGACACCAACTCCATCCATCCCTGCCTTTCTGTCCATGCGTATTACAGATCTCTGCTGCGCCGCTAATAAGAGGCATTTAATTTTTACAAACACAGCGGCAAGAGGGGCCTCCAGACTGACCAGGTACAGCATTAACACTGTTCACGTTTAATTACTTTTTCTCAGTGCACCCAGCTCCCCGGACACTTGTGAGTGGCACCGGGTGCACGAAAACAACTTGTGGCCAACGTGGCACCCACTGAAGCCTCGGATTAAACATCTGTGCTAATAATTAAGGGGTGGGGGTAACGAGAGTAGAGGGCGTTTGTCCTCTGCCAAATAAATCGGCAGTGCCGCTGAGCAGGAGGTGGTTTGGCTGGGGTTTGGACATGGGAGGACGCAGGCAAAGATGTGAGCCGTGCCCTTTCCCAGGGAATGTCCCTCTCTGGAGCACAAACCCCACAAGAGCTGCGGGGGGAAGGAGAGGGGCTGACACACCGAACGTTGGGACACCACAAATGGGTCTGGCCCCACTTAGGTGGAAGCAAGTGCTGCCCTTGGAAATTCCTGCCATTGCCAGCACCCTGCAGTGGGAGGACGGGATCTGGACACAATCCTTCCACGTTGCCGAAAAGGTGCTGGGACCCTGCCTGGTGCTCTGCCCTCTTCATGCAATGGCACGTGAACGTTTTTCGGAGACCAGTGCCACACAGACACCTTCTCACATGTCCTGGACGAGCAGGGAGCCCTCGACACACGAGCCACCTTCCCAGCCCTACCTAGCCTTGCCAAGCAACCTTTGGCAAGCCCAGCTGGTGTCCACCTCAGTCCATTTGCAAAGCTGGTTGTTAAAACAGCCACATCTTTATGCCTCACGTCAGGCAGTAAATTAAACAAATAAAAATACGACAGTCTCTTTTTGGAAAGGTGAGCGCTGGGCACACAGGAACTGCCTGGCTCTGCCCACCTTTGGGAAGTGCTTCACAGAAGCGAGGTGCTCCCAGTCCATGGGAGGAGGACAGGTCAAGCTTAAGGGAAAGCAGCAAGGTGTCAGATAAGATGTGGAGGATGCAGCATAACTGTATGTGCTTTCTCCTTACTAAAAGAAGCAGCCCTTGCCATCAGATCTCTGTCCATAGGAGCACTGCAAAAGGGAAACTGAGGCACGCAATGATCTCATGCCTGGCCCTTCTTCCCACCCAGACACATGCCTGAGCAGCCTCAGCCTGCCCATGTCCCGGCAATACCACCCCTCAGCCACAGCCGTGCAAATTCACTGTCAAAACCCCTCTTAACTTCAGGAGAGGCAGGATGGACCCTGCAGCCACCAACAGCCCTTCTCCGGGGTGCATTTGGATGCCGTGACCCCGACAGGCAGTAGGGAGGTGGCCCTGCCGCCATGCAGGATTAGCACGTGCCCTGGTTTAGGCTGCAATAGAAAAACACCGGTGTGCCTGACTCCGGAGTGTCAAAGTGCCAAGCGGTTTAGGCTTCACATTTCCCTGTGTTTGAACAAGAACAGTCTCTGCCTTGCTCCCAGGCTAGGGATTATCCTGGATAAAATGTTCTCGACTGCTGTGTGCTCTGCGGCTGGCGACACACTAGGTTAATGCTGTGGAGACCTGGGTCCAAGCCCCGGGTTTGGTCACAAGCAAAACAAAGCTACAGGTCTGGGTCCTGGAGGGCTGGGAAATAAGGCTGGGGCATGCACAAGCCAGTGTTGGCCCAGGAGAGGGGACAAGCAGAGCCCTAAACCGCCAAGAAAGCAGCTCAAGGATGGAGGCTGCTGGCAGGACTGGGGGGGTCTGGGCTTGGGGTCAGGCGTCCGAGCAGAGCATCGCAGCAGGAACCCAGGGGCTGCTGCGGAGACAAGGGGCTGGAGGACACATGCCCAGCACCTTTCCCGGTCCGGGACAAGTGGCCCTGCCCTTGAGACACAGGACATGTCTGTTTGAACAGGGCTGCCTTTTCACAATGTCCTGGCATTTCTGGCTGCACTGCAGGGTGACCGAGATCCAGGCTGGGCTACGCTGATGTATGCAATCAGCTCCCAACACTGAGATACACAAGCAGCTCCCAATTAGCACCTGAAAGACAGAGTCACATGACGACATGGCAGACAGCTACCAGGGAGTACCTACACGCGGCTGATTTACCACTCCAGGCCTGGGAAGGATGGGCTCATGTCCTGCGATGCCATCCCCCAGGGACCGTCCCAGCCCCTGCGGGGCCAATTCAAGCAGGAAAGCAGCACTAAGCCTTTCCCCACCACAGCACCGTGGCCGGCAGAGTGGGGAAGCCGGGTATGACCCCAAGGAAAACCCACAAACACACTTCATAGATGATTCACCGCAGCCATGGTTGCCTCTCCACGCAGACAAGAACAGACCAGTCCAATTCTGGCTGCTCCTGGGGAAACTCGGGGTTCAGGGGGAAGGGGAAGATGCCTCCAACGGTGCTGGAAAACATGCAAATGTTGGCACTGCCCCGGAATCAGACCCTCCATCAGCCCCTGGATACATGAGGACAGAAAACGGCATGACAGGGCCCCAGGAGATGTGCCATGCTGCAGAGCTGAGCTGCTGGGGCAGGATCAAGGTGGACAAATCTTGCCCTCCTTGGATTTAGCTGGAGATCAAGAACCACCAGAGAGAGCTGTGGTTTTGCCATATTACATGAGGATGGGTAATAGTATCCACCGATCACACCCTTCCTGTCTTTCCAGGGCCATGAACGACGGCTGCGATGCTCAGACATGCCCCAAAGTCCCCCAAACACGCACCCCTTTAATCTAACCCCATGCCTTTCCCAAGCAAAGCCAGTGTCGGGCTCACTGTCAAAACCTTCAAGCCCTTCCGAAGGGGGTATTTTCCCCCCTCGATTTCTATTTTTACACACGCACACGCTCGCCTCTCCCTCGCTTGCTGTTTAATTTCCGTGTGAGAGGGAAGCAGGTGCCCGTGCTCCCGTGAGCTCTCCCTTCTCTAGGTTTTTTTTCCCTTCTTGGATCCTGCCCCATTAGTTTAGTGCCCAGCCATCTGCGACGTCTCCTGTAATGCTGTCCCCCTTGTGTACCAGGGAGCTTTTCCATTAGCGCCTTTAATATTCTGACACCTTAGCACAGGCTGCTATTACATTCAAACACTGATCGCCCTGTGAAATTACATCGCAGGGCTTGCTAAAATGGAATTGTGTATAATCAGGCTCCTCCATGCACTGTCAGTCCCATCACAAATACAACGTAAAGCAGGCTTATGGATGGGCTTAGCAGCTGCTACAAGTGTATTTTTTTTTAATAGATGAAGTATCCCTTATTTAAAGCATTTCCTTAAGAAAAAAAATAAAACCAACAGTGAAAGACAAATCAACAGCTGCTGCACTATGTTAACCATACCACCGGTCTCTTAAAACATGTTATTTACTAAGGTAGCTATCTGTTTATCTATAACTATATCAAACAGAGAAGGAGGGCGAGATAAAGATAGTTAAACAGACAGCCGAGGAGATATCCGCCACTGGGAAATAATAGCTAAATAAAAAGTACCATTATTTACTCCAGAGAGGGGAGGAGGGAGAGCCAGCGCTTTCCTCCCAGTGCTGCACAGCCGGTAACACACGGCACGGAGCTGCCGTGGGAGCCTCCGGTTTATAAGGGCAGCCCGTGCCAGCCTGCACGTGCCCCAGCTCGCCCGGCTCCAGCCTGCTCATCTCCCCACGACCGCGTCAGATAAATCTGGGGGAAAAAAACCAGCTCAGGACCCAAGTACCGCACCTCTCCGGGGAGGCTGTGATGCAGGGAAGGCGAGAGAGGGCGGGGGAGTCATGCTGCTGCCGGGGGCTGGCTTGGCGGGGCAGCCCGCCACCTCCACGCAGGCTGAGAGTGGCTCAAATTAAGGCAAAATTGGCCACGGCAGAGGGTCTGGGTGCGTTCCCGCAGGGGAGGCTGGTTTCTGCATGGTCGGCACACAAGTGACCAACTCCCCAGCTTTTTTTTTTTAATTCCAGCTAAGGAAGTGATGGATTAGGACAAAGGTATTTCAGGGGGATGCAGGAAGCGGCAGGGACACAGATGATGTGTCAGAGAAATGAGCTCCCGAGCTCCCCGGCTCGGAGTTCAAAATGCTGCCTCTTATCATGCCCTAAAGGTTATTCTGTCTGTCTGCTGTGAAATGCGACGGCACATCGCCTGAAGGGAGATTTCCAGAGGCACTGTGACCCTTCCGCTACCTCCTCCGAGAAGCCTCCGCAGGAATGATGAGATTGTAGCTCATTTCCACACACCTCGAAAGAGCCGGGCTGGATCAAACGTGCTGGAAGCAGAAGCAGCACATCCCCGGGACTCATCCTCGCCTCCTGGCAGGGAGCGTGCTCTTGCTGTAATGGGCTGGGAAACCACGTCCACCCCACTGAAACACCGATGCTCTGACATTGCCTTTCATCCTAAACCAGGATGGAAAAGCCAAAATATTGTCTCGTTTCACTGTGTGGGAACAGTTCTGCTTCGGAACCACAAAGTAAAACCCAGTGACAGAAATGCCACTCTCTGGAAAGGAGCAATCTATTCCTGTGCGAAACACTGACGTGACATTTTGACTCCAGTTTTTCCAGTGCAAAACAAAGCCATTTGTCCAGAGCAGACACACCGCTCCTTTGCACCATGCACGGCATCTCTCAGCACACAGTGCTCTGGACATTTTTGGAAGGGACATGCCTGGTGATGGTTCGGCTGCTGTGCCCAAACATGCCAGACGGGGAGGATGGGACTGCCAAGGGCAGAGACCCGCAGACAGGTTACCAAGAAAGAAGCGTAGGGGAGGTGCTGTATGACTGCAGGTCCGTTCACATTGAAGGTGCGAGACAAAGCAATTCAACCCCCTGGTTTTTGCTACCTGGCATTTTCAAGGTTAGGTGCTTGCAGGCTGGCAGTGAGGGAAGGATGCTGGGCAACCAGCAGGTTCACATCTCAGTTTCATAATCTGTTCTTGAAATCCAGGCCCTGAGGGATGGGAAAGAAATCAGAGGGTGATCCTGCAGGACCTTCTCACCACTTCTACTCACTTGCCTGCACGTCTTACCACATACATCTCTCCCTCTGGTCACATCCTACAACTCCTTCCACACTCTCATGTCCACCACGCCTTCCTGGGACAGATCCAAGACCTTCTCCAAAACTCACCTCTGGCACGATGCAGAGAAACTGGCTCATACAGGACAGACCAGAGGGGCATGAAACATGTGCCCTGCTCCCTCTTACCTCCTCCTCCCAGACAGCAGACTCTCAGGAGCAAAACCCAATCTTTCGTATTTGGCACAGCACCGACCCAACAGAGCTGTCGGGGCCTCTGAGTGTTACTGCTCTGCAAGAATCGAATAAAACAGAGTTTCTCAGCACTCCCACAAGATGCAAAGCCGCTCAGAGGAGAGGCAGCTGGAAGAGCAAGAGAAAGGCAAGAGAATACAATGCACGAGGCATCAGGGAAAAGATCAATAAAGATTATGAGGGCAGCAGCCGCGTCCCTTGCCCGCGTCGGAGGCTCTCATGGCTGCAGTGAGGGAACACCAAGGAAAGTTAACAAGGCGCTGCCGCGCCAGTGCCTGGGGATGATACCTGTCTAATCAAAGGTAGAGTTTACACTGGATCATCTAAGCAGCAGCTCTTCCTCATGATTGTTGACTCAGGTCAGGGTTAAAACTGAGGAGGTTAAAGCAGAGGCGCCTCTAAGAGCTCTGATGGATGCAAACACCAGGCAAGCAGGAAACGCACACGGGCCCAGCCAGCACAGCCTACTGGGACAGCAGGCGGCAAAATTGAGGGTCCCCGATTTTGATGGAAGAGCAAACAGAAGGAGATGGTCCGAGGGACCAGGCAGCACGCCGCAAGAGAATCGATTTGGAAACAGGTCAGGAAAGCAGAGAATAAAGGGACCCGAGAGGAGGACATGGTGAGGTCCTGAGAAGAGGTTATTAAAGGAGGCATGCGGGGATGAACTGCAGCAGCTATGGCCAGGCAGGAGTGGGGGGCAAGACTGGCTACCTGGACAGGGGAGAGGAGACCAGCACTGTGTTACGGTGCTGAGAAGGTCACAGGGGATGGATGACATGGGTGATAGAAAAATAAGGGCATTGGGTCCCCAAGGCCTCAACTCATATCTCCCAGGGGAGCAAAAGGCACTGCCACGGCTCTTTGGTGCCACCAGGCTCACCGACTGCCAGCCAGGCCAGGCTCCCTCAAGGACACAGGCAGCAACCACCCTCTCTTGCAGCCAGCCAGCCAGGGTCTCCTTACCGGGCAAGCCGGGACACTCTCTGGTCATGACTTCTAGCTGTGCCTGCAGCTCTGCCTGTAGTAAGGCGCTGGGGAGGGCCGTGACATCTGGCCACATGGATGCTCTTCGGCCCCACTCCCTGTACAAGGAGGCATCACTGCCTTGCCGCTGCCAAGGCCAGATTCAGCGGCTCGGCTGGCCCTTCCTTGCCAGCGCACCTGGGAAATGCTATTAGGATTTGCCTAGTTGCTGTCTGCTCATGATCTGAGATCTGACTAACAGGTCCCAGGAGCACATGCTCAACAGAGTTATTACTGAGTGTAAGTAGTGGAGGGATGGCCCCCACACAGTCACAGCACAAGGACAGAGCTGTGGGGTCACGTAACGCTCACCCCAGCCCTCTCAGCATCCTTCAGCTGCCCCGTGAACCCATCCCTAACCTATGTGTTCTGTCTCAGCTCTGGCTACAGCTGATGGAAACAAGAGCAAGTGAGAAGAAAAGCCCCCCCCGGGGGCAGGGAGGTGGTCTGCAGCAGAGGGCTGGAGGGCTGAGATGTGACGAGGAGGTTCATGGGCTGTCTAGAAAGCGCTTGGCCATGGATCGCCTGGCTTCCCCGGCCACAGAGCCGTGCGAGGCAGCCCATCCGCCGCCTTCTGCCAATGTGCCAGCAAAGAGCGAGGGCTGGTATGGAACAAGGTGCCCCAATTAGCCCTCCACTGATCTCATTAGATCTCCGCAAGGAGGACTGGAGCTGAAGAAATGACACGGCTGCCTCCTTGACCGGACACTCAACCTTTCCCGCCTGCAGCATTTTATTTTTCAGATTTTTAACTTGCAGTACCTTTTTTGTCCGGCTCAGCAGAACCTGCCCTGCTTCAAGTCCTGCCACAGCTCCTCACCAGCAAAGAGCAATTATGTGTGTACACAAACAGGCGTTCAGCGACTGCGCACAGCATCCAAGCTCTCTGCTCCTGTGTCAGGGAACAGCTGGCAGGGTTGCAAATCAGAGGCGTAAGGAGAGAGACAAGGGGCACCAGGAGACAGAGCCTATCGGGAGGACATGGCAAAGCGCGCCAGGTCCCTCTCACTCCCCCCCAAGTGACAGCAAGCCGTGAAAGCGCGCCTGCCCTCCCCGCTGCCGCCCCGCACCACCCCAGAGAGCTGGCAAACAAGCTTCAAACCAGCCCGCTCCTTGTAATCGGAGTCAGTCAGTGTGTGTGTTACGCTTGAGTTGATGGCTGGTGTTAAATTCAATGCCTTGAGTATTGATTTCCTCGCACATCCCGGACTTTGTTAAAGGGTTAGCTGTGAACTGAGATCAAAGGGAGGTTAACTTGTTTCTCATAAGTGGTAAAGCAGACCTCTAGCAAAACCGGGTGCCAGGCCTCCTCCGCAGAGGATGCTCTGTGCATGTTGTTAGCTACCCCAGTCACCTCGAAAGCCAGATAAAGCCACAAAGCTGCCTCAAAGCAGGGAGATAAAATGGTCCCGACAACTCCCCATGGACCCCCAAGCTATTATGAGTGCACACTGGGGACGGGCAGCGTGGGCCAGCACGCTCCTCCTCCCCCACCTGTCCCTGCGCCACGGGGAGCTGCTTCCCTCACTTGGCCGCAGGAAAAGAGGGGGAAGCAAGTCTTTGCCAGCTGCACCCCAAAGAGGCTGCCCCTGCGGGGCACAAGAGAGGGGTAGAGTGCACCCGCAGCTCTAGGACACCCAGGAAGACGAGGGTGTCCTAGAGCTGTGGGTGGGAGAGGGGGAAGGCACAGGGCTGCTCCCCGAAGGACTGTCTGGCAGGGACATGACTCCCTCCCCACCACGGCCAGGTGGAGGGAACACCTTCAGTTGAGCTGACACCGCCATCAGCACCATCTCAGCCTGCATGGCACCCGCTTGCTCCATTTTACTTACTCCCTTCTAGGCTTTCCCTGCCCCCATGAAGTAATTTTGGCACTGACAGCATCAAGATCAGCAGGTTTTGCCAAGGCAGTAAGAGTTAAGTGCACAAATAATGTGGCACTAACAGGGTTTTGGCTTCACCTTTGTAATTTTTAAGGGATGGAGGCAGGGAAAGAGGTGTAGGAGACAATCTGGAATTGTTATCACAGTAACAATTGTTATTGTGCCCAGAGGCACCAAGCAAGAAGCACCCATTTCAGATGAACATCTGTCAACAATAAGAGGTAAAATTTCAAAAGTAGCTAAGGTACTTTGGAGCCTTGATTGCACCAACTTCCCGGGAGGCTTAAGCACCCAAGTAATTTCTAACAACAGGACCCTTGGCCCCTAAGTCATCTTGTCAGCAATGCTATTTCTCAACCCCTTTCCTCTACCCCAAGAAGTACTTACAGCACAGTCCAGCTTTCCAGCGGCCACGTTGTTCTTCAACCAGATTAATTTGGTTTCAATGGCACTGTATCTTCCGCTCCGGGGTGACACCATGACCAGTCCCCACCTCTCCCAGGAGCCATGAAAATGCAGCACACTCTGCCCTCCCACCCCTAAAAAAAACCAACCCAAAGCAACCCAGCAATGCTGGTGGTGTAATTACCCCTGCCCTGCAGCATTTGTAGGGAAGAAGGCCCCATCACAGCCCATCTTGGGGGTGAAACCCTCAGTGGGAGCTTTATTCCCGAGCACCTATAGTCACGTTTGACTATGAGGTCTTCCTCCCTAGGATGCTAAACAGGTACTCCCTCACCCCTTCTCTCCTCTCCCAAACTCCTGCCACCCAGCACTCCCTCAGCAGCTGATTTGTATTTAAGTGAAAGGTTTATACCAAAGTGCTTAGGGAATATCTGCTCAGTGCCCAGCATACGAAGTGCTGAAGATTTCACTTAAACTCTCAGCATCTGTGTATCTCAACTAAATTAAGCTATTTGCTATAAAAGAGCACAATGACAGTAATGGAATAATAACAGCATTAATAAAACACAACAATCCTCGAATGAGAAGCGGACGCATCAGCTAGCTTCAACCAAGAGAAGAAGGCTATTTTAAAATCACACACAAAAACCATCTGGGGGTGGAGAAAACCAACAAAAGCTCCGAAACTCAGAGGTCAGACTGAAATTATGTTTTTAACCTCGAAAGAAAGATGCTTGCCAGAGCCTTCCCAGCCAGAGCGCTCCCATACCAGCTGGAAATGAATTTCCACAGCTCCCAGAAAAACAAGGGCTTATAATGGGAATGCTGAAAATTTCCAGGGGGGGCATGCTCGCTCCACAAAAGGGGGGTGGGAGCACTCTTAGGAGGAAGGACACAGAGTCAAAAGCCTGAAATAGAAATGACCCCTCAAACATCAGCGAGGTTTGTAACCCAGCTCCTGGGACAGACACCTTGGAGCAGGGGGTGATGCCGCGCCAAACGTGTGAATGCTGAGCTAGCAACGCAGGGCCAGATGCTGGTGCATCATTATGCAAACATCCAGATGTCTCAAGCTCGCAACACTGCCATTCCCCTCTTGGTTGGAAAAGTCGCCTTCACTCCATCCACAAATTCCTCCTCCCTCCTGTGTTTTGGATGAGGTTGAGACTAAACACAGCACCTTCAGTTTCAAAGTCACCTACACGCCGTCTTGTAGGGATAAAATAACCCTGGGGACCTGAAGTAGGGTTGGGGACAGGTGTACCCGAGTCCTAACCACAGCTCTGGGAGGCCACATCCCCTCGCTGGCCCCCTTCACAGGAGAAGGAGACTTAGCACTTGGTGACGATTAGAGCAATTAATACACATTAAGCATGTCATGCTGTATCTCTGAGGTCTTGCCACAGCCCCATCCTGCCCAGGGCAACACCCCAAACTATCACTTGCCTTGGGGGGGACTGGGAGGGTGGGTGACAGTTGTTTCCCTGGAAGGGGAGTAGATGGAGGAAAAGGAGACCTCTGTGTTCACCACCAGCTTCTTGTTCACCACCATGTTGAGAAGGACCAGTAGCAGGTTTGTGCCAGCAGCAGGTAGGGTCTTCGTGCTTCTCCTGCAGGCATGTTTCTCTAGCCCAAGCCTTGCCCCAGCGCCACGGGCAGAGAGAGCAGAGTCCCTTCCCTGCCCAGGCTCCTGTTTAGCTGGCTGCCTCTGCAGAGGGTACATGATAGCTGCTCCTCTCCTCGCCCCAGCTGCCCAGAGCCCACGTGCAGATCCTCCTGAGGATAATGTGGCAGAGACAGATGTCACCTCTTCTCACTGACATGGAAAGAAACATGACCTGGGTCGCAGTCCTGCAGGCAAGCTCACCGCTGCCTCCCTGCCCTCTGCGGCACAGCCTGAGCCAAACACAGGCAGCTGAGCAATCCCTGACTCCAAAATGGCAGAACTAGGCAGAATGCGGGGAGCAGCTGGCTGGCTTTCCCACAGCACAACAGGTACCATCTTCGGGTCTACCTGCCTTTTAAAAAGGAGCCAAGAGGGGCTGGCAGGTCAGTGGTATATTGTCCATAGCGCCCAGGCTCACGTGATGCAAGATGGCTGGAAGCCATCAGTCCTCCTGCTCGTCCCCTGAGCAAACAATTTCAACTTGGCTGACCTATCTCCTCCAGCTGATCCATAAGACAGCGCTCCCAACTTAGACCTTTCGAAATTCCTATGGAGAAAAAGCCAAAGCAGCAGTTGTCCCAGACTTGAACAAGCTGCAAGTTTCTTTGTTTTCATTACAATTTCCAGTCCTGATGCCTTTTTATTTTTTTTTTTAGCCATTTCTGCTCTGCCCCCCGGAGGTGCTGCTGTGATTGAATGAAACACGACCCCAGGCTCCAATAACTGTATTTCAATTACATCTGTCACCATGTAACAATGTAATGATATATCATGTGATATTAAATCCATGGTAATCATATCAGCGATTTTTTTAATAGTGCACTAATCACATTATTACATCTCAATAATTAACAACAGAAGGCCTAAAAAACCTGGATATAAAGCAGAAAGCTCAGAGGGTCCTGCCCGGGAGAGGCCCAGAGGAGAGCAGGATGGCGAGGCGCTGCCAGGCGGGCATGGCATGACAAGTAGCAAGGGCACAGAAGTTTTGCACGAGCAGCATTGTGCAGAATAGCCAGGTAAGACCAGATTCTTCCCCAGTCCCAGACTAAAGGAGAAGTGAGTATTCTGGAGCTGGGAAGAGACACTTGACACGTCCCATCTTGCCCAGCATTGCCCCCTTCTCCTCTGCTGCTCCTGCACTGCCACTTTTCCTCCAGTAAACCAACCCCTCTGCTCCAGAAAAATGCCTTGCAAAGGTGCCGTCCTGCTGCAGACAAGCACTGCTGGTGCCCCACTGCAGAAGGAAGGACAGTGTCTTGAAAAGGAAGGACCAATCCTACCAACACGTCCTTACCAGGCTGCTGGAAGAATGACATTATTTTCCTTCTCCCCTTGCACCAGCTAGAGACGAAGCTAAGAGAGCACCCCACCTCACAGAGCCACTGCAAGGCTTGAAGTCACCCTGATTTTTGCAGCAAAACATATCTGTCAGCTTAAAACTGAAAACCAGTGAGAATCCTTTGGAGGGACAGGGGTCCTCTGGGTTGCCACCGACGCCCCAAGCTCTCACCCGCATTCCTGGAGCAAACTGGGGCTGGACTCCAAAGCACTGAGTGACATACACGTCTCCCTATGCGGAAGGGAGTCACTCAGTTTTGTGCAAGCAGACTGCTTCCCCCAGCTCCCAGCTGTATTTTACTCCTTGCAGGATGAGGGCAAAGATGGGCGCAGGCGGCAGGGAGCTGTGGGCAGCAGCAGGCTGGTGCAGAGTGCCGGGGCGTGGGGAGTCCCGTGCCACACTGTCCCTGGCTGTGACAGAGCTTTCTTCCAGTTGCAGCCTGGTCAATCTAGCAGTTTCCACATCACAAGCTGATCTGAAGAGAGCCTCATTACCTGCCTTAAAGTTCCAGCCAAGCACTTAGCTCTTAAAGACAGAATTTAAGAAATATTTGACTGATCATTTCTCTCCTCATTTAGTTTGGCTGCTCTGAACCAATTCAACCTGTGAAGTTGAAATAGTGAGAATGGGAGGAAATGTGTGTGCAGGCAGTCACACCACGCACCGAACACAACGTCTCAGCTCCCCCACCAGCTCTTCCCAAAGGGCCAGATCCTGGCTCAGCCTGATCTGCACAGCCTCTCCTGCGTCAGGAGTGCCCATGGGGCATTTCCCAACACCAAAGGGGAGCCACATCTTCCTTCCCCCTGTGGGACAGGCATCTGGGGGGATCATTAACTCCCTGGCATCCAGACAGTACCTTTATGTATGCTGGGAAGTGCCAAGTGCAGCATCCCAGACCTGGGAGTAAGGGATGGAGAGAGGGATGAGCCAGCCAGGATTGACAGCACCACCATCCCCACATCTTCAACCGACCCAGGACAGGACATTCCTATGTCCTTCATCTCCTTGCACGCCTTCCTCCTATTCCGCTTTCCAGCTCCGCTGTCCCCACAGCCGTGCCATACAGCAGCTGGGCTGCCTGCCCTCCTACTGCCTGCCCACCAAAGGTGCTGCCCACCATGCTCTCGCACACCCAGTGGTGCCCTGCTCCCTCGCCCTGGAGACCGGAGCCTGCGCAGGGGTTGTGTGTGGGGGCCTCAGGGAGACGAGGAGATTCCCAGGGCCAAACAGGAGCTGCAGCAGCAAGCAAAGAGAGCCTGCTAGTCATTTACAGGTGATCCTGCCGAGGGACAGGCAGGACGGATAGACGGACGCCTCACTGGCCAAGGCAGTGCAGTTGGACTTTCTCTCCTTCCCCCATCCCTTCCTTTCTTTTTTTTCTTTTAATTTTGTCTCAGAAGCCACGATCCTTTAAAGATGTGCACGTCTCATTAGCTCTACCTTGACAATCATTACCGCTCCTGCAAAGGCAGGAGGAGAGCTCAGCCCGAGCGTGGGGGGAGTCCATTACCTTGTAGTTAAAGGGACATCGACAACGCTGGGCTGCCCGTGGTCTGGCTCCCTCTTTGAAGCAGAGTCCCTCCCGCACACCACTGTTCCCTCTCCTGTACCGAGCAATCGTCTCCTGCTCAATGCGGGCGAGATGCAAACCTTGCAGTGGCGGGTGGTCCTGCACCCACCACCAGACACTCAGTGCTCCCCTGGATGGGCTGGCTGTAGGGCCAAGTCCATGCCCACAGCCCCTGGGACAAGGGATGCTGAAGCACCCAAACCTTCCCAACATGTTGCACATGGCCTTCGTGCAACCACATCTCACTTCAGCAAATGCACACTCCCAGACTGGACCACAAGACCCAAACCTAGCCACGACAGCAAGCAGCGAGCCCAAAATGTCCACAGCAGAAGCCATAGGACAGGCTGGGGTAAGGACCACCATGAGGGCCCTAGGACAAGGGCACAGTCCCCATGGATGAACGCCTGCTGGCACAACCACAGTGGGGCAGTAAGCTCTGTGCTCATGAACCAGCTTCAAAGTGCAACGTACCGTACAAGTCTGTCCCTAGCTTTTGTGGCTCTGTAGGGTGCAACATGGACCAGCACACACCCAAGGGTGGGGATGAGGAAGGGTTCAGGTGGGTGAGCATGCAGTGGAGTGATCCCAGGAAAGGACCCTATTCACTAAAGATGCTGGTCCAGACAGTCCTGCTTTGCCCCATAGCTGGGGACTGTTGGTCTGCCTAGCTGTCCCCAGAGCCTGCTCCCCTCCCCCCCCAAGCTTGATAACAGGGGACCCGAGTCATGTTATGCAAGGGCAGGACCCCTTGTTCAGAGGATTTCAGGGCAAAGACCCCAAAGCGACTTTTGACGAAACACCTCCTGCCTTCTCCCAGCCCCACGGGGCTTTGAAGCCTGGTGCAATCCTCAGGAGGCAAAGGCAGCAGGGTGCAGCCCTACAGAGATGATCCTGCCTCTTTGTGCCTTGCAGGATGGGAGCTCTGCTGCAGCCACGCTAACTCCCCGCTGCTCTCTGCAAAGCCACGGCAGGAGACAATAATGCATGGCCACGGCTCCGAGCCATACTCCAAGGAAGGATCCTACCTCCACACAAGGCTGTCCAAGAACTTGACAGGACTCTGTTTGAAAAAGATGTTGAAAGAAATGATCTCTTTAAGTGCAATGGGAGATATTTGTCTCTGATTTACCCTTGGCTTTTTGCTCTGGTTCAGGTAGGAGCGGTGTGGGATGGCTGGCAGATCTGAGAGCATGGCACGCCCCAGCGGGCAAAGCGAGCAGTGCGGAGGAAGGCGCGAGTCAGTTTGGAGTGCTCCCCATTTATCAAACTCACGCAGCCCGCCAGCAGAGCGAGTCTTTCTATCATTACAGCTCTCAAAATCCGATTCATACCACTAATCCTGCCTTCATTCTCCCAGATTAATAACATCTCTTTCAACCTTCACAGTGTGATAAATAGACAAAGAGAGAACAAAAGGAGAAACAGAAGTGAGAGAAAGAGCCAGAGCAACTCCACATAATAAAGAGAACCAAGAAAGGGGAAAGGAAAAAAAAAGGGAAAAGAAAAGGGAAAGAAAGGAGCCGGCACACTTGACTCTGCCATTTACTTTAGCAGATTCTCCCCAAGAGCTCCCTGCGATCTTTAAAGAATGTAAAACATTGCTCAAAGGAAAGGCTCGTTAGCAACCCTGACCAGCCCAGGTTTGCTGGGAATCTTTTCACTTCCAGCCTCCGCTCAGGTCAGCGCTGAAAATGAGTTTGTTGGTTTCTCGTCCTGCTCCTCCCCAGACTCCTGCAGAGGCAAAGCCTCCAGTACACACTCGCTCTCTCCTCTACTTGCACCAGCTTCTTGGAGGGGAACGGGGGGTCTTGGCTGGTGTCTGCTCCAGGGGTGCCCCAGCAGTTCAGTGAGCCCAAGACACGCTGCCAGAGCAGCAGCACTCTCAGGCTGGCACAGCAAGGGGTGTCCCAGAAGCCAGGACCATGTGTTGAGCTTGGAATGGGGATGAAGACCAAAACCATGACAGCAGCATAGCAGATGTGGGGCCCCACGCCATCAGTCTGGCTGGAGGGCACCCACAGGGCCAGAGGAAAGGGGAAGCCCGCGTGGACAGAGCTGTACTGCAATGGGGGTGTCACAAGCCCCGGGTCCGCAGGCTGTACCTCTCTGCCCCCTGCCTTGTCCCCTGGCAGGGAGCTCCCATCCCTGCCCGTGCTGCAGAGCCTGGACCCGCATTTGGGCCACCCAAGTCTCGCTGGCGATCGTGGAGGCTGGAGCTCCCCTGTATGCTCATGGAGCTCAGCCGTGCCTGCTCCAAGCAAGGGGATGGCAGCCACAGGCACCCCCTCCCCAGCACTCCTCTGCTCTGGTTCGTTTGGAAACAACTGAGTCCCAGGGAAAGCTGATCCTACAGCCCAGGACCCCAGAAAGCCAACCCCACTGGCTCTGGGGCGCGTGGATGGAGACGTTTAGTCGTTTCCCACCCACAGCCTTCACTGGAGCTCTGCTGTTCAGCTTTTTCACTCTGCCACACCGTATTGAACACTCCATGCAATCTCCAAGTTATTTTAATAATTAAATGTTTATTGGCACATTTTTCCCATACTGCTTCCAGATTCGCCTGATTTTCTTTCCAGTGAGTGACTTCCCTTGGTTCAGTCCTTCCATAGGACAGCACACATTTTTGCAGCACACCTGCAAAACGTTTCCTCTGCTCCCCCCACAATGAGCATCCCCCTTTGAGCCCATCCCCATGGACTCCTGGCAGGTGCTGTGCACACCGAATAACACTACGCCAAGCCCAGATGAACGGCAGGAGCAGAGCGCTGGATTTCTGGCCAGGATGGTGCTCTATTATGGCTCTGCATTCACAGCCCCCGTGCAGAGGCTGGGCTAGGTTGTTTTTTTTCTCTCTTCTTTTACACTGTTTCATATTACTCCAGGCTTTGAAGTACAGAGAAAAGCAACACTCAATGTGCCTTTTTTTTTTTTTTAAAGCTACCTTTATCATAGCAAATCTTTTCCTTCTCTGCTGTGTCGCTGGAGATAGATATCAAGCAAAAAGAAAGTCTCCTCTTCTAACAATGGATTTCCCTTCCCTTCTGAACTTCAAATAGAAAACTCTTATCTACAGCCACAGTTGACCAGAAAAAGAAAAGAAAAGAAAACAGACATATGAACTGAACCCGAGCTCTCTTTCTATTTACTCAAAAAGGCTGTGCTGGGTTCTTCACGCAGAGATGCTCTGAACATGTTTATAGCACGTATTTACTCACTTCACTAGCTATCCCCCCACCATGGAAACCCACCTCCAGAACGACTTTCCTCTGCTCCATGTACCCTCTGCAATCTTTTCTCTGCTTAGCAAGCTCCATGCACCTGGGCCATCCAGCACAACAAAGCCTACACCTAAAACTGGGGACAGAAAGAGCTCTTCAAACTCGGCTAAGAGTAACAGCAGCGATGCCCCTGGCTCACATAAAGCATCACTTCTGTATAGTGCAAGTTCTTTAAGTGACAGGATGGATTACAGGTCAGACCTTGCTGACTGTACTCACACAAGATGCCTTGAACAGCTCTGGCTGAGACCAGGCTGCTTCAGCCGCCCATGACCTACCCACATGCACACCCTATGCAGCACCCGTGTGCACTGCTGGCACCAGCCAACTCCTCTGTGTATTTTAAGATCTCCCTTTGAACCATCTTCTTGCCTTTGATGGAGCTGCTCCAAGGAGAAACATACAGAACAATGAAATTTCTTCTCCTCCCCACTTCAGTCCCTGGGTGCAGCGCTCTGCTGCCCTGGCTTTCCTCCCCTCCAGCTGCCTGATCTCTGGAGAGGCACCACCAAGTCCCAGCTGGGTTGAACACCCACCTCCCTGGGACTCACTGAGGTCCAGCTGCTGCCAGACCACCCTTGCTCCCTGCCCAGCTAACAGAAATTAAAATATGAGCACTGTGCTTAACAGGTAATGTTCCTGCCAAAGTCACAGTGCCTGGACCAACACACACATAGCAAGAAACCCAAGGAGGCAGGTACTACTACCTTCCCTGCCTCCCAGTGTGTCCTGGCAGGCGATGTGTGCTTCTTGAACCGTTCTCGCTTTCAGCCATGACAGACATGGTCACACAAGCCTTGGGGAACCCAGACTCATGGCTGTGAAGCACCTCCCGGCCACAGCCACGGAGCTCCCATTCCTCCTTACCCTCTCAAACCCACCTTGAGTTCAGGTACAAATTTATTCACACGAGGTAGCTAGACAGACAAACCGTCCTCCCCACTGCTTGTGGCACCATGGGCTCTGCCACCAGAGGTGGACACAGCTACTGCCATGTGTTGTCCCCCAGCCTGCGAGGGGGACCCCAGCTGAAGACACTTGCTGCTGGAACTGGAGCCAGAGTCCCAAATCAATCGGGGCAGCGAGGGCTTGAAACTTTCCAGATCATTTTCCATTAGAAATAAGAAGTTTCCTTCATCAAAAGCCAAATACCATTCTCATTAGGAGAATTTGGAGCTCCCAGCCAAAGGGAAGATGAACTCCCACCTGAGACATGGCCAGGAATCCTCCGCAGTCACGCATGGGGACAACGTGCAAGTCTGAGCTCCGCCTCATTCGGACCGGAGACAGTTTTGGTAACTCTACCTGGCTCCAAAGCAGCTCCCAGCCAGGATAGCCCAGCCTGCGGCCCCAGCTGTCCAGCAGGCTCTCCTGCTGTTCCCCACAGAGCTTTCCAGGCAGCAGCATCATCCCCTTCACGTTAAACTGCACAAAAGCCCCCAGAGCTCTTCCCTTGGGGCAGTCCCGGTGTTGCAGGAGGCTCCTCCCTGTGGAGCTACAATGGGAAGATCCATCAAAGCACCTTCTCTTCAAGCTGTCTGATGACAGATGTTCAGCCAACGGAGTGGTGGGATTGGCGGAGCACCGCAGAAGCGCTTTGCAATTCCTGCTCCCCTCCTCCTTCCTCAGCATCTCCCGGGAGAGGCACAATGATGGATGGTGACGTAACTGACTGTTCCCAATCAAAGTAATATAAGTAATGACAGCTGACGTGATTCCTGGAACGTGCAGGGGCTGCTGGCCCGCGTGCCTTGCCTACCACCGCCAGAGTTTGTCAAAGGAGAGGAGACCGGAGCATGGAGGCCTGGCTGGGGGACAGGGGAAGAAGAGCCCCAAGACGCAGAGGCTGTCTCCAAACCAGCTGCAAATAACTCATTACATCAGCCTGCAAACCAAGCGGGAGCCAAGGGGAGGTGGGCAGCACCTATCATGTGGAGCAGACACCTCCTGGGCTGTGCACAACGCCTGCCCTCAACCTGGATGCCACTGTATCTCTCTCTAGTGTCACCTGGGACTGTAGTGCCCCCATTCCTTGGGAAGTGGCTCATTGGGGCCTTACCTGGCCCCTCAAGGTTCGGCAAGACTTTTACTGCTCTGGCCCTGTCCTTGCTCCCCCCACCATCAGTGACTATCTGGAAATGGGAGCATTAAGTCAATAACATGGAGCTCACCTCCCCATGCGGCTGGCGCGCAGGCAGCACCACATCATCTGGACCCAAGGCAAAGGGCTGCAGCAGCCCCAGAACACATGCACTGGCGTACAGAGACCCACGGAGGGAAAATACTGTGCAAGCTCATAGCTGCAGTCCTCTTCCAGAGCCTCGAAATTAGTAGGCAAATTCAACATGCAGAGAAGCGACCGATTAATAACCCAGCATTGACTTAAGAAGACCTTGAATAATACATAGTGCTTGTACATGGAAGGGGAAAAAGTCAAGTCCTTCTGCTTGTCAAGTGTATCCGCCTCCCAAGCACCGACACTCAACAAGAAACCTCCCTGCCAGCCAGCCGCAGCTTTAAGCATCTCTTCAGAAATGCTTTTTGCTAAGACGAATAGCAAAACTTTGCGCCAAGTTAGACAGGCATTTAGACAGGTCCAAGTATGATGTTGTTTTAAATGTAATTAGCACTACCTGGTAATAAAGTGCCTTTAAAGCTGCCAAGTAAAAGAGGCAGCTGAGGCCTTGCAGCCCACAATGATGTGCCGTGAAGAAGCCCCGTGTTGGCCATGCCGATGGGTTGCCCCAACCTCTCCTCCACACTGTCTGCACTGCAATCCTCCCAGCAGCTCGGCCACATCAAGGAAAAGTCAGACCCAAATAGACAAAAGACTGGCAGAAGCTTAGCTGCAGGTGCGGGGCTCCATCACACTATGATGAAGTAGAAGAAGAAGATGATGAACAGACTATTCCCTTCCTGTGCTGGTTTTGGCTGGGGTAGAGTTAATTTTCTTCATAGTAGCTGGTATGGGGCTGTGTTTTGGATTTGCACTGGAAACAGTGTTGATAACACAGGGATGTTTTCGTCACTGCTGAGCAGTGCTGACACAGAGTCAAGGCCTTTTCTGCCTCTCTCCCCACCCCACCAGCGAGTAGGCTGGGGGTGCACAAGAAGGTGGGAGGGGACACAGCCGGGACAGCTGACCCCAATGACCAAAGGGATATTCCACACCATATGACGTCATGCTCAGCATAGAAAGCTGGGGGAAGAAGGAGGAAGGGGGGGGACGTTCGGAGTGATGGCGTTTGTATTCCCAAGTAACCGTTAGGCGTGATGGAGCCCTGCTTTCCTGGAGATGGCTGAACACCTGCCTGCCGATGGGAAGGAGTGAATGAATTCCTTGTTTTGCTTTGCTTGCGTGCACGGCTTTTGCTTTACTTATTAAACTGTCTTTATCTCAACCCATGAGTCTTCTCACTTTTGCTCTTCCAAGTCTCTCCCCCATCCCACTGGGGGCGGGGGGAGGGTGAGCGAGTGGCTGTGTGGTGCTTAGTTGCCAGCTGGGGTTAAACCACGACACTTCCACAGCTTGATTCCGGCATCTGTTGTTTAATGCTGGTTTTGGTGTGAGACACTGAGCAGTGTTATCAGCATCCCTGTGTGGTGCTGTCTACTTTCTTAATTAGTAATGGCTGGAGAAAAATTTGCTCCCTTTTGGGAATATTCCAGACCAGAACTAGCAGAAAAATGGTGTTTACCTTGACAACAGCCAGTATTTTTGTATAGGGGCTACATACACAATGCCCATTGTGAGAGGGGTGGAGTGCTGCAGAGCACCAGGGATTTGTATATAATCAGTGAAATACTGTGAATCTCAAACGCCTTAATTTTTGAGAGGGGGAGAAAGACTCTGAATGGCACCTCAGGCAGAGGCTCCCAACAGCTGGTCGTTCTGACTCTCACGACTGAGTGACCCTCCTGCACAGCCAGCCCACGAGGATGCTGCATGGATTTAATGCGTGCAAAGCAATTTGAAAGTGAAAAGCCTCGCAAACAAGGCTTGTGGCTGAAGCCCAGGAGGAGGAGAGAAGAGACCTAATTTCTATTCCAATCTCTGATACGGACTCACAGAAAAATCTTCCAACTCACCCGTGCCTCAGTATCCCCAGAATAATATCTATTGAGCATTATGAGCCTAAAGTCATTCATGTCTTCAAAGAGCTTTAGCATCCAGTGCCTGAAGACCAAAGGACCATCACTATGTAAAACACGAGCTGTGTACAACATAAGGTCAGAAAGCATTTAAGAAAGCAGCCACCCAGTGCAAAACACAAGGGAAAACATTTGAGCAGGAAACAGGATTTGTCTTCTTCAGATGTAAATGAGTGCCAGCTAGCAGCAGAGCTCCGAAAACACACATTTTAGCACTGAAAAGTGTTTCTACAAAGGGGACCAAGAAAAAAATGCGATAAACAGGCTCAATTCTTAGAGTTTGATTTCCAGAGCAATAAGCACAGGAACTGAGCCCAAAGAAAAGATCTGTATTAGCAACCAAATCCAATCATTCCAATAATAAAGAAGAGACATCCAGACTGGTGCAGAACTATTTCCAGGGAGAAGTTTGTCTCCCCAACCCTTTCACACCCTGCAGTGGCTCAATGGAAGAATACTTAAGAAGTTGCAAGTTTGGTCATAATGTGTAAAAAGCCCCTGAAATGCGACATCATTTACTCTTCTGTGGTATCGCTCAGCAGAGCTAATAAATCTTGCATGAGCAGAGCTGATTCTAATTTTCTAATATGAAAAGGCATTTGGATTGAGAGAGAGGGGAAGATAAAAGTGATTGAATCTCCAATAGCCCAGCATCAGTGACAAGAAACATCCTGCTACGGACCCCAAGGAAGAATGGCTCCCCCTCCTCCCCGAACCACAGGCACACTCACCCGCTCGCACATCCAATTCTCCCTGCTTTCTGCTCGCCACGTCTCAGTCTCCCCTATTGACAGGACGTGGTTTTAAACACAGTTACACAAGTTATCATTTCTGCCTTTTGATCAATCTGAATTTTCAGGACAATTACCCTCTTAATCAATGATTGCTATCAGCAGCCCCTTGGATTCTTCACCAAGGCAATCGTGCTGCCGGGGCAGACGGCGTGTGCATATGCAATGAAGCTGCGGGGAGGCGCAAGTCCATCTTCCCCTGACGTAGTCGTCGGCTGAAAGGGTGGAGAGCTGTGAAGGCCACTTCAAGGAACACCTGATGTAAAAAATAAGCGAAGGGAATTAAAAGGGACGTGCGAGGTATCTGTGGCACAGCCAGGCTGGGGACACCAGGGACCTGCTGAAAATATCATTGAGTTGAAACATAAACCAACTAAAACAACAGATTTACCATCTACTGAAACCATATATTTAAGAGCTATCTATAGCCAGCACTAACCACTCCTAATGAGGCTACTAAAGTCCGTTTCCAATTAGAGACTGAAACTATTAGAAGAAGGAAAGGCGGAGAGGCAGCTTTTAACAACCTCTAAAGATGTGGGGCTTGGATTTGGGGTTTTCTGTTTTTTTTTTTCCATCAGAAATTATTTAGTATCACCAAAATGCCCCTAGCATTTACACACACAAAGCAAGCCTCCCGCCACTCTTCCCTGGCAGGAGTGTGTGTTTCGGTAATTGATGTTTGCAAAGAACCTCAGCTCTTGGAGGACGCGGCTCCTCCGAGGCATCTCTCACCACCACAGAAACACAGCCCCAGATATTTAGACGCCACAAGAAACCCCAAAGCAGCCGAAGCCCAATTGCAGAGGCCGTGGGTTGGCTGGGGGACAAGGCTTAGCATCTTTGCTCTTGCAAGAGCACCACCAGGCCGTTGGCAGGTTCATGCTGCTTGGCTTGTGCCATTGGCATTCCAGCCCAGGCAGGGCAAAGGAGCACATGGCTCCCACCCACACATTGCTCTGCGCTGCTCCCTCGACTACCTTACGGGCTTCCAGCTGGGCACAGGACTCCTTGACACATCGTTCTGCCCAAAAAATAGCTCGGCCAGACCCAGGCACCGTTGTGTCTTTCTGAACAGCTCCTGCAGGTAGAGAGGTTGCGTCTTCTCCCAGGCTTAGAAAGCACCCCGCACCTCTTGGATGCTGTGTCATCAGGAGGGAGCTTTGGGACCTGGAGAACAGCAGGGAAACGCTGCCAGAAAGCAGCTGAGCTCCCACAGGGGATGGCAGCGTGGTGGCAGTGTGGTGGCTTCACCATCTTGACCACCAGATCGGGCTGGCAGTAAGCAGCAGAGGCAGCGCCAGGTGAGGCTGGTGGGCCAGCTGCCTTCGCAGGCTGCTGGCTGGAGGAGCTCTCTGAAAGGCACAGTATTTCACTAGCTATTTTACATGGAGAATTGCCGATCAAAGATATCCCCACTGTGTACTCCAGAGCAATAAAAATAAAAAAAAAAAAAACCACAAGAAGAATTCTTTAGGCGGGTAATGGGCATTTTATTCCTTTTTATGACACTAAACATAGGCAGCTGGCATAATTACACCACAATAAAGGCATAATGTGCACCTAGCAGAACAAACTCATACTTTTGATAATTAGGCAGAGCAAACACAGTCTGGGATTCAGTCACATGGCTTTACTGTCTCCTGGATCTGCCGGAGCCCCCAACCCTGCAGCACGTCGGCCCCATTCCCACAGCTGGATTTAGCTGGGCCCCGTGGGGAAGGCTGAGCAAGCAGAGCATCACCAGAGCTCTCCTGCACTAAGAGAAACGGCCACGCAGCTCCACTGTTTAGAGCACACCAAGGGCAGAGCGCAAGCAGGGAGGTGCAGGATGGGTCCATGTGCAGCTCCTGAGAAGCAGCTGGAGATGGCATGCGACACAGCACTGCTGGAGGATGTCAGTCACCTCCTGATCGGCACTGACTGACCCCACAGGCAAGGATGCAGCAGAACCAACTCTGTGGGGCCAAATCATACAAGGTGTGATGGCAAAGGGAGACCCAAAACACAGGAGAGATGCAGAGCTCTTTTGGGTTTGGCAGCTCCGCTGAGGCCAGCTCCAGGAACGGGAAGGGCTGAGCATAGGGATGCCCCTCCACAGCAAGGACCTTGGTGAAATGCAGTCTGCAGAGACAACGTCCAGAGGGAAGCTGTCCCCTTTGCCAAAAGGCAAGGACAGAAGAGAATGTCCCAGGGAAGCTGAAAGACCCTCACCTACAGAAGGGACCAGCTTGGACCTGCTAGAGGCTAGCAATTACCCTCTGAAGGCTTTATGCTCCCATTAGTCCTGGTGGCCCTGCTAACCTGCAGACCTGCCTCCTCCAAAACACACCGGCAGGCAGCAAGCACACTCCTCCAGCAGCTGCAGGCATCCACGCAGGACAACTCTTCCCTGAGCGCAGAGCATGGCCAAGGTGGAGATCCTAAACGATCTCTAAAATATTAATAGCATCAATCAGAGCCAGGCTGACAGAGGTTACAACACCGGGAAAACGCAGAGAGTAGGTTTTCCTGAAGTTGGCACAGGACCATACACTAAATATCCAGAGTTTGTTTAAAAATGCATCTGCAGGATGTATGCAGGAGCAGCGCTGGCAGAATGGCGTGCTGAGGTTTCATCTCCATGCCACTGAAACCTGCTGGGGATGCCGACCACTGGACACAGGAGAGAGACCAGCTCAGCTACACTCCCTGTCTTATGTGGCTTAATGGAAGTTGGTGGCTTTAAGGTATCTTGAGTGCAATGCAGAAATGCTAGAGTGTCTCGGCTCAAAGAAAGGTGAGGGAGGTGGAGCTGATCCGTCAGCCATGAGACCTGCATATTCATCTGTGAATAGGATGCCCGAGAAAACGCCAAACAACGTCATTATCAGATTTTTCAACATGAGATTCAACATGAGAAAGGGAAGATACATGTTGTCAGTAAATAAAAGCATCTTGCCTCCATACCTACCGACACCCAGAAGAGATGGACTGAGAACTGGACAGGTACTGAGCAAGCTTGGGAAGGCTGCAGTGCAGCAATCCAGACCATGACTTCAAGATGGCTGTCTGCTCAGGAGCTTTGATGCCCTATAGAGCCGGCAGCAACATTCATGTCAGAGCACCCAAGGAGAAGATGGTCCCGACCTGTAGGAGACAGTGCCCAGGCAACTGGGAAAACCAGGCACTGTGAAATAGCCTCTGGCAGGGCTCATGCTTCAGAGTGATCAGAGCTGCCCTCCCCAGCGGGCCACAAAATAGAAGTTTATGCATAGATAAGGGCAAAGGATGGGCTGTTTACTAAACAAAAGTAGACCGTATCTGCAGACTTTCTGGCCAGTTGTTAGCAAGCCACTATGATAGATCCAATCCACAGGCTGCAGGCAAAGAGCTCAAGCAAGGAAACTTGGAAGGGGAGAGAGCAAAAGCCAGGATGGAGCCAGAAGTGCTGTGCCAGCATGGGGGAAGGGCAGCAGGAGATTTTTAATCCCAACTCTGAAATCAACTTGCTTAGTAGCCTTGGGGTTCTGAGAGATTTAATTAATTAATTAAATGAGTGTGAAGCACTGTAAGTTATTAATATACAAATTACACTACAGTATCTCCCACCTCCCAGTTCAGCATCTCTTGCCGCTTTATATCGAGCTCATGAGAAGCGAAAGCCAAGCCACGGTATGCCTCTGTACAATGGGGAGGAGGCCGCACACCCACATTTTCCCAGCCAAGACAGCAGTAGCAAAGTCCCATCCCTTTCAGCAGGATAATGCATCACGCTCAGCACAGGGCACCAGGAACACCTCATACAAAAAAAGCTCTTTCCACTTACTGGCAGGCTGATTGCTACCATAAAACAGCCTGCTGCTGCTGGTGGAGGTGGCAGGCAGTCACTCTCCCTCTTGTAGCCATGCTGGCTTGGTAGGACAATGAGGACTAAACCAGTTAATGTTTTAATCCCCAAGGCTAGAAAACCTGATTAACCCCTCATCCTTCCCCGGAGAACTACACAGGGCTGTTTTCATGCTCCTATGTGGAGCTTCTGTCTTTTAAATGCAGAGAAAAGAGGACACAGCTCCTTTCCCGGGAACTGGGCAGCTGTGCTGGTACCCATGTAAAGCTCCCGCTGAAGGGCTAGGATGCAGAGATGCTCTGCCCCTCGCCTGACCCACGGGACTCTGGGAAAGGCCATCTTTCACGCATTGTGCCTTCGCCTTCCAGCTCCTCCTGGCCTGGAATGCAGCACACGTTGCAGGATTATTGTAAAACATGCCCTGTCTCTAATCCCTTCTCCTCTTGCCTTGCTCTGGTATTGACTGCAGGGAGCTGTGTCAGGCCTGGGGTCAGGCTTGCCTCTCGCAATACCAGGGCACGCAGAAGGCTCCAGCCTGTCCGGCTGACCGCAGTACGCATGAGACATGGGAAAACACAGGCTGCCCCACACCTTCACATAAACAGGCACACGAGATTGGAGGCCTCCAGCTTCTGCCAACAGCGCCGGTGCCCCACAGACACAGACACAGTCCTGCGTGCAGGTGAAACACCAGACCTGTGTCAGACAGACACCCGCTCACTGGGAGATTGAGGGCCTAGTTCTGACCATCCTTATGGCTTCCCTGGTTTGCTCCTGGGGTGACGTGCCAAGGGCACATTACAGGGCAAGTCTGGATGCAAGCATGTGGCACATCAGCCATGCTGCAGTCACACTGTACACACTGTTACCCCCAGCTACGGCAAGCATCCAGCTGACAGGTCCCAGTTACACCATGACCAGCCCTGCAGCAACTCCCTGCCTGTCCGGACCCCACTGTGGGGACCATCAGGCCACTTCAGCCTGCATAACCTTGACACTGCAGAAAGATTTCTTATCAAAAGCACAAGTTGCCTAGATTTCCTTGTGGGTTATTTTGCTTGCTTTTGAATGCTCTTTCCAAAACTTCATCTTTGGCACCTACAGCACACTGCCCCATAAACAGGCAGGACCAGGAGAGTCAGCGTGGCTCCTTCTTCAACCTGTAAGCAGCAACCAGACTCATGGTGTAAGGGTCTGAGCAGTATGTTTAACCTCAGCAGCAGTGCACACACAGCCAGATGGGAACCAGGAGGCTCCTCGGTGCAGGGGACAGATGTTCAAATCCCCCAGCAAGGGGAGCGCAGGCACAGCGAGGTGCAGTTGAGCAATATGGCACTCAGCAGGAAAAGCAGCACACAAGGTCTGAGCAGCTGCCTCTCCGCCTTTCACCTGCGGGCTACGGAGATGTGCATGTAGAGGAACCACAACCTGCCTCTAACCACTTGCATAGACAAGGATGCTTTCGGTAAAGCAACCATTGCAGTGCACTCAGTAAACTGCTGCTTACAATTTCATCTAGAAGGCAAAGCTTTTGCACTGGTAAAAAAAAGCACAAAAGCAACAAATTCTACTCTCTGCTTTGTCCAGTACCTGCAGGCTGCATGGGGCCAAGTAAGATAATTGTGTTCCTCAGTTTCTCTTGAATCAACACCTTCCTGCCTTATCCAAGAGCCCTCTGTACTACGCGTGGCACCAGGAGGCCCTGGTCCTTGCTGGAGCCTGAAGGTGCTGCCAAATAATAAAGGCTGCCTTGGGATTTCCGCAGTACAAACAACCTGATCTAGGCAGACGGCATCAGGAGAAGAGTGGAGACTGCGCGCGGCACCCAAGGCAACCACTCCTTCTTTCTCTTCTCAGATACTCTGAGTTTCAGTGACACATCCCAGGGAAAGCAGACAGTCTATGTCCAAGTGCAAGAGAGCAGAAAGTGTCACAGCAAACAGGGTAGGAAGGGAGAAGTGATGACCCACACTGCCTGCTTCAAGGCAGGACCAGCTCCACCCAAACCATCCCCACCATATTCTTCTAAACTCTGAAAATCTCAGGAGCTAACGGTCCTGCATCCCCACCCTCATCCACAGAGACTGTTTGCTGATCTCCTTGCAGCAGGTAAGGACATGACCAAGAGCCGTCCACCACAACCACCCAGAATAAACTTTCCCCTTCCTCTGAGCACTTTCATTCTTCCAAAAATTATTTCTGTTTAGTCTTCTCTAAGCTGAACATCCCAGATCCCTCAGCCTTCCCCTGGAGGTCATGTCTTCCAGCTCTCCAACCCTTCTTCTGTTCCCTTCTGGGCTTTCTCCACCTGTGCCAGGTCCTCCCCAAGTGCAGTATGCAAAACTGGTTTCTTCCAAAGGCTAAAACAAGGCTTCAGAGCACCTTGTTTACAAAAATAGCTGAGATTTTAATACATGCCTACTGCAATTTTAATATGTATTAGCAAAAGAAAGTGTAGAAGAACCCCTGATGGTAAACAAGTTAATCCGTGTGTGAGATGCTGTGAGATGAACACATGCTAAAACACACGCAGGATAGCTACGGGAAGGAAGGATGGAAGGAAGTTCCAGGAAGAGCTTGCTGTTAATAGGACCAAAATACTGATGTGTTCCCTTTGCGCTGGAGTAGCTCTAAATGGCTTCCACATAACAGGACCTTGTCAGAGGCTGTCTTTACCCACCCAAAGTCTAAACAGCAGTGAGAGAGGAACAGGCTGCATGTGTCCAGCCCACAGCCTTCTGCTTGGCATGAGTTTGGCAGTGAGAAGGGTGCTCTTTCACATAGTTGTGGATTTTATGGCCAAAAGGAATTACTAAACTAATCTGCTATTTTGCAAGCCAGGAAACTTAGCAACTTTCTGGTGAACCAAGACCTTACATTAACCCTCTGAGCATCACATCTTTCCTGTCTGCTCCTAGAACAGTTCATACAGACATACGCTCCACAGAAAATTGCTCCTGTGCTTTTAGGATGCAATAAAAAAAACACCACCAAAAGCCAAAGGAGAGGGAAACGCACAAAACCATTTGATTTAAGGTGAAGATGGACACTGCTCTTTTCTGCCCTCCTGGGATGGACATGTATGTTACCGCTCAAGTCATCCAAAACCAGTGAAGCCTCCAGGCTGCATCTACAGCCCCTCTCAGCTGTAGCAAGACCAGCTCCTGAGACTGCAAGAAAAGGAAATGAAATGCGAGGCTGGGATCATTACTTTGAAACTATAAGCTCGTGCCACTGAGCCAAAGCCTGTTATATCGACATGGGTTTGTGTCACCCCAGCAGCAGAGATCATTCTCCATCTCTGCTTGCTCAGCTCCCCTCCTCCCAGGACAGCTGCTGGCACGGTACTCCACAATGCTCTGTGAATTCTAGCTACAGAAAAACTCCCAACGCCTCGCCCAGCAGGTTAAAGTTATAGGGCTGAGCTACTGCAGAGCGAAAAGTACCCTGCTGACTGCTCCACCACACTTGGGAAGCTGCTGGCAAAACACGAAGTGCCACTTGCAGAGGAGCAAATAGCAAAAACCCCAAGTTTCCTTCCCGGGGGCAGAAAGCCCAGAGGGGGATGTTGCTTCTTAAAGCCTCCAGTATTTAAAAGGCACCAAATTTGCACCTGGCTGTCACATAGGATGCTCCTACTCTGTGTCTCCAGTCACCAGCCTGGGCAGCAGCTCTGAGGGAGGGAGACAACCCTGCCCACCAGTGAGTCCCAGGCTGAGGAGGGGAGAGCAGAGCCCTGAACAACTACTGGCCACACAGCCCACACACCGTGTCTCCGCTTCCTTTGTTTTATGCGAAGGTGGATACCAAAACCAACCCCAGTGGTTACTCTGCATTATGTGAGCATCCTACCTTAGCGCGTATTGCAAACCCACGTCAACAACCCCTCAGTCCATCTGGTTATAGCTTCTAGGGAAACCAAGGCAAAGAAGTCTGATGCATCAACCCATCCTGTATCCCCTTCTAATGAGACCAGGAGGAAGAAAGGGAAAAGACTGTCAAGAACTTGCAGACACTCACCCTCTCTTCCCAGCACAAGCCCCTGCTTGTTGGTTTTCCTTGGAAATGTGTTTTTACTCCTCACTCCTTGTTAAATAAGAAAGTGAGGACAGGTCCCTCTGCAGCGGGACAGAGAGGGCTGCTCCTTTAAGGCCTCTCCTGGATGCCCTTTCCCTTTGACATGACTATCCTCTACTCCCTCCTCATCTCCCCCCCTTTGATTTAAGAGTTCCTCTCCTGGCCCTGACAGTAAGGTATTTCTGTCCCACAGATTATAACTCACTCTGGGCTATTATTCAACTCCCAAGCCCTGGCCCTGCTGCATTTAGTCCAAACATAATATCCTTCATGCATATATTATCTGTCTCCCTATTATCTGGAATCATTTCGGAATTAAATTTCAGTCCTGCAATATTGGCTTGAAGAGCGGCTCGCTTTATGGGCTAGTCAAAGGTTAGAATACCAATCAAAATAACACTGCCGATGCAGAGAGACATTTTAATATTCCAAAACCCTGTAATTGTAAAAGGACATAATATTTTTTCCCTGATTACCCCAAAGGCAACACATGTTAACAAGGCGAGGGAGAGAGTGAAAGAAATTTCAGAGTTCAGACAGCTGCACGACAGATTTAAAGGAGAAGTCATGGACGGTTGCTGTGCTCCAGCCCCTGGAGCAGGAGGGCTCCCCTGCCCCTGCCAGTGGTGCCACGCTCCCCGAGATGCCGTCCCCTCTGTCCCCAGCCTCGTGGCGTTCGTACCACCCACGCTCCCCCAAGTCAGGAGCCTTCGAGGGTGCTCTCACTGCAAGGGAACGGAGCAGCCAGAGCTACGCCGAGATGGACAGTTGAAGATTATCACAGCAGAAGAAACCACTGTGATGGGCTGGCCTGACCTGCACAGGCCATGAGGCTGCCCCAAATTAATCTGATCTTTTTAGGAAAAAACCTTCCCTCCTGAGCTAGAGAATCCACCACAGCCCTCGGTAAGTTGTTCCAATGGTTAATTATCCTCACTGTGAAAATCTGCGCTGGAACTGCTTATGCTTTTGTCTGCTAGACTGAAGGAGCCTCTCGCCACATTTTGGCTGTCCCTTTAGATACTTAGGGACTATAGCCAAGCCTCCCTTACCCTTCTCTCCGGTACGCTAAATGGCTCCCAGGGTCTTTACTGTATGGCAAATTTTCCCATGGGTCTTGCAGTTCTCATCCAGTCTTCAAGTTTCCAGAATCCTTTCCAATGCAGAGATGGGACCCAGCATCCCATACCAGTCAAACCGGTCCCGAAGAGAGAGATGATCCAGCCCCTCTGCTCCTACTCACTATTGCCTGTTTAGAAATCCAACAGCAGCCACCTCCTGGATGCGGTATCTGTACACTTTATTGAAAATGATTTTTATGTTTTCTTTCAGGGCATTGATAAAAGTGTTAAGTACAAGAGGTCTGAGAAATAGATCCCTGTGGGACCCCACTAGGAAGACATGTACTCCATGATGATTACCCATTTACAATTAAATGCTAGGAGCTGTCAGTTTGCTCGTTCTTAATCAATGTAATGTGTGCCATGTTGATTTTGTATCACTCTTGTTTCTTAATCAAAATGTCATAAGGTACCAAGTCAAATGCCTTTCAGAAGTATATTACACTGACATGGTTACCTTTATCAACCAAACATGTAGTCTCATAAAAAAAATATCAAGTTAGTTTGAAAAAGATCTAGTTTCCATAAATCCACATTGATTGGCATTATATTACCCTCTTTTCATTCTTTATTAATCAACTATGATATCTGGCTTTTCATTACTTTGCCCAGAATTAATGTCAAGCTGATAGGGCTATAATTACTTCATCGGTCATCCCATTTGCCCTTCTAAATTACTGGTACAACATTAGCTTTCTTCCAGTCCTCTAGAACTTCCCCCATGTTCAAAGACTTATTAACAGTCCAGGGCTTCTCAGCCACCTCTTTTAAAACTCCTGTAAACCAGCTATGCAAAATGCCAACTGAAAGCTACCACTTAACTTTATCAGAAAATTGTGTTTTAACAGCAAACCTCTTGCTCAGCGATACAGCATCCTCTGCCTTTCTGTAAATACAGAGCAAAGTATTTATTAAACACAGTCATTTTGCTGTTATAAGCAATTCTTCCATTTCCTTCCAACTATGAACCAATGCCATTGCACAGACACTTTGTCTTTTCCATGGAAATTAGGAAAGAACTCTTACTCCCCTTAACCCTGGAGTCGTGCTTCTCCTTTTGTTTCCTTTCACAACCTCTCTTGTTCCTGCCTTCTGAGAGAGACCTTCCAAAGCCAAGAGCTCCGCAGCCAGGGGTGAGGAGCCCCGAAAAACACAGCTCCCATTGAAGGAAGGTGTGACAGGGTCTCAGAGCACTCAGCCATGCTGCAAACCAGCAAAGCACTGAGCACCGTGGGCATATGAGCAGCTCTTTGCAGTTAAGTGGCAACATCTACTCGCATGCTTGATGCTTTGGCTGTGAAGCACTCTGCCTGAGGAGACCTCCTCTGTCATTTCTAACCTTGCTAGGTATTTTATATTCCCTGTAGCCAGTAACTCAATAAACAGGCAACTGATAACAAGCACAGTAAGTCCTCAAGACGTTAGACCTCACAGAAGCAAATTCCAGGCATTATGAGCCAAAAAAATAAACTATTTCTCAGTTGCACCCATTTCAACGTTCTTCATCCAAAGCACTCGAGACACTTCACCACCAAGTGCCTGAGAACTCCTCCTCCTCCCATCCTGAAGGCAGAAGGAATTGTTAATTCAGAGAGACAAAAAAGTGTTAGCAAACCTTTGTTTGTTTAAAATGTGTTTATTTCTAGTTGCCAAATATTAACAAAAACATCCTATTACATGCTTCCTCTGTCAGATTTCACAAAGTGAGTAGGTGACCTTACAGCGCTTGTGCATGTGTATTAACAGTTTGCTTCCAAGCTACGAGTATCTACAGATCAGTAAATGCTGGGCCTGGAAAAGGCCAGCTCTGCACACAGCCATGTCACCCCCAGCGTGGTCACGCTGTGCTCCCCAAGGCTCCCTCAATTCTGTTTCGCGATGCCCAGAGAAGGAAAGTTGCATTCCTCCACACACATCATGCAACCCTTGCCTTTCATAGAAACTCTCCTGGACTTCAGGAGGATGTCAAACTAAGACCAGTTTTCTGTCACTTCTAAAGCAACCACTATTGCTGTATCTAAAGACATGCTGCCCTCTGTAAACAGAAATCAAAGATGGTCAAACATGCCAGGACAGCTGTCCTGAGAAAGGAGCAGCTCTGTCATTGGTATGAGTTGTCTTTTTAAAAAAAATAAATAAAATATAATTTGAAAAACAAGAATTAAAACAAACCCTTAGTGGTTACATAAAACACTCCTCTTATCTTTTAACCGCATAACATCCAGAGAAGAAACGGAAGATCAGGATAGTATATACAGTGTTAAAGATAGCTTCTACAACCCAATTCTAGAGTGTCCTGGTTTTGGCAGGGATAGAGTTAATTTCCTTCCTAGTAGCTGGTACAGTGCTGTGTTTTGGATTTAGGATGAGAACAATGTTGATAACACACCGATGTTTCAGTTGTTGCTAAGTGGTGCTTACACACATCAAGGACTTTTCAGCTTCCCACGCTCTACCGACTGAGAAGGCTGGAGGTGCACAAGAAGCTGGGAGGGGGCACAGCCAGGACAGCTGACGCAAACTGGTCAAAAGGACATTCCATACCGTGTGACGACATGCTCAGTACAGAAACTGGGGAAAGCTGGCCGGGGGGGGCCGCTGCTCAGGGACTGGCTGGGCATCTGTCGGTGGGTGGTGAGCAATTGCATTGTGCATCACTTGCTTTGTATATTCTTTTATTGTTATTGTTATTATTATTACTATTTTATTTTGTTTCAGTTATTAAACTGTTCTTAACCCACAAGTTTTCTCACTTTTACTCTTCCGATTCTCTCCCCCATCCCACCAGGGCAGGGGGGGAGAGCGAGCGAGCGGCTGCGTGGTACTCGGTTGCCAGCTGAGGTTAAACCACCACATAGAGTCACAGTGCCTTTGTGCCAGCCCTCTGACAACTTATGCTGTGCTGGAAGAGAAACAACTAAGCAATGGTATGGCAGAGGTCTCAAGTCAAGAATAACACAAGAGAGAAGAACTGGAAACACTTATTTGCTCTTTCACACAATGCAAGACCTAGGCCCAAGAAAATGATCCAACAGTAGGTTTAAAAGAAACAAAAAGACCTGCATCTTCACACTACGTATGAATATAGAGTATAATTAATGCATAATTAAATAGCAAAAGTCATTGCTGCAGGATGCTGCAGAAACCAAAAGCATGAGCAGTTTCAGAAAAAGATGTACAAGTTCCTGGTAAACAGACATGGTAAACACAGTGGGTGCTAGACACAGTGGTCCGGGGGCAGCCACCAGCTCTCAGTCCCTGAAGAGACAATTACTGGGAACCAGAGAAAGCTGACTCAAATCATGCTCTCCTTGTTACACCTGCAAGCATCAGCTACTGGCCTCTGGCACAGAGAGGATCTGGGCTAGACCTTTGGTCTGGCCATTTTGACATCTTTGTCATCCTTCTTATGTTTTTCTTGCACTGGCTAATTGTAAGACAATCTAGCTTCCTCCCCTTCTTCCACCTCCTCCCTCTCCCCTCCATGGCGTGCTCCCAACCCGGCGGTGCTGGCACTCCTGCTGCCCGCCGGGTTTCCCATTCCCAGGCTCCCAGCCACCCTGCGATCACTGGTGCTGCCAGCCTCAGCCTAACACAGCACTGGCTCCATCCCCACAGGGTGAGGATCCATCACAGGCCCGACCATGCCGCTAACTCAAGCGGGACCTGGAACGATAAACCACAGAGGCTTCCAAAAGAGCAAAGGGAGCACGAACGGGAGCTGATCCTTGCGTTAGAATAAGCACTAATGAATTTATCCAGGCTACCTGAGGATACTCTTGGGGCAGCAGCTTGGTTGTAGCTTGTTAGCTGCAGCAGCTTTCCTTTTCACATAACTCTTGACCCACAGCCTCCTGCTTTCTGCAAGCATTTCTCCACTGGTGCCCCTCTCTCCTGACATGAAGCACTCTGCTATTTACATCCTGAGCACCAAGCTCCAACGATGTTGCTCAGGTTCTGCACCTCAGTCCTAACCCACAGGGCCTCTGTGGATTGACATGACAGGTACATAAGGAGACAGCCTGGGACCACAGGAGAATCCCGTGCTGGGAGGCAGCCAGGTGATGGTGGCTCTCTATCAAGATGGTTTAGGGGGATACCTGAAATGTTGCAGCATTCAAAGAAAGCCTCCTCCGCTTTCTGCTGCCCTCCCACAAGGCTGAGCTAATCAAAGTGAAGAACATGATAAACTCTCTGCCCCGAGTCAGCTCTACACTGACAGTTCAGCAGAGATACAAGATCGCTCAGTGACATTAAAAATGTCAGCAAACACCGATCAGGCTTGACGGAAGGGATGCATTAGCAGGCTGGGGGGGCATAGGGCAAGGTAAAACTTCAGCAAATGCAGTCAAGTGCACAGGCAGCTTTTCTCCTTTTGTCCTCCACAGAAGGCTTTTTCACAGATCCCAAGACACTGTGGCCACCATCGCAGCAGTCAGGTGTAGAGCTCACCACCACCTGCACGGCCAGATGAATCCAAAAAGGTTTGCCTGGGGAAACACAAGCGTGGCAGCTAGCGGGACCCGGTTCTTCTCTTCAGCTTGCCCAAGAGGCAAGTCCCAGATACTCTGAAAGAGGCCTGGAGGCACAGGGTGCTCACCTCAACTGCTCCTGCAGCACAGAAGTGACAAGGGAAGGAGTTTATTGGGGAATGAACCCTGGGAAAGACTGTCTCACCACCTCGGGAAGAGGGACTGCTGAGCTCTGGAGCATCCCACACTTTGGCAGAGGCTGCACAGACAAGGACTGTTTCTTCAAATGATGCAAAATGGAGACAAAGAGGAGCTGAAGCCGTGTGTACGTGGGCAGCAGGAATCTGGAACATATTTTGTTGCTACCGCACTACACACAGGTACACAAACACGTCTGCCCCATGCACACACCTTTCCGTCCATAATCCCACTCTTTTGCATTGCCTTGTATTTGCAGCAGCAATTCCCTAACTCAGTAGGGTCCTCTTGGTATCATGCTCACAAGCAGAGACCCAAAGGACAGACAGCAGATGCAGGTGGGGCCATCCTGCAGGAAACTGCTCTCAGTCACACGTGCCATTTACACTCACATGAACTGTTTTCTTGACATCTGAAACATCCAAGTCTCTGCATCATCCATGACCTAGAAATTAGCAGTTTCACACCCCCCAGCCCCCAACACCTTCACTTCATGGATCAAGTCAGAGGCAGACTCAGCCTAGGAGGTATTTCTAAGTCAGGAACGTGCCAGAGGGACGGGAAAAGGGGCCACCTGAGCTATGCAGGGAAGAGCAGGGGGGCTAGATACCTGTCCATCCTTATTTGTCTCACACTGGGAGCTCACTCAAAAGAGACTGAGGTCCCATTGGGTTCAGCTGCTTGGCCAGCATTATTATCTAGGCTGGAAATTCTCTCTCATGAAAAAACACAGGTGGGTCCCCCACAAGCACCCCCAGAGAGCAGGGCAGTGAATGGCATGGAAAGATCCTCACCCTGGGGTAAGAGCAAGCCCCAGGGAGGCAGCTCTTCAGCCACAGGACAGAAGAGGTCCCTGTTCTCCTCTTCAACCTGGGTCACCTCCCAGA
Source organism: Aptenodytes patagonicus (assembly GCF_965638725.1). Classification (NCBI taxonomy): domain Eukaryota; kingdom Metazoa; phylum Chordata; class Aves; order Sphenisciformes; family Spheniscidae; genus Aptenodytes; species Aptenodytes patagonicus. The sequence goes on along the minus strand of NC_134953.1, from coordinate 68,705,960 downwards.
GGGGCGCAGGGACCCTGGAACCACCCTGTGTGTCACAGGGCATCAGATATTAGAGAGTAAGAAAAACTTCAGATTTTTAAGGGATTAGAGGGGTTGGAGGAAGATAAACGTTTCTCCCACACATCCCCTCCCCGTGTGATCTGAGGGAGATCAGCACCTTACTTTCTGAGTAACACATCTATAGAGGAGGACAAGCCCAATCCGCATGCCCCCATCCTACATGCTCAGCCTGCTACCCCTCCAGAGAGCTGGGCAGGGGAACACTTCACTGCAACAGCTTCCCTCCTCCTCCTGCCTTTAGCTCTGTGCTTAGTACTTCACGGATGCTCACCAGCACTCAACTTAGTATCACAGTATTTGCTGAAGCCCAATACATGAAAGCCCATCTTAAAGAACAGCCACTTTGTCTGGATGTCCATGTTACGATGAATCCCAGCTCCTAACACACTAAATCCAGGAGCCTCGAACTATGGGAAAGAGCCATATTCATCCTGAGGCCCAGAGGAGGAGCACGGCTGGATCAACCTACCTCTTAGCAAACATCATGGTACATAGGGATTTTTTTTTTTTTTTTTTTTTTAAATATTATTATTCTGAAGCCATCAACCTGCTGGTTATATAGCTGCTATCCATTCACCGGAAGTTTAGTGAACTTCAAATGGCGATCATTAATGGTCACTGAACTGCAGAGTGCCCCAATGTGCTTTCAGATTTCATTTACCAAGGACCAGCAATCAGCCAAAAGATTTGCTCTGACAGCAGGGAAATACAAGACCCTTTGACAAGTTCAGCCGGGAATGTGCTGCCAGCATCCCTTGTTAAGTTCACGTTCTACCCTATTTGACGGAACAGATCATGCAAATTGTCCTTCTGCGGCCGCTCAGCCTGTCACTCATGCTTCCATTTAAAACAATAAATAAATAAAAGAACAAAAGAAAAGCCCACAAGTACAACGAGCTGTTTACAAGCAAATTCCACTTACCGAGACCCCTAATTATCAGGAAAAGGCACAGAAACCCAAATAAAACATTAAATTGGATGGGGGAAGGGAATCTTACTCATCCAAAGGTTTAACCAGGAGGGCCACCCCAGTTTCTCTTGTGCACAGACCCCAGCCTCCCCCCTCACCCTGCTACTGCTTGTAATCACACTTGTTCTTTTCTTCCCGCTTTGATTTGTGGCTTATGGCATCACCACTTTTTTCTGTGCAGATGGAGCAGCTGTGCCAGGAGACCCTGTGGATGCACAGCAGGCTGCTCTTTAACCACCCAGAGAAGGCATGGAACAACACAAGGCACCAGACAGTAAAGTCCAAGGTATTTTGCTCTGCAAAGTGACCACTGGTTTCTTAGGTGGACGTGCTGCTGAGACAGCTCCCACTCCCCACAGCACAAAGGGAAATACTGATTTTTATTTGGGAATATTTCCACATGTTTATCAGCCAGAATTTGATCTGAAGGGAACCGAGCTCCTAGGAGCCTTATACGGCAGCAAAACAAAACAGAGTCAGCAACACTGGGGCCAACATAACCTTTGCTGAAGAGGGGCCTCACAGTGTCTCACTATTATGTGGAGACACCGCAGTGTGCCTGCCACAATGGGATTCTCCCCAGCTGCAGAACACATCCCATCAAGTACAGTAAGACTCTATTAGAGGAGATACAATAGGGAGCCGGAGGACTCGCTCAGCCCAGCTTCTGAGAAAATAACTCATTTCAATGCAAAACAGCAGTAGTTATTAGACACCTCCTTAAAGAGGAAAGGAGAAGGACGAGGGGAGGGGGGAGAGAGGGAGATGGGGACCATGGCAGTTTGCACAAAAGTACCTTTTTCAGATTAATCCACTGTTTGAAGTAATCAGCAACCGGCAGCCCTAAGTACTGGCATTGTCCTGGTAACCTGTAAGAGAGAAGAGAGAGCAGGTTTGATTCAATCAGTGTCCTGACAACACAAACTCTGTTTTCTTAAGTGCATTTCGTTCTGAGATGGAAGAGACCCTCAAGTCTCCTGTAACATGCTGCACATCAGAAGGACTGTAGCTCTTGGCAAAAAAAATCTCATGAGAGCACAGCTTGGCTGAAGACTTATATACATCCAGCCACATCCAGGCTGCTGACACCTTTCAGACTGAACACTTTGCACAGGAGCTGTGCGCAAGTGCAGCATGCATCTCTCCTCCACAGTGGCTAACACACAAACACGACTGCAGCATCCAGGCTGTCCTTAGCTAAGTGAACTCATCACAAATCCCTGCAAAACCATCCTGCTCAGCCAGCGGCTTACAGGGCAGACAGAAGGACTGACAATTCACCTGTCATGCCCTGGTGCTTTCCCATTTGTCCTTTACGGTTAAAACACCGAATGAGACATGAGGGAGGGAAGGAGGCACCAATGCATTCATTTTTTTGGGTAGTAATGCTGCAGGACCAACATTTTAGGGCTAAGAAAGCAAAGGCTGTTTTCCAAGCAGGTGCTTGGAAGACAAGAGCAGTCACAACTCTGACGATGCAAGGTGTTGCACATTGTCTCACTACGGGTTTGAGCACCAACAGCCAGAGCTGCAAGCACACCTATTTAACCTCTCCCTTCCTACAGTGAGCCGCCGGAATAGGGCTCACAAAACAAAACGGCACTGGTAAGGGAGGTGGATTGCCTGAAGGGACAGCAGGACCCCAGGATTTGGAAAGCTGTTTCTTCCACACTGTGCCAACCCCAGTGTGTTCGCAGGAGAGCTACAACATACCCCTCAGATGGGGAAGGCTGAGTCGCAAAGCCATGTGGCTCCAGCCGAGCCTGTGCAGGGAGATGAGTTATTTGAGTTTTCCCCGGCCGGTTTGATCTGATCAAGAGTAATTGATGGATCTTGTTCATTCACGTACTGCTGAGCACGCCTGGGGCACTGGTCACAGGATCTTTAACTGAAGCAAAGGAACGTCCCAAATAAATATGTCAACTAAATAAATGACTAAATTAGAGCCATTTGTGCATGTTAAAAGCCACAACCCCAGATATCGGGTTTTTCAAATGAGGGGGGTGGGGAATCTCACAACTTCCTTGGGTACTTGCGGGCTGTAGCGGGAGGTTGTAGGGGAGTAGGGAAGAGCTGCGAGTGCCAGCATCAGCTGCTCAAACATCCCAACACAGATCATGTCCAGGGCAAAGTCTTCTCCCATTCTCCATAGAGGAAAGAGTGAATAATCCAGACTGGACTTCAGACTCAAGGCTGAAATTCAGGAACAAGCTCTGGTCAGATGTGGATACAAGCTAGACACACCACCTTGAGCTGGGGTGCACCATCAGCACCCCATGCAGTACCTGAGTGCTCAGCCCAGCTCTAAACCCTCTGGTGAACAGGGCAGCATCTCTTCAGACCTACAAGCAGTTTCCCAAGTAAGGAGATGAAGGAGGGACACAGATAATGCACTTGCAGATAATGTGAGACTCGGGGTAGTGCAGTACCAGAGTGGTTTGGTCTCGGTGCTGCCTCTATTTCTATGGGAAGCAAAGGAAGGAAGCTGGCAAACATATCCAGGGGAATCTCCCGGGAATATGTAGCCAACGGAGCCAGCACACACTGGGCCTCACCAGTGTACTGGCTTTGTGAGCCTGCTTAGGCTAAGAAAGGAATGGACTCCCTGTGCCAAAACCAAATGCCTGGTCCTGAAAAGATGCACGCGTCATCATTTAGGAGCAATATTTTAAGTCATACAAACACATTTGAATAAGGAGGTCCAGAGGAATCTCTCTGAAAGCAGGAAGCCTGTCAAAAGAAGGAGCTTGCAAGCAGCAGGGCTACAGCGATTTGCAGGGTAAGCAATGTAACTTGACAGCACGGTCTCATCTCTGGGCACGGCTCATCTGATGCTAGCACCATCGCACTGAAATAAACCACCTGGAGTCACTCCTCGCAATTGCATAGCCGTCACATAAATAGCAGCCTGGTCCATGCATTTTACAGCCATTACACATGTGCCCATGACATTCTGTAGTTGAACAGTCCCCACCAGCCCCAACCAGCATGCTAAGAAAGCTCTTTCTCCAGGAAAGCTGCTTTCTACTGGTGCCCGAATCAAAAAAGATCACAAGAAAAGGAACCATCTAAAACAAATGACTGGTCTAAATACAGACACGTGATCAGCTCAACCTCTCTTAGACTGCTCACATTTAGCTAGAGAGGATGATGACAGCAGTTAGCTAAAGGTATGTTACTAAAAGCTGAGTTTCTCCTCCCAATCCCATTAATACAGGTCTCAGTCTAGGTCCAGTTAGGGGAATAATTATCAATTCACCTATTATTTGGATAGGGCCCAGAAGAAGCGAGTACAGCACTGTTCTTGTTAGCCACAGGAATTGACAGCTAACCACCCAGTGCAATGAATGACATCTAAAGCACTTCCATCCCTGTGGGACCAAAAGGCCCAGCAAACTGGACAGTCTGGTTCTACTTCCACCCTGAGACTGATGGCAGTATGCCCTGGGCGCTGGACAGTGGGTCTTTAATTGGAGAAAATAAATGCTCCAAATAAATATGTCAACTAAATAAATGACCCATTTTTGCAAACGAGTAACAACCCCAGAAACTGCCTGTGAAGCTGTGTGACCTAAGGACATTCCCCCTCCCCCTCTGTGCTTGTGCTCCCCTCATTTCACATTAGCACTAGAGAGACTTCACCAAGTTTTTCAAGCACTATAAGGCCTACGCTCATGCTGTAACATGGGCAGGCTGTTAGCAGCATGGACCAAAGCATCCATCTTCTCCCTGAGCTGGAAGATGCAGGCCTGGTGCTCCAGGCCAGCAGGGATACAGCCACTCAACGTGCTTGCCTTTAGTTAAGGATTGCCGTATGGGTCTGGTCTAGTCTGGGTACGCAGCGCTCCCAGCACAGGGAATCAGGGGCTCTCGCTGCACAGAAACCAGGTCCCCAAGTAGCTACGGGAAGGAAAACACCCCTGCAATGCCTCTTCCCCAGCTCCAAGCTCGTCACCTGCAATGGTACCCCTACTCCTCAGCCTGGTGACCAGGCAGGAATTTCTCCAGCATCTTCTCCAGGTTAGAGTGAACAAGGCACATCTGTGGCTCTCCTGGGGAATAGAAGTGCCAGGGCCCATAAGGAAGTATCTCTGTTTATCAGGGTCACCATTCACTTGAGCAGCTCATTTGGTAAACATGCTCTTATGCTCAGTATGGCTTCTTGCTCTTGCAAGATTCAACCTCGCTCACTGGGGGCAACTTTGCTTGAGCAAAGAGCTCAGGATTTGGCCCTCCCTCAAGTAAGGGAGAAGAGAAATGATGGCACATTTCACTGCATTCAACATCCCATGATCCTTCCAGCTTTTGAACAAGGTCTCGCTGCCTCCCAAAACACTGAAGCCCTCACTCTTTGGGAAGGAAGCTGGCTCTCAAAACCACCCCATCAGCCAAACACCATGGCTTCAGGTATGACTGCACTTGACAGAGAGAAACTTCAAAATGGCTGTGGGATTTTCCAGCCTCCAATGCAGCTCTGGTAAAGTCTGTCCTCCCAGCAGCAGAGAGGGGAGCGCACAATCTCTGCCCGCTCCCAAAATGCAGGTCCCCTTTGGGCAGAAGAGCAAGTGACATCAGGTAGCATGCCCTCCTCCACCAGCCAAGCAAGTCCAAGTCCTCCTTGACCTCTGGCCAGCAGTGGAAGCTCTGCACCATTTTCAAAGAGCTTTCATCACCCCAGGCTCTGATTTCCGTCCAGCCCTGCTCCTCCATTCTGCAGGGTAAATGGGGCCTGGAGATGAACGGGATGCAAATAGGAGGCGAGGTGACATGGCTGCATTTCTCCCGTTGAAGCCGGCTCTCTCCAAGGTGGCAAGAAGCACACAGCTCGGCGGTGATAAACGGCCTTGCTTTAGTTATCACTTTCCTTAAGTTAAGGAGAGCAGCCTAGTGATGGATGGGCTGGAATTCGGTTATCAGGGAAGGCTGTCAGCCAGAGTTGCCTATCTCCACACACATTTAGCAGGGCGTCATTATGCGATGGCATGGAGTTAAAATATGACCAAGGGTATTGAAAGAAAAAGAACAGGATTAAAAAAAAAAAAGGCAAATTGAGCAACAATAAAGGAGCGTGAGGCAAGAACGTTATCGTACTAGTGACACCTTTTATCTCGGTCTGGTTAGCTAGAGCAGGGCACAAATTGGTCCTTCCTCCACTATTGTATCCTCTTGTACAAACAGAGGCAGATAAAATGTGTCACCAGTGCGATAGCATATCAATTTAACCCTAATTATCTAGGGGGTCAAACTAAGAAATAGGGGTTTCTCATTTCAACAGGTTCCTCCGTCTCTGCTCAGAGCCACCACATTAATATGGAAGGGGGAGGGGCAGCCATAATTGATTTCCGTCACTCAGGTGGTCCTGGCGTATAAAAAATTAATGCTTGATTCTCCCAACTAATCAGAGCTGGTTAACGTCCATCTGCTTCTGGGTTCAGGATGTCAGGAGACAAAGAAATTGGGCCACTTTCTACACACTGGGTGTATTGATATTGAGGCAGTTAAAAGAACAAGTCCCTCTATGGGAAAGATAAAGGGACATTAAATCTTGGTTTTTATAGACCTGGTCTCAGCCTTCCAAAAAATCCATGCCCTGGACACCTTGAGTTGTGAGAGATGCAGAACATTTTAATTGTGTTCTGGCCAACCCCACTGCACTGGGCTGCAAAGGAGAGGGCCAGGAAATCCGTCGCTGAAGGAGGGCTGGAAAGCCTGAACAAAGCTGCTTGGACGCAACAGCACACAACAGCAACAAGGTGATAGCCAAAGAGAGGAGCTGTCGAACCATCTCAGCCTTGCACCCTAGTTCAAAGCAAGGCTGGTCAAGGCATCGCTCTGGACCATGTGGTGCAGAGATGCTGCTCTGTTTTGATGTAGGGTGGGATGTCTGCCAGGCCAAGAGGAAAGCTCGGGTGCCCTCTCCTAACAGAGAAAGCTAGCGAGGGAATAACATCCTGTGCTAAGGCACATGAGATGTTTTAGCAGAGAAACAGCACCATGACAGGCAAAGCCACATCTGTCTGCACTGAACCTCGCATGAGCTGGAGCCAAGCTAGGAATTTAAAGCAGTGTAGGTAAACCCACACCCTCCCAAAGAGGCAGCCTTAGGTTGATCCAAACTTGGTTAAAACAGTAAGTCCCAGACAGCAGGGTTCAAAGGCCTGGGGACGCAAAGGGGTGAGACCCTGCTCCAAAGCACTGAGGCTGCAGGAGCATCCCACAGAGGCGCAGAAAACCTGACTGGGCTTTGCCAAAACCACCATGCTGGGCCAGGAGGGCTCCGACAGCACGATGCCACAGCACCCGCATGTGAGCGGAGCGCCCCGGGCACACAGCACAGCCCAAGCCATGCTGCAGCCTGCGGAAATCAGAGCATGCTGACACACACCTCCAAAAAAACCACCAAACCCCAACTCCCCCATCCCAATAATTCAAGTTAGACTGGAGCAGCTTTCCTGCGTAATCCAAGGCTTTGGCAGGGAGACATCTCCTCCCCAGTGCTGGAGTCACTATGCCACTCAGTGCAAAGAGGCAAGAGCGGAGCCAGTCTCCCCTCATGCTCCTGTCCAAAGTGAAGGACGGAGGGATGAACCCCCTGCCAGACCTCTGGCACCCCACTCACACGCTCCTCAGCCCCACAGACCTGCCAAGGGGCTGGAGGAGCATGCCTGCCCTTGATTCCCACTGGATGAGCCCTTGCCAGGCGACTGCACCCTGCTCTTACCAAGCACACCCACGGCACCATCCCTCTCTGCCCCCCATCAGTGCAGGACAAACCACCCCAGCATGGCTTTACTTAAAATTCACATGCAATAGCTGTGGAAAGACAATATATTTGGAGAGGGTCTGAAAAGCCCTGGGCTTTCACAGAAACCCTGAGACAGGTCCCATCTCCCTCCCTCTTTGCTTTCCTTCCACCCTCTCAGTTCTCTCAACCACCCCCGAACTTGTCACAGTGCCACAAGCCTACGAGCCGCACATCAGCTTTAAATATCAGCATGCGTGAAGCAGGGACATGAGAGCAGGGAAGTGGGAACAGACAGAGCAAGCCTCCATCGCCTGTCAGGAAACACTAATGAATTTCAACACCAGCAGCCATTGCTTCAGACGGGCTGGCGAGAGGAGGAGACAGAGTTACAGCAAGGATTCTTTGCAGGAGCAGCCTGCCTTTTTTCAAAGCCCCCTCTGTTAATAAATGTCATTGCCGAGCGGGCTGCAGCAGTCCTCAAGCTGGGATGGGGTGGGTCGGGGGGAGAGACAGACAACTGACAGCGCTCAGGATGCCCGGGCAGCGCAGTCTTTTCTTCTGCTGCATCCCCAGACAGGAGCCAGGAAAAGGAAGCAGACGGGACATCACCATTGGCATGAAGCTGTCTTCCATTAGGGTCCCAATACCTAAATAACAATCTCCACAAGGAGCCACGAGTGCAACCCCAACACCCCCCAGTCCCGTTTACTGGGATGGATGGAGGGTCTACAGGGAATGGTCCTTGGGATGGGCAGAGGGATGCAGAGACACCCAGACGTGCTGCCTGTGTTCCCAGCAGCAGCAAAGGGTTACAGAGCAGCCTGTCCCTTTGCTAACACAAATGCATTCCCGAGGCAGCTCAGGAAGAAGCATCCAGCACAGGGCACCGCATGGCAACCGCACCGATGCACAACATGAAGGTCAATGCAAGTCTTCTTTACAAATGTCAACCTGTCATCTCTGGATATTAATGAGGGCTGACCAGCAGCTAAAATGCATCCATGCTCCATTAGTAATAAGAGACACGATGCAGGAGAAGAGCACACACCATGGCATGTGGAGGCACCAGTGGGTCTGCAGGGCCTGGGGAGGTGTGGTGATGCACAAGATAACTAGGGCCACTCCAGCTGCCCAGGAAGCAAAGCAATTGCCACGCAAACCCCTTCACTGGAGTGTGTGTTATCTTTTTCCATCAATCTTTAATTGGATTAGTGTAATGAGGCCAAAAAACCCAGACTAAGCAGCGAGGCTAATACCTGGCACTTTCAGACCTTCCTTTCTTTTTCTGTGATGCCCATTCTGGACAGCGTTGCTTTCTCCCTCTACCAGGCATATTCCTGCCTAGGAAGCTTAAAAGGTAAGCTGCAAGCCTTGGGACTCACAGCAGCACTGACTGAAATGTCTGAACACCCACCACCCATCATATGCTAACAGCCAGATCCCTCTTCTCTAAATTTTTGCCGGGCACTAAGAAATTTGGGAGAATCTCAATACCCGTGCTTTCCAAGCAGCTAGCCTGCGAATGGAAAAGGCTGTTACCCCACATTGCAACCAGAGCAATGTATACACTAGGAAAATAATTCTGCCACAAGAAGCACACAGGGCAAGTGGCTCCTTGTGACTCGCTCGTCCTGCAAAGCACTGTGTGCCTTCCACTGCCATCAACCTTAATGAAACATGAAGGCATTTAACACCATGCGAGATCTGGCCCCTTTATGGGTATCTGTCTGTGCGTCAGCTAGATGCTGGCAGAGATGCTATCTCAACATTAAAAGCAAGGCTGTAACACAGCAGGTATTCAGCCTCCAACAGAAGATGTTCATCAACAATTGCACACACATGATGCTACAATAAATCTATGTGCTACTGCTTAACAGCTTCTCTTAAAAAGATTCATAGCTCTATTTACTGGGCCTGATTCTGCTGCTATGCATGTGGGAGTAAATCTGGAGTAACTCTACCTGAAGTTAGTAAGTAGCCAGTGAGAATAAGATCAGAATTGAGCCTTTTGATTTTTAAATAACTACTTAATTACCATGCAGGAAACTAGAGCTTACTGGCTCCACAGTTCAGCCGAGGTTAGGAGTGCAGCAGGCAGAAGCATTGCAGTCCTCCATACCAAGTCCTCCAGATTGGTGAAGGGGTAAGAGCAAATGCTCTCACCAGCCCTTCCAGACAGGGAGGATGACGGGGTGGACTTCCCTTTGACATCAGAAATGCATCACTCTGCTCCTAAAGAAAGAGAAACTGGAAAGTCTCCAAGGTTGAGGTCGCCCCCCCAGCCTTGGGAACTTGACACTATGAAAAACCCTTAAAAACAGATTTCTACACACAAGCTTGCTGTGACAGTCCGTCTGCTTACTACATACGACATTATAAAGCGTCTTATGAATAGGAGTGTACAAAACCGGATACTGTGTACATCTACACAGGCATGTTCTCAGTGAAAGTCACCTGTCATGACCACAGGCTGCAGCAGGTGAACTTCCAATTTGTCATCAGGAAAAACTCTTCACCGTGCAGGTAATAAAGCACTGGAACAGGTTGGTGGGAGAATCTCCTCCCCTGGAGACATTCAAACTCATCTGGAGAAGACCCCGAGCAACCTGATCTAAGTTTGAAGTTAGTTCTGCTTTGAGCAGGGGGCTGGATTAGGATCTCTAAATTACTCTGTGATTCACGCTGCAGCGGAGTCTGATTACAAATGCAGAGCGTGTCCTTTCTCCGTCTATATGGTCTCCTATGAAGTCTTTCATACAGACACTAATTTAGGAATCGCCTGGTTCTCTGCATACTAGCTGTTTTAAGAGGGAGCGTTCAGACTCCTGGTGCAGAATACTGTAATTACACACTGAGTAAGGGAGTATATCTGATGCAACGGATGCACCCACAACGCATCGTGTCTAAGCCCCCTCAAAACCAAAACATGCACAAAACCTAAGCTGAAATTAAATGTGCTTCTCCTCCCACTGCACAATTCCCATTGCAGAAGTATTTCTCCTCAGGAAACCGGAGCATGCAAGACCTAGAGCAAGGCGCTGCTCTAGGACTGAGAAGACATGTCCTGTCCCAGTCCTTCCTTAGACCCGCTGTACAACAGGCAGGCGGAAGCCTTGCCTCTTCCATGCCTTGCCTGTCCAGACCATTTAGCGTATAAACTCTTCAGGACAAGGGCTTCTCTGCTATGAGTCATAAACTGCTTAGTGCCTAATGGTAAAGCCTATAGACGCTTAACATAATACAATCATGTCACTTAAAGGCCATTAGTCTCCAGTCTGAACAGCACTTTTCCAGTCACAAAGGGGACCTGCCAACTCAGGAAGGCAGGATAAGGGACGTGGGTGGCCAGTCAGGTCACTGGACTCGCAGACACACGACGTGAAGCCCCAAGCAGGACGGAACCCAGTCGAATGGCATGGGGGAAAGCCATGGCAACTCTAGCAATCAAAGAGCTTTATCTTTTGGGCTTGCTTGAACCACTTGAATCAGCTGAAAGCCCCTGCCAGCCAGGTGAAAAACCAGAAACCTCTCCACCTCCAGCCATGGCTGTACCGCTTGCAAGGGAGGCAGGAGCCCCTCACCCACACAGAGGGTCTCCAGCCTTCTGCATCACCTTTCTTCCTACTCAAGATCATTTTTCTACAAGAAAATACGCCGTTCTCTCCTGCGATGCTGTTTGAACCCCTCTTCTTTCCTGGTACCATCTCTGCCACCCTCTGGCACTACATCGTCCAGGTCTGCTCTCTCAACTGACTTCTGTGATTGCCTCTTCTTCCCTCTCCCCACTAAGGGGAAGACAGAAATCCTATAAGGAGCCAGTGGGATGGGGTAAACTCCCTCCCCGTCCCCTCTGATGATACACGACCCAAAATTACATGCACAACAGCTCCACAGGCTCTCAGCACAGCCTCCAGGCTGGCAGCAGCTGGGAGCCTGGCATGTCGCGTAACTGGGTCTGAGCATAGGTTTCTGTGCAGCTGCAAATTACATCTGCACGAGGAGAAACAAGTTCGTCTTTCCCTTGTGGGGAAGAGACCGCTCCCCACCTCCAAGCACAAGCTGCCATTAGTATTTGCTTCGCCGGAGAGAAGGAGCAGCAAATCCTCCAGAGCAAAGGACAAGTGCAGCAATTAGGATGCAGGGGCTGCGGGAGCTGTTTAACAGCACGACCCGGAGGTCAGTGCCGCCAACTCCCAGCCCTGCATAAATATTGTATGAGCCGGGGAGAGGGGCTGTTACAGCCACCCTCAGCACCAGCCCTCCCCCCTCCATCACCACTCTGCATCTAGCTAGATACGCCAGCAACATTATTTACAGATGTGACAGTCAGGAAAATCACTTGAGTAACTAGGGGAATGGGAAAGAGGGCTGCCCGGTGGAGCAGGCGCCTGGGAGCGGGTTCCCACCCGCACCTTCTGCTTCCCCTTGCAGGGCACTCCTCTGCACGGGTAATTGCCAGATGGCATGTCCCATTCCCAAACTGGAGGATGAAATACCAACCAAGAACAAGGAGGGGAGGCTGTGAGCTCCCCTCTCAAAGGTTGCCCAGCGGTTTGATTATCAATGCTGCTTAAAGGACATCTCAGCCAGCAGCTTCTTTCCAGTTTCCTATCAGTATCTCTGCTACACCCTCCCTTTGGACGGCGCTTTACAGCAATACAATGAGAGGCTTTATAGAGAGCTTCCCCTCAGACTCTGTCCATGTAGCTCTGCAGAAGGGTCCCTACTCCAACACAGCCACAGCGGCCTCATCCCTGCAGAGACGCCCCCAGCTGCTCTATTTGGTACCAACCACCTTCTTCACCCATGACCTGTCCGCTGTTTACTCTCTGAAGGATCATCTTCACCTGCAGCTTCAGCCACGCTGATAGGCACCATCCCTGCTGCATCCTGGAAGGACCTCTCATTCCTCTGCCCATTTTTTTACTGGAGACACCAGTCGACTGCATGTTTGCCATGATGCTCTACACAAACACAAACCTACTTTCAGGTTCACTGAGACTGGAGGCTCCCAAGGACACAGGCCATTCTCCAACTGTACCAGCAGCCCATAAATTCCTAGGGGCACACAGCTAATAAACATTACTGCCCTGGGCAGCACACAAGGGCTGCAAGATAGAAAACACAGCTTGGATGTGCTTCTGCCCACGATACCCCTCCAGAAATTCCTCTGCTGCTCTGTGGCTGGTTGCTGAATCCAGGGAAGGCAGAAGCCCAGTCTTACCATTCTCAGCTTTCCTGAACTCACTGTGCAATTAATGGGCTTAATTATTGATGGCAAAGGCAGGGAAGGGAGGAAAGAAAGAAAAAGCCAACAAGAGGGAATGATGTGGGGGTGGCGGGCACCAAAGGTCTCCAAAGATCTTCCCTCAGCCTAGAGCAGAGAAAGAGCCCCTAGCTGCTCTGCCGCTCCCACGGCCCTGCTCTAATGCTCCCTGACATGCCTCTGAAGACAGCGAGCTGTTTGCAGTCACCACCGTGATTTGTTAGTAATTATTTTCACGGTGTCACATTGCTGTCACTCTCTTAACAAAGAGACAGGCAGCCCGAGGCTGCCTGCAAGAAAGAACCAGCAGAGAAAAGGAATTGTCAGGCACCCAGGGATCCTCTTTGCTTCCTGGGTTTCACAACCAGAGTCCTTACCAGCTTCTGAAGAAACTTCTGAGGAGAAGTGGCAAGTCAGAATCATCTCCCATCCTGGTCACAGCAAGATGAATTAATTACTTAGCCTGCTCCTAATTTCACCTTACCTGTAAATCCAGTGCAAGACCCAGATGCCTAGAGCCCCTTAAGCCAGCAATTTGCTTCAGGCCTGCAGCAAACACAAAAACCTTTGGCAATCGATGACTTTTAGCACTCTCCTTGCAAGCTCCATTTTCCTTTCATGTAGTCTTGCCATTAGACCGCGCTTCCCAAGCATGGCAACCCTGATGACAAAACCCTGCCTAAGCCTATCACCCTCGCACACATTAACCCTCCACACCAGCCACATGTGCTCTCCCTACACCAGTCTCATTAATTCCAGCACACTGCTGTGCTCCACATGGCAGAAACATTTCACCTGGCATTTCGCAATGCCAGAGGACCTCGACAGCTTCCTCACACCTGAAATACATAACCTAATGGTTTGCCTTCTCTGTTTTCTCATACACACCACAGTGACTTAACAAGAACCTCCCCTTGAACCACCTCCCATCCATCCATCTCACACCTGCTGTGCAGCCACAGCCATCCATCCTTCGGCTAACTTGTCAGTCCAAGGTAATCACTCCTTTCCCAGTAAGCATGGAGCTTGCTTGGGCCCCCAAGGAATGGAAGCTATTTTGGCACCTGAAGTGTCACACAATATAAGGATATAGAGATGAAAGACTAAGACACCTGGCCAGCCAGCCCTTAAAGCACCCTTGATCTCTATGCGGAAAGCAAGTGGACTTCCTCCAGAGCAATTCAAAGTTTGAATTACTCCCGGCAGAAGCGTTCTTCCCCCACCTGCTTACTGACGGCACACAAGGGTCAGTCCCTGCAGCCACAGGGAGACTTGGGTATAATTCACCCTCTTAGCACAGGGAGAGTTTGGAAATACTAAGCGTCACAGTCTAAGCAAAACCCTCCTGCAATTAACTGCATGGAAGAGCACTGACTCAGAGGGCAGCTCCTTTTCAGGGGTCCTTTTAATAACCAAGAAATGGCACATACATGCTGTGAAGAATTAGGATCACCATTGGGAAGCTAAATGGTCCATAAAATATAACAGTTCTCTTCAGAGAGAGAGGTCTTGGCAACCTCGCACCAGCCTCCTCCCTCCGCCCAGTTTGCAGGGGACACACGTGACTCCAGGCAGGGATGAGGAGCTGAGCTCAGCCAGTGCCCAGGCACCTCCGGCACGCTGGCTGACGGTCAGCACCGAGACCTGGCTCAACACCCAGATGGAAAAACTGAAGCAGAGAAATTATAGAGATGACCAAGAGGCACCTACAGAGGGAAGTCAAAGGGTGTCCCAGAGTATAGGTGCTGGGCAGAGCGGAGGAGAAAGCCCTGCTTGAAGAGAGGCAGACAAAGCTGTTGGGACCAAGGCAGGACAAAGTCCTGGGCAGCATGAGCCTCCCGCACACAGCCCTGCCAGCACATCACACTACTTCCTCAGTCGTCTTCCCCTCAACAGTCATCTTCCCCCAACTCCTCTATTCTGCTCTTTCTTCTAGTACCACCTCCACTGCTTCACATCATTGCTAACACCTGGTCCAGAGCAATCTGAGCACAAAGACACCACTGCTGAGGGCAGCACCCTGGTCAAACACACAGAAAAAGGCGACTCCAACGTGGAATAGACTCAGCTCAAAAAGTCAGTCTGCAGCTCTGGTGTCCTCCCGAGAGTCCTGCACACACCCAGACATCCACTCTTCAGGATACGGAGAGTCGCTGGACAAGACACATGAGAATATGCTGGAGGGAAAATACCAGGGATGACCTCAAGATGGCCCAGTAGGTCTTTGCCAGTCAGGAGCTTCAGGAGGAAAGGGACTGAACCCATCCAGGAAAATGGCTCCCAACAGGAAACAAACATGCAAACAAAATAAAATGCTTTCAAGAAAGCTACCGACTCACACAAGGCTTGAATAGAGCAAGTGAAAGGGGAAGGATGCTGCTCCCAGGCTGGCAGTATTTTTCAAGCAGAGCTCTCTAAGCAGAGAAGCCATGAGAGCACCACTCCCAGCCAAGCCACTGGGAGGGCAGCACTGGTACCAACACACATCTGCTTTGCTTCGGCTGGGAAGTAAGAAGAGCTGAGATCCAAAGGGAGACAGCTGACATTTTAGCCCCAGCATGAAACACTATGGCTGTCTAACGCTAGAAAAATTAAGCTTTTTGAAGTAATAAAGAAAATTCACACTTTGTGAAGCTAATCCTATTTTTCACACATGCCTCAGATAACAAAATTCAGATGGCAAACAGCCCTCCAGTGGTTTATCCTCTGCAGTCCCCAAGCCAACCAGCTTTTCAGTTCCCCAGGGCACAGGATAACCACGATGTTGAGTTGCTATTAGAGGGCTCTCTCACACAGACGGAGACCAGGGTGTGCTTTTTACCAAATATCCATTATAGATCCATTGATTCTGAAACTGTTTTGCCTGAATTCATTATAACACTGGACACAGAATTCACCTTAGCGATTCCTGCTGCAGAGGGAATTATGGTTCCTTACTTGTATGAGCATATGACACCGAGACCAACGGCTTGCATTCAGTTCAGTGTGACTGCTTCCAAACATAGCTTGAGTTAAGTTACCCAGGGATGGAAAATCCACCTTCTCCATTCACTACCCCATCCCAACGGCTGGAAATAAAGTACTTGATGCAATGCCTGTCTCATTCCCCCTACACTGTAAATTTATTCCAAGTTTCTCCACCATCTTTCACGCTGTTTCGAACTTCTTTGGTCCTAATTCCCAGGCAGCAGAGTCTGTGCTCCCCAGAGTGCATCGGGCTCAATAAATCTGTGGCCACTACAGCCATGACTATGACAAATGTCTTTGCTATGACGCACCAGACAAGTAGCAGACCTGAAGGTGATAGTCCATTGCACGATGATCCCTGTGCAAAGATTTCATGTCCAAAGCTAACACAAAGGCATTCCCAGAGTCACACATCTCAGACAACGTAAGTTGCAGAAGCTCATGCAACCAATGGATTTCAAACAAAGGCAAGAACAGGAGACAGCCGGGGAACCGCTGCAGAAGGATAACAAAAGTCAAGTGTGCTGTATTAATTTTAAGTAAGAGTGAACAGAGTGGGAACCTTAAAATCCAAAGTTTATTTTGCATAAGTGATACCATTTCCTTTAAAAACAAAACGCTGGACTGCAGGGTCGCAGAAGTGAATGGGGTCAGTGCTACTCCCTGTAAGTGCTAGAGAAGAGCATGCTCACAAGGCTGCCTTGCTTAGCTCTGGCAAAGCACTTTAGAATGTAATTACATGAACGACTCCATCAGCAAAGCTGACTTGAAAGGTTCCTGACCCTGGATACTCAGTCCTGTCCCTGCACTGTAGTTCACACCACCCTCTTCCTTCAGCCAATGTAACTGTGTGAAGAGATACACCGTAGGCTTGGTCAGCAAAATGATCCCCACTAAAAGCAACAACAAGAAGCTAATCCAAAGAGCTCAGTTGGAAAGGAACGGGTTTAGTATTTTTAAATGCAGATTACTATGTTATCTTTCCGTTACCAGCTCTTTCTTGTTACTCTCAAAGCCACCCTCTGAACATATGTCCCGCCCTGCTGCCACCCAACCAGCCCACCCTACGCCTTCTCCTGCCTTTCCCCACGGCTACCCAAGCGGTCCCACTCACTCCATTCAGTGGCTGTCTGCAATTTCTCCCCCAGGCAGAGGCTACCAGCCCCCTCCCGGTCCTGTGATAAAGAACAGCATGCACAGGGGACACTAATACCATCAATCCTTCTTCATTCATGACCTAAGGCTGATCTCAATCTAAGCCTCCAGGACAGAAGGCTGGAAAGACCAACCCACTGCCACACTTGGAGCTGGTCTGAGAAGACAAGCATCCTCCCAGCCTGGCTAACTTGCAAAGAAAGAATTAAAACAGTAAGATAAAATTAAGCAATGGTATAATTTACTGCTCAGAATTTACTAATATGCAACCTAGGAAGAGCACCAAGGGCTATAAACACTTCAAGACACTTCACTGTGTTTTATCACTGTATTAGAGAGTACTTGCCTTTTAACACTTACTTAAGGAAATAAAAAACTTCTGAGCAGTAGTTTCCTGTAAAGACATAAATTAGCGTGTTCTGATCAGCCACAGTAAGTGCAGTACAAGCATCTTCATGTCGGAGGTATACAGACCAAAGCCTACATGCATGTTCACCTACATTCAATGTGTTTGCAGAATGATCCAAAACTGGAAGGAGAATGATTAACTGATGCTCTTGACATTAAGATGCAGGTCTGAGATTCAGCTCCTTTCTCTGCCTCTGCCTGCCTGCACGACCACAGGCATATCACTTAACCTCACCGTATCTCAGCTCTATGAACACACAGTAAAAATGCTTCTTTGGTTGCCAAGATTAATTCACATTGTGCTTAAGAGCAGGTAAACCGGTTCCATACATGGAGGGAGGCAATTTGACGTTTCAGAGGAGATAAACCACACTAAAGAGCTTACATTACAAGGGTTCAACCCTGGTAGACACCGAGTACCCTCTTTCCACTAAAACTGTCTCCTGCAGTCAGCGGCTCCCTCAGCCCTTCAGAGGCATGTTACCCTCACCACCCAATGCCACATCAATGCAATTTGCTTAATCACTAGTGACAGTTCCATCCTAAATGCAGGATGAGGTCCAAGCACTAAAGCAGACTACACCAGGTGTCTGAATCCAGCCCTGGAGCTGTTAAACTTGGAGGATAGCTCCTTGCAACAGGCTAAAGGAATCCTCCTGCTGAGCACTCGGAGGCCCGAGGACCGTGTGCCTAACGAGGCTGTATCCCCACTCATATTTTAGCTTGGCAGGTCTGGTGCTCCTTTCATCTTTTGCTTCAGGTAGCTCTCTTTAATTAATAACATTTCTGTGTCGACACAGGGAACTTTCCACCCAGAATGAATGGCCCTCTCTCATTAGAACCACGACTTGTCATGATGTATTCAAGAGCAGGAGTGTGATTCATTCCCTTGTCTGGGAATGAGGGGTGTTGCTGGGGGATGGGGGGGAGAAGAGTCTCTGTAATGAGTGACTGATATTTGCTGAAGTTGATATGCGACTCTGTCGGCTTGAACTGCCTTGTCAGGACAAGCCTTCAGAAAGGTGATGTTTCTACTCAAGAGGTTTTCCTCATTAAAGAAATTGCATCTTAACAAGAGGGAAGGGGAGGGGTGGCAAGAGAGCTGCTGTCTCCCCGACTCCCCTGATTCACACACACCGAGTGCTGAAAGCCGGTTGATCCAAGCGCAGCCAGTAGAGGATCAGCGCTCCATTTCTGAGCCCTCTCGCGCAACGATTTCTCTCCAGCAGCAACCAAATCCCTCCAACAGGGACTCTCTTTCTGATGGTGCACCACGCCCATGACAAAGCCTTTGGTGGCACGGCCAAGGACCTTGACTCATGCTGAACCTCCATAAGCCCTTCCCAGATGCTTGCTGTCCTCTTCCGGGCACCCAGCTCCTTGTGACTAGTGTTCCCTGTTGTCAGAGGTAAGCCAGACAAACAGCTCTGTGATCTTCCAAGAAAGCTCCAACGCTCAAGAGAAGTCAAGTTTGCAGCCATACAGTGCCTCACTCCCTGAAGATCCCCAAGCCAAGCAGAAGCTTCACAGGTCCTTTAGCAGCTGAGTTTCCATCTTGAATCCTGCAGACTCAGATAGTGCTAGACACCATCAGCAGAGAGCAGTACCTTGACAATTGCTACTCCTCTGGTGCTTTTCTTTGAGCTAGGAGTGCTACACATATTGCAGCTCCTGGCTTTGACAGGGCTATTTGCTCACACCTTGACCCCACATCCACCACTGACAGGCTTGTATATTCCTCCTCTTTGTTCCAGCCACTACCGCCCACGCAGCTTGCTCACCCCACTGTGCCTCCCAGTGCCCTGGCCACCTACCAGTGGCACCCGCTGGAAACACCCACAGCAGACAGGCCTGTCCAGAAGATACCATGCCTCACCTCTTCAACAGCACATGCAGACAGAAGCCAAACTAAATGCCCAGGTCATTGCTGGAGAAGCCAGGAACAAGGCTGCATGGTTTCCCACCACCAGCCGAGCTAAGGAGAACAGAGGACAGGAACTCCAAACCACACGAGACACTGGGTAAGAGGACCGCAGCTTGCTTCATGGGCAGCTGTGCAAGCAGCTGTCATTACTAAGGGAGCTGAGAAAAGGAGCAGCAGAGTTAGGAACGGACCTGCCCCAAGTTGCCACTCCCTAAGCCAGGAAGCGCTGCACTCACCTCATTGTCCTGAATTCCTCTGGAACCCAGCGGGGTTTCTAACACGCAATGTTTCCACCAACACACTCCTCCAAATGTGGACAAGCAGCACCACGTCCCTTCCCACCGCCCCAGTGCCTTCTGTGCCCAGCATGTGGTCTTCACACGGTAACAAAGGGCACCAGCTACACCACAAGTCTTGTAGGGAAGCATGGGGTGATTCCCTGGAATACGTCCTAGATGTTCCACACCTCTGAGGCTCTATCTCCCTCTCTGAGCGGCCTTGTTTCAGCTTTCTGCCTTCCCTCTTTAAAAAGAGTTGCTCAGTTCTGCTTTGCTAAACCCTATTTGGCAATGTGTCTAAACACACGCAAACTTAATTAGTTCAGGAGGGAGACTCGGCATTTGTGGTGATGGATAAAAGTAATGGGAAATGAGACAAGTCAGAGCTGGCAGGGAGTCCTCACTCAAGCCTCATTCACTGGCACGGCACTAATCAGATGTGACGCTACACGCTGCTGCACCCAATCGGCGACGGAGCGGCGTGATGTGCTACTCACCAAGTGGCTGCAGCCAGACTCCCGCTATCCATGTGGTTGGAAACACGAAATGTATTTTCTGCTGTGCCCTGGAGATGCTTCAGGATTGAATTCTGAAGTTAATGGTTTAAAAACATTTTTTAAAAGGAAGAGGGAGAAATGAACCACTCGCTGCGACCTCATGGCCAGGAGTGGAGTCTTCTTTTCCAGCTGACTAGTAAGGCACAATCCATGCGAGAGACCACTGCAAATGGCGAATCGAGTATCTCTGCTCCAGAACTGCATGTCCTGCTGAGCCAGCTCACCCCACAACCCCTATGACTCACCAGAAATGGGGCTCATCTTTACCTCTATTTGCCCACTGTAGACCTCTGAAGCAAAAAAAAAAACATCCAGAAGGTTGCCCACTCCATACACACACCAAGTTAGGATGTCGTTATCTGGAAACCTTGTTATCCCACTGTGAAAGCGGTGGAAAGATGGGCTTTGAGCACAGATAACTCTGCTCCTCACAACCATCACCAAAAGCAGTAAACTGGACTCTCAGAACAGCAGTACAGGAGTAAAGAACTGAGAAAAGAGAACAGATGAGAAACAGAAGTTTAGCACATCCCTGCAGCTGTCTTGGTGCTGGTCTCTAATAAAAGTTTAAACATGATATATAAAGAAAAATAAGCCTCACTTAATTTAAACCAGTAACACAGGAATTGGCAATATTTACCAGCTCTGGACACGGCCCCAGCAGAGACCCAGCTTTTGACTCAAAAGCTCCCATACCGCACTCCTGTCTGGAGCATGGCAAATTTCTCATCTCCACTAGCGCCTGCGCTGCTGCTTCAGTCCTCATATCTCATGTCTCGCTTATCACACCAAGAAGAGGCAAGGGGCTGCCACTCTACAAAGACCACTCTGCAGGGAAGAACTAGTGCTGATTGCTCCCAGGCTGTATGCAGTTTATTTAGGCTTCCGACTTGGGGAAACCAATGTCACACAGAAAACCAAGTAACGTTACTAACGAGTTGTGGATGTCAGCTTAGCATTGGATGTGTCAAGCCCATGCTTTACCAGTGTGATAACAACAGGAGTCTTTACCCAGCGCTCTGAGGAAATGAAAAGCTGAAGCGAGATTACAGGAATCCAAGTGAATTCAGCACAATATGACACTGATCTGCAAACACCTTACAGATTTTAGGTTGGTGGTCTAGCTATTTTCATAACAAAATACACATATACACTGACACTTGCAGATCCCAGTGCAGGTCCCCACCTGGTACTCTGCAGATACAGTTGCCCAGCTGATGAAGATGACCTTAACGATTAGAACACCGATGAAGCATGCCAGACTTGGCTAGTACTCTCCTTCCAAAGACTGCTCTGTGATTCACATCCAGTTAGTGTGCCAAGATGACAGAGAGAAAACCTTGCATGCGCAAGTCAGGTAAGGACCATTGCTTGATTTGGGTGTACAGAAACAGAGTTCCATGTATGCGCTCAGAAATACCCATCCCTTTGGAAAGCATATTAGATAAAAGGGAAAACATCACAAAACTCCAGTTTAAACCTTTCTTGGAGTTCTGAAAGGATTAATTCACTATAGGGAATATCCTAGGCATTGATCTTGCACTATACCCAGCACCTACCTGTCGTCTTAACCTTCCACTCCCAATTATGCATGGCAAACAACAATTTCCCTAGGAAACAAAGACTAGGCACAGTCGAAGGCTTGTAAGGACAAAGACACACACGCTACAGGCAAGCATGGAGCAATAAAGCCCAGAAAAATCTCCCTCCCCTTCCATACTCACATCACTTTCAAATCCCAGTCTCCACAGGTCACAAAAATCGACTTGACGCTGGGATCTAAGAGGCCTTCCTTCGCCATCCACTCGTCAACCCTCTGAAAGGAAGGCAAGAAAAGGGGATGAGTTTTGCAGACAGGCCGAGCCACAACAGATAAGCTGCTTGCAATCAAGAGAGAAGAAAATTGTGATCTTATCCACCCTCTCCCTCTCTCTCTTCTCTCTTTGCTTGCCATCTCAACAACAGCACGTTTGGACCTTTGAAGATTTCCGATAGGAAACCAGAGCAGAGATGATCTTATCAGACACCACAGCAGCTCTGCTCGTGGAGGGATGGAAGTTGTGCAGCGCTAACAGGATGATACAACTGCACTGTTACCTGGCATTCCTCCTCCACTCTTCCTTTCCCTGTTCCACATGGGCTCGCAGTGAGCGTAACTTGTGTCCCCTCCAGTGAGGAGAAAACACAGGCATCCTGGGACGGCATCCCTCACCTACAGCATTTCTGACATGCTCTGATTCATACAGCTCCAAGGGAATATGGGAGAGGAGGAGAAATAGAAGGGCTGGGCACACACAGGCCCTGTGCAGTAGTAACAAGCAAAGCCACGCGTCCCCTTCCTCTCCAGGCTGGGTCTCTCCTTCCTCCTTAGAGTTCCGAGGAGGTGCTTGCTCAGGGTACAGTGTGGATTTAAAGTGAATCCGCTATTCCTGATCAACTTCCCAAAGGGACAGATGTTCTGGATCTACTTCAGAAATGGGCCACATTAACTTGCAGGATACACATCCACCTCGGGGATTAACCAGGAGGAACTAACCTAGACTAAAACCCCTGCATAGACACTTATTCCAGATAGAACTAGCAAATGACATGCCCAGAATCTTCCGGTGGCAGGTGACAGGCAATCAGCTGCTATTATGCAGCCTCACTAGCAGCATTTCCAGTGCTTCAGCAAGAGAAATCCCTCCTCTTTTCCCTCGCTTGACACCTTCTGCTCCTGAATAAACTAGCATGCCCCAGAAGCTGCATGACCTGAATCTCATTTTAACCTAGAAACATGCTGCTGTATGAACACCTTTTCAGTCCAAATAAAAAAAAAAAAAATCTACAGAAATGTTTCCATGCTGTAAGAAGCTCCTGTAGAAACTGAATGAACCATTTTCTGTAATACTCCAGCGGTGATGTACGTTCACCCATCCAGGCAAAGAGGGCTCTCCCTCCTGGGGAAGCAGGCACAGGCATCTGTATGCTTACGGACATGCACTGCTGCTACGTGCTCTCTGGAGAGCACCAGGGACCGGTGAGAGTTGGGAGTTTGCATGGATGCGAAACGTCACCTCCACAGAGCACCGTCTTCGGCCTCGTGTCACTGCCGCAGCCTTTCCGGCAGAGGACGGCACTTCTTTCTGCGACCAATTGTACAATGTCCCTCTGGCATAAAGCTCCCCGCAAAGCAGCATCCAGCCTCTCAGCCCCATTTTTGCCTCCCTTGGGCTGCTGGGATCTTACAGCCAGCCCCGCACAAGGCTTCCCGGAGCGAGGGACAGCAGCGGTAACCTTTCTAAACTCCCTGATGTGGGCGCCCGTGAAGTGCTGTCTCCATGGAGGATTTTAAAGCCTTTAATTTGATTTCCTCACATAAGCAATTGTTGCAATTGTTCTGATTAGGAACAATTAGGTGACACAGTGGTGGAAATCCTGACAGAGACAATGCATTGAACAGCAACCTGCAGCTCGAGCGGGCTCTGCTTGAGGAGGTTTCCTTCACTATTTGACTACCAACAAAAGCTATTGATGGAGAAATACTTCCAAGCTAATTAAGCCCTAAATGCTGTAGGAATTCAACATTAAGCAGATGACATTACTAGGGCTATATCTGCATTCGCACATCCTCCAGATTAGATTTTAGAGGCATTTTCTTTCTATACTACATGTATTATTGAGCATTTAAATAGGTAGAAAAAAAATAATTTAATAAAGTGCTGAGGGAGGGGAAAGAAAATGAAGGCAGAAGCTCCCAGAGCAGTGGTCTCGAGCAATGTCTTGGTGCTTTAAAACTGGCTCAAGCAAGAATCGCCTCTTCTCCTATCTACTGGCAGGAGTTTGGATATCTTGTCAGCACCCTTGACATGAACAGCTGGAGATGACAGATCAATGGTTCAATACTCTCAGCAGCATGTCACCAATGTGACAGCAAATGTTATTCTAATGAAGCTGTAATCATAGTCAAATTACGCGGTTCGATTCTCAGCAAGGGGAGGGTGCAGGGAAAGATGAAGAGGGAACGACAGGACCAGAGGTCAGGGTTCAGGAACTAAAGGTTACTCTGCTTACCTCAAGCACTTGCTGGAGGCTTGGCTGCCCATCCACCATGCCTTGAATAATCCCAGTCAGCTGAAATGAGAGACAAACAGAAAGCAGGCGTCAGAGCAGCACTCAAAAGATCATTAGAGAGGTCTCCTCTCCTGTCCATCTTGCTGCAACCAAAACATCCTCCTGTGACCCACGTGGACATTGGCGAGGAGCCAGCCACAGCAGAGTGACCCTGGCACCTCCACAGCCACGGGCAAGGGCACAGCTTCATCCCAAACACAGAAATGTAGGGGGGCTCCTAACAATACCATAAAACAGCAAACTCTCAGCAGGGCAGGATCTACTTGGGGAGCAGTGGTGCCCTTTGTTTCATGTACCACCACGATACCCAAAATGCTGCCCTTTTTCAACATGCATTTCACCAGCTTTGATGTTGCCCTCACTTACACAGGCAGCGGTAACTACTGGGGTCTCTGGCCATTCCCCTGCTACTGCGGTGACACCAAAATTGCACAGTGTTAGATGAACAGAACAGACCACTATTGGTAAGCGAGACCCAGAGTGGACCCAGTCATCCTCCCCTGTGCTGGGCAGCCAGCACGCACGATTTCCCATAGTCCATCACAGCATCCCTCTGCATTTCGAAATTGTATTTAAAACTGAATGAAATCTGAAGAAAACCACTTTCTTCCAGAACCCTGGTCTACCCTGTTTTTCAGAAGGTTCCTTAAGAACAGGTCCTGCCAACAGACAGTCCTACTGACTGTACCCGGACTGCTTGGCTGTTTAAAGCTAGACACATGCATAAAAAGATGCAGTCTCATGGGCCTCTGCCATTGTCTGCCCAGGATAGCTTGAGGCACATGGAAAACAGATAATTTTTCTGTCTGCCTTCCAACTGACAAAACTGTCTTTTAACATATTGAATATCGGAGGTCAGTAGCTTGCCATCAATGCACCCAAGTAATTAAAAAAATCATTATTAAAACAAGTGCACACTACAGGATTTCACTTCATATGGCACTTTCCTGAAGCTACACATCTCTCACGTTTTCATAAAATAAAGATCAAACACAGCCTAGGAGCATGCCCTGCTGCCTGCACACACATCCAAGCCTCCAGAAGCCATAGCGTCCAGTCGAGAGGTGCTGACAGCCCCACCACCACCCAGGAGTAGCTCTTCCATGCAGACCAGCTCAACCTACTCATAAAATATAAGCCCTCTCACAAACCGCAGGGGTCTGCTTTATTAAATGTGTGGCAAATGAAAGAAGCTCAATGGTTTCTACCTCTCTGTTTCTTCGGCTGCTTGGCTTACAGCACTGAACTCGGAGGAAGGAAAAAAAAAAAAAAGAGATTAAACTCCAATTAAACTGTAATTACATTTAATGAATACCAAATACCTGACTCACTGAATAAGCTGTAAGTGGAAAGATTATTTTCTCATAGTGACTTCCATGGAATGGTAATATATACCTTTTAGGGAAAGTATTTTAATTTTAAGAATGCAGAGTTCCTCTAGGTGGGTTTCTCAAGTTCATCAAGCCATTATGAGGTGGGCTTTTAAGGAAGTGGAGGGACACAGACACTCTTTCATATTCCAGAAACTGTTTTTATATTAATCTGTATTTTAATTGGGTAACAGCTGCTACCTACAGACTTCCCATACTCTGAGAGGCAAATAGATTTGGAGAGATTAACGCACAGCTCTTTAGAGCGGTTTTTTAAGCTCACTGGCTTGTGTTTTGCTTTTCTTGCTGTCTCTCTCTCCATGCATTCGCCTGACAGAGGTGGACAGCTCACCTACTGCAAAGTGCTGGCTCTGCCTCTCAGAGGGCAGCTCAAATCAAACCTCTGGAAGTGGCTGAAAGATGAGCTTTTGGGAAAGGATCATAGAATCATAGAATAGTTTGGGTTGGAAGGAACCTTTAAAGGTCATCTAGTCCAACCCCCCTGCAATGAACAGGGACATCTTCAACTAGATCAGGTTGCTCAGAGCCCCGTCCAACCTGACCTGGAATGTTTCCAGGGATGGGGCATCCACCGCCTCTCTGGGCAACCTGTGCCAGTGCTTCACCACCCTCAGCGTAAAAAATTTCTTCCGTATATTTAGTCTGAATCTACCCTCTTTTAGTTTAAAAACATCACCCTTTGTCCTGTCACAACAGGACCTACTAAAAAGTCTGTCCCCATCTTTCTTATAAGCCCCCTTTAAGTACTGAAAGGCCCCAGTAAGGTGTCTCTTCTCCAGAGCCTTCTCTTCTCCAGGCTGAACAACCCCAACTCTCTCAGCCTTTCTCCATAGGAGAGGTGTTCCATCCCTCCGATCATTTTTGTGGCCCTCCTCTGGACCCACTCCAACAGGTCCATGTCCTTCCTGCACTAAGAATGACAGGCAACCTTTCAGTATCATGGCCAGCACTGATGTAAATGGCTTCTACCGCTCCAGGCACCTTCAGGACTGCATCTGTTCAGCACCACACCCCTGATGGCCACGGGAGGAGAGGGTGAAATGGCCTCATTCAGACATTTCCCATCAGGAGGAGGGAGGGACGGGAAGGCGGACGCAGAGGTCCCATCAAAGAGTCACTGCTTGATCTTGCCCGAGACTCCCTCCCTCCTTCCCTGCCAGGCCAAACAAAGTACCAACTTATCCGTACAAGAACACATTGCCAAGCACACATGCACACAAGATTCATGCTGCAGAAATCGCACACACGAATACAAAGGGATATACCTGCTCCATGGGTACATTTCAATACAGGTCAGAGAGTGCTCAAAAGGGACCAGATTTCTACTCTCTCACCCTTTCTGATCCTTTCTGTTATCAGTTACGTCCATCTGCCACACCCAACCAACCTAGTGCATTGGGTCTCTGCAGCATTATCTGGTCTTGCAGCTTTGATAAAGTATAAAAACATAAAACCGCACAATTGTAAAGTTTCACTGGCGATCCCAAGAAGCACATGGTACTTGGGAACATAAACAACCTATAAGGCATTTATCTTTTTGTACTTTTATTGTCTGTTCCCTCAGGAAAAAAATCAATAAAAATTAATCATAAAAAGAGAGCAAAGTACCATGAAAAAGCCTGTACAAGCACCTTCTGTGTAGAGGAAACCTTTCACTTAAGCTTCTGGTATGAACTTTCTTGGGCATCAGACAAACCACTTGCATCTTCCAAAAGGGTATGATGAGCTTTATATACCTAACAACAGCTTTTAACCACTTGCAAGCACTTTCTACCTTCTCTGTCTAAACGTTCATTATTACCAAGCCTCATGACCTGTTGTTTTACAGAAGCAGGTCAAGAGAAAGGGGACCAGATGAGGGCTACAGAGTGAGCCAGCACTGGAAGATGTGCTCCTGGCCATTGCGTGGGAAGTTGGAGGAACCTCCTGTAGCCAGGGGAGAACAAAGACACACCAAAAGCTAAGCAGAGAGATGCCTTGAGGGTGACCACCAGCTCTCCACCTTTGCAGACACCCCTCCCGTGCTGTGCTGTCTTCTTCAAGAAAGAAGAGGGATGTGAGAGGTACTCTAGACCCAAGGAGTAATGTCGAGCAACCCCGGTAATCCTCCCACACAGAGTCTATACCAAGCAGTCCTATTGCTTCCCAGCAAAGGCAGCGAGCGGAGGGGAAAGGGGAAAGCAGCAGCACAGCAGACAGGCTCCCGTGTAATGTAAACACCACTGCTTTTCCTACAGTTTATCTGGGAAACCATCGTATTTCTACTCCAAGACAGTTTGCTGATTACCTAAGCACTTGTCTCTGGTGTACAATCTGATAATCAGGCCTGGTCTTTCTTTGTAGACAAAGAGGCCAATAAATCTCACCCTTTGTAAGTAGAGGTGCCTAGACAAAGCCCTTTACTGGCATTTAGCAAAATGGGTATTTTTCTGAAAACATAAAACAGCTGAAAGTCAATGGCAATCGCTGGAGCTGTGCAGGCAGCAGCTCCGCAGGAGCTGGACACACAGCACACCCCAGCTGTGTCCCCAGGGTCTCAGGGGAACCTACACCAGCGGCACGGGGCTGACCCCTGCACCTGCCTAGCAGGAGCCACCAACCCCACAGGTCTCTACACGGCCACTACAGCCTCTGCAAAAAAAGCGGCTGCAAATATGAAAGGTTATTTTTGCAACTGTTTAGTAAGGTCCTCAGTACAACCAGCTCACCTGTGGCTCTTAGGGCAGGGTTTCAAAGTCAGCCCCAGATGTGGGGCCCGGGGACAAGCCCAGTTACCCCTCCAGCACGACCCCACTCCCTGGACCTCATGGCAGCCCCTTGCAACAGGCAGGGGGACTTCCAAGCCAGGAGGGACAGGGGCCATGCTGTGCACCCAGCAGCACGGGCGCAGTCGGGGGTTGCCCAGGAGCCGGTGGCTTCCAGGCTAGGATTAAAACCAGCTCCCTAACCCACGCTGTTAATAACAGAGAACTTGCCAAACCTGGCGAGTTGAACCATTTTGTGCCACCGATACACACCGGTGGGGGTCCTGTGATCATTTTGCCTGCTGGCCTCAGCACTGCCCATTTTTATCCAACTCTGGACACAAGACACCAGACCGAAGTCAGCAGCAGAATCTGCAGCGCAACGCTGCAGCTGTGATGCCCATGCTCATCCTGGGGACTCCTGCAAATGCATGGCCAGCACACACACATGGCCTCACTTGCTGAAGGGCTCCACGCAGGAGACACGAACCTGCAGGGACACAAACAGCTGCTCCAGGCTCCCGAGAGCAAGAGAAGGCAAAGAAACTGGCACCACGGTGAGGGAGCATTAGATGGGCTGAATGTCTCTGTCACAAGCTTGGTGTCCAGAGAACCTCTCAATGTCCTCAGGCTGCAGCAGGCTGGAGGTTCCGTTCAGCTCAGACAGCCACAGCAAGCAAGACATGCAGACTCTCGTGCAACAACAGAGCTGCAACCTTTAGCAGCGGGGGGAAGGATGCAACAGATGAACTTCCAGAAAAAGGGATTTTGGTGGGAGTCAATAAGCGAGACGACTTCTCTCTAGAGTGTAGATGACATGCAAAACAGACATTTTGGGCTCTACTCTAGAAGATGACGTCGCTCTTAGCAAAGATCAGGTGCAAGCTGTGAGATTTATCACATTTGTACAAGCATATGTCCAGCAAGTCTCATGAGGATAAGGACAGCCAAAGTAGTTGTCCAGCCTTCTAGTATTAAGGTTGCAAAACTGTTTCCATTACAGCCCTCTGTTTTCACACATTTATAGCTTTCTGAAAGCCCCTCTCCCGGGAATAATGTTTTCTGTGCTTAGTCTTGGGGTTTTTTTTTAAAGTTTAAATAAAATACCTTCAGCTGGTTTTTAGTTACAAGAGAATAAAAAAAAAAGAAAAGTAGTTGTTTTTACAACATGGAAATATGGAAGGGGCTGGCTGGTCCTGGAGGGGACTCCACCTGACACAGAGGAGTCATTTTTCATCAAGTTAGTACACATGGGACAAGCACTTCAAGGACCTAAACCTGCAGCCACAGAGGTCAGGGAAGACACACCATGGTGTCGATGATCCCAGATGAGACCAGGACAGAACGAAGAACTTGGATACCCTGACTCCCATAGTCAGTACTTCAGTCGCTGAGCTGGCCAATATCAAAACAGTAGAGTAACAGCAAAAAAGCCCAAAGCAAAAGGAACTTAGAAACTTTGTTTTAATGGCTACAGCAGGGAGGAAGAACGCACTTGCGGAAACAGTTAACTTTGTGTTGAATGAAGAAAATATAATAAAAAAAACCCAAAACCAAAAAACAACCTCTGCCCCCCTATTCCTTTGAACCATCAGGGATCACATTTACCACCTTCATCCTCCCGTCTGTATTTGGGGAAAGGTGGCTGCAGCTCGAGAGCAGCTGTCCTCAGCAATGAGAGTAACCGAGTAACAAGAGGCCACTTCTCCAGCAATCATTTCAAGTGCCCCACAAGCACGACATCAAAAAGAAAGTCTTAAAAATAGGTTACCCTACCACTCTGAAGGACTCATCAAATCCCAACAGGCAGGCCCATAGGAGAGTCATTTACAGCCTCTGAACCATGCAGCAGTATGACACTTTCTTCCCTCAGACCACGCTCTCTCTGACCTTCCCCACCACAGTGCTGCACGGCAAAATCACGAAGAGCTCACAGGGAGGCTACGGGATTTTGAGCATCAGCTAACATGCATGCTTTTATTTTGTGGTCACCCAGGAAGACGTTTGTTACTTGTAAATACAACTGATCTTAGTTAGCAGATCACAGCTAGAGTTATTTATGAATCCAAACTGAGGTCTTCACATGCTACTGCAATGACAAAAAATGATTCTCCTTGTCCTTAACTCGAGGCTGGCATGACACACTGCCTTGCAGCCACACCGTGAAGAGGCGACCCCAACCCCCGGTGCAATGGAAACCTGCTTCCCAGGGAGACTCTTGGAGCACCGGGGAACCTTTGCACTTTACCTCTGTACAGAAGGGCGTAAGCTGGGGATGCACCACAGGCTGAACATACATGTGAAAGGTGGATTCAATCTCCATCGTCCTGCCATTCAGCTTCAGGATAGGGAATTCGATGATTTCCTGAATAGAGCAAAAAGAAAAGCAGCTGTTCATTTAAAACAAACAAAAAATGAAGCTGGAAATGATCCCGCCTAGCAAGCTGGCTGTAAAAAGAGGGGCCTGACAGTCCCAAACAAAAACAAGCCTGACATGAAGCTCTGCACTACGAGGGGGAAAGTGGTGCCGGAGCGCAGAGCACATCCAACACTGTGAGCACGGAGGAGGATGGTGCCGATGCTCATCACAGCTGGGACGGGTGGCAGGGATGTCTCTGTGCTCAGCGCTGCAACCACACACATCGATGCCTAAGCCGAACCTAAGGAAGACAGCCTGGCACCACCTGCACGTGCTGGCACCTCCCAGGGAACATGGAGACACACGTGCAACGGGCTCACGTCTGTTCAGCAAGGACACCCCAGGGGCTGTGCCTTCCCCAAGTCCAGTCCCATCCTCTCCACCTTGCTGTCCTTTTAGAGGACACCACCAGACAGACAACAGGAGCTACTGCATGAAGCA
This sequence comes from Aptenodytes patagonicus, assembly GCF_965638725.1. Classification (NCBI taxonomy): domain Eukaryota; kingdom Metazoa; phylum Chordata; class Aves; order Sphenisciformes; family Spheniscidae; genus Aptenodytes; species Aptenodytes patagonicus. Next base: position 68,674,522 of record NC_134953.1, on the reverse strand, counting down.
CCTCCTTCCCAAGAGAAGCTGAGGAGCGCTGCTCTCCTCCAACAGAGTGAGGAGAGGAGCTGGAAGCCTCCCCTAAAATCCATCCCTATGGGACACGGCACAGCAGCAAGCCCTGCCTAATTTTCCTCTTTGTAGCCAATTTATGCTGATAGGGAAATAAAAACGTTCCTTCATCAGAAGAATGTTCAATTATTTGAATAATCAGCAATCAAAAATTTACATGGATCTGTTAATAAAAAGTTTAAACAAATCCAGTTGTGATGGATTTCTCAATTATTAAAAAATATACATGAAATTAAAAAAGCCTGAATAAAAGCGATAAAATCCTTTGTGTTCACCCCCCTCCTTCTCCACTCCCTCTCCTTCTTCCAGTTTAATGTAAGAGGAGAAGTGACAATTTGTTTGGTGTCTTTAAAGAATAATTTGTCTATGTTATTTAATAGAGATGCATGGCACCAAGGTTCTGGAGTGCAAATGAGCCCGCTGAGTGATATCCATGCAACAAGCCTCTCAAATCACTTCTGGAGAGAAACAGAGAGAGGGAGAGAGAATAAAAAAAATATTGCTTTTTAATATTCAAAAACAGTTTGCAAAATTTAATCAAAGCAGAGCAAAAGCTAACATTTTTACCACTTTGACATTTTTATTAGCGCTTTCATAAATTTTTAAAACATGAATGGAATTAGTTTAACAACAAAAAAAACTGCCTGAAAACATCTGGAAGAGACAAATAAGAAATAATAAAAAACAAAAAAAAAAATCCAACTCCTGTGAGTAAAATTAGCATGTGAAAATGCAGCCGCTGCAGAGGAACTAACACAGTTTTTGGACCCTGGCTGCAACCCTCATGACCCGCAGGCGGAAATTATCGTGAGGTCATACATATGAGCTGATGACATCACCACCCCGGCAGGCAGAGGGCAGGCAAGAAGCTGGGTGGGTAAATGGAAACAACAAATAATTTAAATAGCCAGGAGAAACACCCAATTTCCATGGTGGACCGAGCCCATGGCCGCAACAGAGCGGCTCCCTGGAGCAGCAGGCACACAGCCCAGCCCAGGGCACGCGGGGAGCACGTGCCGCTGAGATGGAAAGTTAGAAAAAAAAAAAAAACTAAAATAAAATAAAGTGTTAACAGTGCTGAAGTGCCCAGGTGTAGACACCGAGCAGTCAAGCTGCTTAACTATTTCCCCGCAGTCGGCTGTGCCACACTTGGTGCGTGCTGTGCAGGCTAAGGCAAAGCGGAGGTTTGGGCGCATCCTTCCCCACGGCTGTACCACCCCACCGGGAGTCACCAAGTTTCCCAAGGAAAGAGACAAAACTCCACCCGTGGGCTGGAAATGGAGGAGGACAGAGGCAAAGCACCTGAGCATCGCCCAGATTGCCGACTGTGGTGCAGCCAAACTCGCCAGCCTCAGCCACACAGGAGGACCCATGGAAACATGAGAAACTCAATCTGAGTAAGAAACGCTGGACACAGCTGATCCTCCCTTCAGAAGAGCTACCACAGATAGGCTCCAAATGCAAGTTTCTGTTCAGAAGGAAAATGGACTGCGAAGTTTGAAGCCAACGGACAGGATGTCATAACAGAGCCAGGCTTAACCCCAGGATAACACCACCCCATCCTTCAAACCGGGCTGGGGCGGCTCATTGCCCCTTAGGTCTGCACTCCGCTCAGGGTGACCGTAGAAGCGGGCAAGCCCATGGCAGGGCAAGACGAGCGTTCCCCCTCCTGGAGAGGCACACGCACCGGCTGGATTTCACAGCAGGGCTGCGTTGCCATGCCGAGATCAGTCCTAAGGGACCCGGAACATCCTCAGGGGCCATCAAGCGGCTGGATGCAAAGCGAGACTGAAAGACAGCCCTGCCGCTGATCTGATACACAAAGGCGTCGCTTGCCTTCCAGAACCAGAGGCAAAAAGCACTTCCAGGAGGGTCGGATTAAGACAGACGGAGGAAATAAAAAGCTGTACTAAAAAAACATGGAAAATTTAACAATATCTAGAATTACTACAGGTCTGTGGGAAGCACACGGCCAGGAGGGGGGGTGGAACCCCAGGAGTGACTTGAGCGTCTCAGGAGAAAGTGCAGCCGCTCTTTTGGGCTTATTTGGTCAGTTTTTGAAGCAAGTGGTAAAGGACCTTTCCCAAAAGGCTGTTTATCTGCACGCTTCCTATAGCAGAGATTTTTTCCAGTCCCTGGCAGTGTTTGCTCCACTGGTATCTAAGGCAACAGATACCAGCCCCATGAAATCAGCCCCACTCCTCACTAACGACGTTAGCCAGTCCTGCAATGAAATTTAACCTGTGACACTGCTGTACTTTTCATTTAAACTTTCATTTGGAGAGAAGCAGTGTTTGGAGACCCTGCAGTTTGTCCTGCTAATAAAGACAAGTGTTGGGACCTTTAAAGGTGCCATTCATCTTTTGCCTTTATTAAATTCAATTTTCTTAAGCCCATGATACATCATGAAATTAAGAGTTGACATTCCTGCAGAAACAAAAATATCTATCAAACATAAACAGAAAGGGGGGAAAAGAAAAAGAGGCCTCTATTACCAAGAATTTATGGCTTAAAGTTGATCTGTTTCCACTTTTTCTCTCTCTCTCTTTTTTTTTTTTTTTTAACAAGCATATGGTTTGTTTTAGATATCCAAAATGTTATTACAGATCTAGAATTTCATTAGTAATTATTATGAAATGGTGAGCACTTAGACACACACACACACACACACACACAACCCCCCAACAGACCGTGATGCAGGAAGGCAGCCGGGCGCGCTCTCACGTTTCACAGCAGCCCGGTGAGCTCAACACGCTCAGCTCCATCTCCACCGCCAAGGACCTTCGCTGCTTCTTCCCAGGTGGGAAAGGTGGAGGTGAGCGACATAAGGGAATTAAAAGGAAGAGGTTCACTGACACTTCCTCTCTTATCAGAGTCTGATCATCTGTAAGTGCTACCTTGAGATCCTCACCCATTTCCATTTCCAACACTGAGTACACGTTCCAACTTCAGCAGTGATTTGTGCCAGCAGCATTTGGGGCTTCTAAGTCTCCCCCCCCGCCCCCCCAGCTTTTCCTTACAGCGCAACCAGAAGTTATGGATGTGCTGAAATAATGCTGAGGGTGTCCAGAGGCTGCAAATAGTTGTAAGCTACCAGAAGAACAAATGTACCCATTTGAATTTTGTGAGCACTGCAATTAGGTATTTTATTTAGCACTGCAAAGTAACTTGAAGGGAAATCCAGGACCCAAACCATCAGCAATAAATAAGCGGCTTTTTATTTTCCTTTCATTGTCATGAAAAGTTGAACATGTTTTCTGTTGAGAAATTCTGCACGCGGCTCCCAATTACAAGGCATTTGCATTTATATTGTTGGAACACAGAGCTTCTAAAATCAATATTAACACGCTTAAAGAAAAAGACATCGGCACCCTGTCCCTCCCCTCAGCTGCGCCCCCAAACATGGTAACAATAGGAACCTACAGAGCCGGAGGCTTATGCATATCCATTACCAGGTCCACTCTCTTTACAACAATCTTGCATTTATGATTTCACGGTACTTCAAGCAAATCTGTGTGACAGCTTGCTCAGAATTTTTGCCTTTAAAAAAAAAAAAATGTTACCAAAAGAAAAAAAAGAGGTCCCAGGTGCAAGCCTCCCGTGCAACCTGGCTGTCCCAGGCCAGTGGGCTGAGCAGCAGCAGGAGGCTGCAGGGTAACTGTGGAATGGCTAGGGACTTCCTTTTAAGAGGGATTTGAAAAATTTGTAAGGGCATGTGAAATCACAGCTATAAACCCAGTCTTTCCCTACCCAAGCATCCTAAATGAAACTCCCCTCCTTTTAATACCGGAGCAGGGATGCACAAATTCAGTCATCTTGATCTTCTTGTTAATAAAAGAAATGAACAAGCACACAACTATAATCACTAAATAATTTCCTGTAACAGACAGACCTCGAGTTCAGAGAAGAAAGCACCTGAAGTTACACTAATTTCCACAGAGGAATCTTTTTGCTTATCATTTTGGATCCGGGGAGCACTAACATCATTAGATGAAAAGAATACAGTGCCCAGCAAGAACTTCCCGGCTCTCAAAACCTTTTCATCCAGAAGCCCACGTGTGAAGTGGACAGGGCACACTTCAGGACACTGATTTATATATTTGAGGAAGACCGTGTGGCCTGTTCAGTTCAAAAACTACCAGAGAATAATTTATCACTTACGCCCACCCCCATGTGAAGAAGTTTAATAAACACAAGAATAAAAGATGCCCATAAAAATCAGAGCTGACTGTTCAAAATGCAATAAAAACAAGCAGAGGCTGTTGAGAGAAAGGGATTTTTTCTGATAAGGAAAAGCATAAAACTTCCTACCAAAAGACACCGCTACACCTTCAAAAAAGGTAAGGGCGCAAGGGGCCAGGGAGTCTCCATGGAGAGGGGACAGGCTCAGCACCAGCTCATTTTGTTGAGGGATGTTTCCCACCCACCCCCCCTTTAAAGAAAAAAGTCATTTTATGCACAAGGAGCTTATTTCTTAAACAAACACTCGTGTTTTTGATTTACACCACGGGCTGCTCCTAAATAATTTATGGCGGGTTAAATTTATTGCACAGCCCTGGCCGGCTGCAAATTCGAATTGCCAAATAATTAGATTTTAGGGCAATGCTTATAAATTATCTGCCGATTTGTCCGGACTTGTTTGTCAGTTGCTTTGTGCTTCGGGTCATCTTTGGCATTTCGCTGTTTGTGTTTTAATTGCTGATTTACACTTTGACAGATGAGAGTTGATGCCTCCAAGATCGGGGAGGGGGCGGGGGGGTGAAGAGCAGAAAGAATGAGAGCTTTTAAAGCCTTGTGATTTTCCTTTTTTTCCAAGGCAATTAAAATTGAAAAGAGACATAGTAAGGACAGCACTAGCCTAACAGATCTGCCTCCCCAGTTTCCATCCTCTGCCTTAATTATTATTTTAACTAAAGCCGCTTCCAAGTGAGCAGCCTTGCACTGGCCCTCAGGGGCAGTAACCAATATGACCTCATAGGTCTTTTCCCCACTTCTAAATTTTTATTAATCTAACCAAAACAAGTACCATAAAGGCAACACCTCTGCAGTGGGGGACAGCAGGATTGCTGCTGAATCAGGGCTATGCTGACTTTCCAAAGGATGCCTACCTGCACACATGGCGAGGAGTCTCTCAGCGCTTCTGTCCCGGGTAAGTTACTCTGTGTACTGATTAACCCTGCCAAAAGGTCTTTGGGGAAGCAGCTGACCCCGAATTTCTTTTTCCATCACTACCTAGCATAAAGTACACATTTGCACACACCCAACAATTTAATACATTTAAACAACTGCTATATCCAAACAACTGCTATATCCTGGAAAAGTGTGAAGGGAAATACACATCAGAATCAAAACACAAGGGAACTGGCAGAAATATGGAAAGATCATGAAACACCGGGATAAGATGATGTGAAGACAAATTCTGCTTCCCGATCATTGAATATCCAAGGTTTCTTCCTTCCCCTGCTCTTAGGTGAACCTCACTGTCTACCCCCAACACTCAGGCACTGGAGCCCAATGTCAAAGGCTGGATTTCCTCAAAGATGCATTTTGAGTTGCATTTTGGGTTCTGCATGCACTGGCATCAAACCTGGCTCTCATTTTCAGGTGCTTCCTTACAACTGTGAGGGACCATTTCTCTTTCTTTAATAGAAGCTGATATTCCCATCTAATCACATGCCTCCAGGAGCTTGAGCTTTAAGAGAGACATCTAGTCCATGCACCTGCCCGAGGGCAGCATCACCTCCCCCTAAATCATTCCTGACTTTGTCTAGGCTGTTTTTACAGACTCCAATAAGAGAGACTCACGCGCTCCCCGGGCACTCTATCCTCCTGTTTCATTAGTCTTATCATTGGAAAGTTTTTCCTAATGTCTAATCAGAATTTCCCTTGCTGTTGTTTAAATTCATGACTGCTCTTCCTACCCACAGCAGACACAAGCCAGAACATTGCCAGTTTTGTAACAGAAGACCTCATCATACGTAGCTTTTTCTTCACTGCACTAAACACAACCCCAATGCCATCCAGCCCGCACTCACAGGTTGTGTTTTGCAGACCCCTGGTCACACTCACTGTTTCCCTTTTGGACACTCTTAAAAAAAAAAAAAATTGAGACCGTTTCAAGTATTAAGTGTTAAGAAACACTTCCCCAGCTGAGGTCTCTTTTTACAGGGCCAAGAAAAGGAGGATCCACGTCTCACAAATGACATTTTCCCCCTAAGCTTATCACTGTGGTCTTTGGGACTTCTTTCATACCTGTCATTGTACCTGAAATCTCAACAGCTAGCTCACAACCCTTGTCCTGCCATCCCGAACAAAACTTTTGGTAGTCATTTGCTCCCAGGCTGGTTCCTGCCTCTCAACATCAGCATCAGCTCACCTGCCAAAACCCACAAAGCTATTTTGATCTTTCCAGCAGCACCCAGACATCACAAATAAGGCAGAACCTCCCTCCTCTTTCCACACCTGGGATGAGAAATATAGACCAACAGACATCAACATTTCAACTTGTTTCTTCAAGCACTACCGACATATATTTAACCACCCAGAAAATCTCCACTGACACAGCCAACAACAATTTAAGCTTGACAGTTTGGGGGAAGTTTAGTACTCAAACCAGGTTACAAACAGCACACACACATTTCCAAATATTACCTTTCCATTGCAAGATGACAACTACACTGTATACTTTTTCACGTCCACTCCTTTCTACCACAGGCAACCAGCCTGTGCAGTCCTCACTGCAGAATTATCAAATCATTTCAAGACCCAACCTCTTCACCTGATATTGAGCAGCACAAACGATCAATGTTCCCAGCAACACTAAAACATCTGGGATGGGTAGAAAGGGCACGCTAATGCATGTAAATGAACACCCAGGGTTTTACAAACATCACAACTAGCTGCTGGTGACAGCGCATTTCTGCCTGGCAGAGAGGAACTAAATAACACAACCAAGAGCTATTTTGCCAGCTAACAAGTGCACAGATCGACAAAGAGAACACAGGGATGGTTGCACAGCCAGCTTGGCACAAAGGGGAAGAAAACACGAGACTTGGGCATGTCCTGTGCCCTTCTCGCCAAAAATTGCTGAGCTGCACTTTCTCTTTACCGGGAAGGTTTTATTCAAAACTAAGAGACGATCACCTTAGTGCAGCAAAGACCATTCCCCAAGAACCACAGCAGCCTGAGAAGCAGCATCCCCGTGCAGCGCTCCAGGCAGATGCCACACCATGGAAGAATACTGCCTGTTTTTAAAACATCATGCTGGGAGGGATGCAAAATACCCCCCTGTACCTCAGAGGCTGTGAAACAGCAGCAGGCACGCACCGATCATTGGCAACTGTACAGGGCCATGCACACAGCAGGACAAGCGCAGCAAATGTACAAACCTGTGGCACCCGTTCCCTTCACTTCAGAAATGCACGTGGTGTGAACATTTCCAGCGGCACACGTTACCCTCAGCAGCAGCTTTACGGAGAAGCAAAGAAACCTTTAAACACAATACAGCGGACTTGCACATTCCTGAGCTAGCCTGGATCTTTTCTTTTCAGGGTGACTGCCGCTCAACTACTTTCTGCTGTAACAACACATCTACTTAACTTTGCAACTTGTCACCTAAACGATGTGTAATGTTTGCACAGCTAAGGATACAGTGTTCAAACAGCACAGGTGGGGAATTGCACGCCGGGATGCATAACTGATGTGGGGTCTCCACACGCTGCGAGGGAAAGGGCAACATGACTGATTGCTTTAAAGTAGTCATCTCATCGGCCTGTCAATAACCAGCCAAAAGCTAAGCAGGTTGGGTCAGGTTAGGACTGCAGCAATTGGCCACCTGAATGCCTTGGTATTTTAGGCTTGTTGCTGTAATAATGCTGGGTTTATATCTTTAAATAAGAAATTGCTTTGAATTTTTTTTTCATAGATCAGATGGCTTGCCTGGTGGTCTCGTGGTTGTGCTCTCCAGGAGACTGGGGTTCAGTAACTATTCATGTTCTCTAGCTCATTGGGTTTTAAATAAATACAGCTAATTCTGTTGCCTGAAGCCATAACCCGCCCTGTCAGGTTCGTATGGGTCACAGCAAGGTTGTCCCCACTTACTGGGAGAATGAGGGAGGTCTCCAAGGCAAAATGACTGCCACGGAGAATGCAGCTTTTGAGGGTTACACCACACCTGGTGTCTCAGACCCTGCAGAAGCCTCTCCGAAACACTGGTCTTCTCTCTACATCTTTTAAAATAAAGACATTGTTCTCCACATTGGTCAAAATAAGATTTCACAACAGTCCAACAGAATTGCAATGAAGCACATGACATACGGAAAATATGATTAAAAAAGAACGGCATCTCTAATTTCAGATGCAGCTTGTAGGATGTTGAGCTATGGATATTCATGTGTTCCTCGCAAAATTTTTAACTGTTCAGAGGAACTAGCTACAAGGCCTCAAAAAGTTTTTTCAAAAGATTGTTCAAAAAAATTAACGCAAACAGAAAAACCCATCTGAAACAGCTTTTAAATGAACTATTTCCTGCCACTTTAGGAACTTAAAGCATTCCGACATAAGAAGAATGGCACCTCAACAGCCATAATTGGCAAAGAGATGATAAATATATATATTTTTTACTTACTTTTAGTAAAAAAAAAAAAAAAAAGAAAGAAAAGACTTTTAAGTCACTGTGTTACGTGCATTTTTAATGGCATTCCTCTAGAAACAACACTATAAGAAGCTGAATTGAGAACTAGGTATTTAAAACTACACCCAAGCCTAAGCTGCATGAAGACAGGTAATTGCAGATTAATATTCCACTGTAATACTTATACACAAGAGTGCCGAGTTAAAGTTGCCATGGGAAACAAGCCTGAATTTCTTCACTTTTCAGCAATTCACGATCATCCTTAATAAAGGTTTTGGCAGGTGATTTCTAATGCACTGAGCTTAACAGCCACACAAAAACCGTGCAAGAAGAAAGCTGCTACGCAGGGATGTCTACATAGAATAGGTAGGCACGGGCACATCTCCATTATCTGCCTCTGGGTAGGATTGTGACAATCTCCGTTACTGTGTGAGCCACCTTCTGCATTTCCATCCTGGCCTTCAGCTAGGATTGCCTTGATACAGGGTCCACTGAGCACCACTTGAAAAGCACGCAGAAGATACCTCGCAGCCTGCTTCCTAGTGGTCCCCTCCATAACTTCCTCTCGCAGCAGGTTTGTGATTTCGGGGACATATTCCTCCTAGAAAGTCCTCCCAGCCTAGGCTACGGCTCCCAAGGCGGCTTGCCTATCCCCTATCTACTCACCCTGAGCAGGGAGCTCGGCAGGGACTGCACATCAGTTGCTACAGCCAAAATTTGGTGGAAAACAACATCCATTCCCATTACAAGGTCAGTCTATACATCACAGCAGCTCAGGAGCAGAGACACATCATTCAGTTGTCCCTGCCATGGGAACGAGACCATGGGTAGAGCAGTACGGGCGGCGGAGAAGCAGTGATCATTGCAGCCACTCCAGCTGCACTTGCCTGCAACTGCCAGCCAGAACCGCAAGACGGATGTTCAGGGGAAAACGCCTTTAATGCTTTTTTACACCAGCACTCAAGGAAACACAGCCTGAACCCAATTTAACCTTGTCATGCATTTGTACTTAATATTATGTTACAGAAAGACTGGCTCCCATTTGTTAATATGCTTTTGGCAATCAGAAAATGTACTATGATCATCCAGATTTGTTTGTACACTTAAAAATAAATTAGTAACTGAACATATGCTTATTCATAGTCTCAGTGTTTACAGTTTTATGTTGAAATGGTGAGTGACGTTCTGTATTTATTAGTACGTCCAGTTTCATCTGACAGCAATTATAATTAAAAATTCCCCCAAAATAACTATCAAAATGCATGCTAAACAAACTTGAAATATGTATGTGCTGGTTTTGGCTGGGATAGAGTTAATTTTCTTCATAGTAGCTGGTATGGGGCTGTGTTTTGGATTTGCACTGGAAACAGCGTTGATAACACAGGGATGTTTTCGTCACTGCTGAGCAGTGCTGACACAGGGTCAAGACCTTTTCTGCCTCTCTCCCCACCCCACCAGCGAGTAGGCTGGGGGTGCACAAGAAGGTGGGAGGGGACACAGCCGGGACAGCTGACCCCAATGACCAAAGGGATATTCCACACCATATGACGTCATGCTCAGCATAGAAAGCTGGGGGAAGAAGGAGGAAGGGGGGGACGTTCGGAGTGATGGCGTTTGTCTTCCCAAGTAACCGTTAGGTGTGATGGAGCCCTGCTTTCCTGGAGATGGCTGAACACCTGCCTGCCGGTGGGAAGTAGCGAATGAATTCCTTGTTTTGCTTCGCTTGTGCGCGCAGCTTTTGCTTTACTTATTAAATTGTCTTTATGTCAACCCACAAGTTTTCTCACTTTTACTCTTCTGATCTTCTCCCCCTTCCCGCCTCGGGGGAGTGAGTGAGCGGCTGTGTGGTGCTTAGTTGCTGGCTGGCATGTATGATACAAAAACATCTTGATATTTTTCTTTAGTGTATTTAAAATGTGCTGTTTAAGAGAACAAGGAAAGTATTGTCTGTAAACAATTTATTCTTCTGCCTCTGGTCACAACCTCCTTCAGCAATTAGAAGATCTGAACATTTCATACCTTCCTCTTACAGAGAGTTTGGAAGAGGCAAATTTCTAATTCCCAACTGATTATCAAATTTGAGTGAATCTGAGACACTGAAGTCAAGTACCTGAAAAAACTGACGTGAAAAGCAACTTCATCATTACCAAAAGCTCATTTAGCAGTTTAGCTAAACTCCTAAACTAACTGGACCTAACTCCTAGGTCCAGCTCCTTCTGCCAGGTCAGGGGTCCTGATACTCTTTTACACTTCCGGGCAGCAGACATACAAAGTTTGAATTTTATTTGGTTTTCATTTAAGTGGCTTTAATAGATTACAGTAGAGATTAACATCCTATGTAGAAGCCTAATTTCAATTCAGCTTTGAACAGATCTGATTTCTACCTTCAGACTTTTTACATTTAAAAAAATCACTGCTTTTCATCCACTCTGCTGAAGTTGAAGGCAAGACACTTGGCTTGCTGACCGAAAGAGGCACACCCACTCACTGCATTAATAAAACAAGGTTACAGGCAGCCACGGATCTGAGCCTGGGGAGCTCCTCAACACAGTCACTGAAAGCACTGACCACCATAAACACTGGTGTATACAAGGACAAAGGGACAAAAGAGCGAGACTCCCCACTTATTAATGCATCTTCTCTTGTGTAGCTAAAGCACCATATGTACCCGGCTCTGCAGGCTGACAGCGTATAAAAGCAGCAGGTACTTATAAACTCTTAGCAGACAGCAAGGAAAAAAAAAAGTCAGAGCTGAAAAATGAAGCACACTACCACCATCACGGTCTGAGGTCCACCGACCTCCGCAGAACGACAGCTCCCACCTGACCTCACTGGGCTTTGGATCAAATTCCAAATGCACAAGGTAAGCTTTAAAGAGATGCAAGTGGCCAGCCATAAACATCCCTTACTGCCAACCCCTACTGACCTTTGGCTGGTTAAAACATTACACGACACAGACTGTGCCTCTATTCTTTCAGGTTTTCCCATCTATCCATCTGGGGCAATGCAGTTAAACCCCCCACCTTCTTTTCTCTCTGGGATGGTCTCATTATTCATAAATATATCCAAAAAACCCATAAAGCTAAACTGCTTCTTTGTGCATATAAACATGTGCTTTGATTTAAGGGCATATCTGTTGAAAGCCATCAGAAGTCAGGACTGCAAGGATGCTACGGTTCCCCTGTGGGTGTAGGGCAGGGAACATGAAGGACCCTCCATCCCTGACCCAGAAGTGGTAAAGCAAAGGGCAGCAGCCACGAGGCACTCAGCCAGCGGTCCCAGCCACTGGAGCCACAATGCAGACAGCTTCCCAGGGGAATACCACTGTCCTTGGCCCTCCTTGATCTCCATTACGGAGGCCATACCACGAGACCTCGGAAAGAGATCGGGCAGCGTGAAAGGGAATGGCAATGAAGGTGTCTCCAGGGCTCCAGACTGAGCATGAAGGACTTCCCCAGGGATAAAGCCAGCGAGGCTGCCGGTTGCAGAAGAGCACAAGTATATACAGTGGGAGGGGAAGCAGACGCGGCAGTCACACACCTTAGTGTAGACAAAAAGATAGCTTTTTCAGTAGTTTCTGGTAAGAAGCCAGAATATTTTGAAGAGCAGTTAGCGAGAAATGTGAAGTGTGCTGCACAGTGGCAAGTGCACTCTGCAAGACTTTTAGTCTGAGCTAGCTAAATTTACAGCTATGCCTACCTACTTAAAGTAACCTGGATCACAGCTTAGCTCTGTATATGCAGCCTCCTCAACAAATCCCAGTGCATTTGAATTTCATCGTATCTAGACTTCTATTTTGCAGGTATTAAAACAAAAGCAGAAAAAGGATCAGGATCACAGTGAAGATCAGCACCCGACCATTCCTAGCTCCCAGGTCCGTCCTCAGACCAAACCTCCAAAACCGGTCTGCCACTGTTCCAGTGAAAAATCCTGCCCCTAGAACCTTGCACAACACGTTGCTGAAATACACGGCACAGTTTGCTCACCATGACATATGGCCCAGCAGTGAAGAGGACAAAAGCCATGCCGGTCAGCAAAAAGGTAAGATGTAGGTAGGGGCATCAACTAAAGTCTCATTTTATAAAGTTGCCCGATTCTGGCAGGCACCTTCAGCCTTTCCAGCTACACCGATTCCCATGTAGCAAGAGCCATTTCTTTATTTGTCAAACTAATTTGTTGGTGAGGACGTGAGGGACTGACAGCCCTTTCCACACATGATATGATGCAGACAGGCACTGAACACAGCAGACTGGAAAAACAACACTGAAGAACATCTCCACCTTAAAGGTGCTATCTCACCAACAAAATATATAGCAGATCTGCATCGGCCCAGACCATTACTTTCCCTGGCAAGGACTTGGGGACAAAGCTCCTTAAAACAGTAGTAATCATATTCCACTCATGCTCCTTTTTACTGCCAGCTGTAAACTAGCTCCACATGCATCATGGTTTTGCATCAAAATGTGCACAGACCAAACCCATATCCAAAGGGACAAGGTAGATCCAATTTACAGCTTTGACAGGTCTGTGCACCCGAGGTGGAGCGTGCAGGAAATAGCCTGACATCTCACTTGGAGAGCGGTTAAGACCCTGCTAGCAGAACTGGATGCAGAGCCACAACAGCCACCCACAAAGACCCAGCAAAAGAGCAGGGAATTTGCTGTCCTTTTTTCAAGAAACACGAGAGGCAGGCGGCACACACCAAGGCACTACTGGGGAAGAGAGGAGTCAAGTTTGATCCCAACTTGCAGCATCCCTTTGACAGGACAAGCCCAAGGGAAACCATAGCTGCACCAGGAAACGAACACACTGTATCAAGTCACTTCAGTAATGAGATACCACACTGAAAACAACTTAGCCTTTAGTATATTCAAAACAAAACAAATGGAAGTTATTCTGACCCAATGCATATATTACTAGCAATACCCATAAGATGCCAATTGCTTGGCAGAAGAGGGTGAGGAGTCCAAGTTCAATCTAGAGACTCAGAAGTTCTGTTTGTTTGTTACCAACCCAATATTAGGTTGTTTTTTTTTTTTCTTTTCGGCACGGTTTTCTAATCTAAATGGAAAACCTAGGCCTATCCTGCTGACAACTGAAAATATATTTACTAATATGCTCTACGCTACTACAGAAGAACTGTCTGCAGAAAAACCTCTGTACTTCATCTGGATCTCTGTATGTCTCAAGTGGTAGGGCACTGGAAAATGTCTCTGAAGCTGAACTCTTCCTGTCTCATTACACTCCAGAGTTAACACCCACGCAAGGTAACTTCAGCAAGACCAGATAGCTCCAAACTATCGTTGTTCTCTACTTCGAAACACCATTATGTTGCATATATTCATATCATTCAAACTCTTCTTTTCCTACAGCTTTGGCTACCAACAGCCTTTTTCCTTGCAGAATCAAACAAGGCTGCCATGAGTACTCTACTAATGCAGGTTCCCAGCCAAAAATTTTTAGACCCTCCCCAGTTCAGGCAGATGACAAGCATACACGACAAAGATGTTTTCGATAACACATGAATTGTCACTTCCTTGATGGAAATCAGGCTCCTTCATTTCATTCCCACTGAACAGTCCTGGCATTGCTCCTGAGAGAACGGGTGACTGGCAAGAGCCCTGGAGGACCAGTAACAGAAAGGAGGTGGGACAAACCAGAGAAAACAAGTGAGCCAGCACTGTGCTTTTTCCTTCCACCTCTCAGAACAGCAGCAGCAACTTGCAAGGGGAAAATTAACAGCATTGGCTATTTACCTGAGGATGAATCTGTGGTTTATCACACGTAGCCTCAAAATCCAGCACTAAGAAGTAGTGATATCTCTGTGGAGGGAAGGATGACATTGCTGCCATGGAAGCTCCAAAGCCGTGGGACGCCAGTTTCCTGCTTACGATGGAGCCGTACCCTTTGAGAACACCAGCCGGGAGGAGGGAGCACACAGCTTGTCTTGCCCTTGGAAGTAAGTTTTGGGGAAACTTTGCTGCTCCAGTATGGAGGAGTGCTATCATTGAACATCCAGGGGCATCTGAAACTGAAGACAGACTCACGTTACTCATGCACACATACATCTCATCTCTGCTAGTATCTCTTCACTGGCCTTCCCTGTCAGGGATTTTCTCTGTGTTTCCCAGTGGAGGTTCCAGCATTGCAAACCTGAAATAACACAGTAACCTGCTCTAAGCACAACAGATGACATTTGGACTGAGCTCAAGGTGTCCAGAATCACGGGCAACTGGAAATTAACCTCTGCAAACGGCTCTAAATTAAGAACTATGAGACACACACCAGTCATGGCTCCAGGCACCAGACCACACCCCCCTGCTGAACCTTATCATAGCAGAACACAACATAAACCACTTCAACATAGAAAATCTGATCTAAACCCCACTGAAATTTCTGAGGAGGCCTTTCAGCTTTTCATATACAATGCAACTTCTGATACGTGGCAGGAATTAAATACAGCAATACACATATCAACACTACAACCCATCCAAACAGCTTGGCCCTGAAACACCTGTTAGTCACACCAAAACCTCCCACTTCCATTACAAGTCCACGCATCTGGTGGCTGGAAGGCTTCGCCCCAGGGGAGTTCTCATTTGCCCTGTGCATGAGGTTTCTCAGAGATGTGATTCTAGTGCTACACCTGATTTCTTACTTCAGGTATTTCCCAGAGGAGGATATCGGTTCAACAAACCCACACGTGAACTGCAGGGACTGCAGGAACTGTAAAACGCAAGCAGGACTCTATAGGTTACAGTCTCCCTCCCAAAGAAATACCTCACCCAGCCATCACCTTCTGATGCTTCTATTTAAGAAATGCCATTTAATAAATTACATTACCCATGTGATACTGCCTGGATATCCCCCCTGCCCTTTTTCTTTTAAAACGTTGCAGGAAAATCTTGACAGGACTGTCACTGCCCAAGGTGGGCCAGCCCTGGGGCTGTTAATAGATTTGTTGGGATGTTCAAGCCCAACTCATAGAGGTGTTACATAGCTGGGTTACAGTGACAGATAGCAAAACAGGCAAACTGCAACCACCCAGTCCTCTTGAATAAGGATATGAGTTCCCCCTCTAACTATATATATACACACACACACCTCGCTACGTAGAGATTTAAAATCCATCCCCACGGTTGGTCCCACTGTTCGTGGCTCTGGGCAAGAGCTCCATCACACCACGTGCTACCCACCCGCCTGGTTTCTGAGCCTGGCCTCCCCACGCCTGCGCTCGCTTTTCGCTCCGCCATGAGGGGCTGGAAGCGCCCGCCGCGAGAAACAGAGCCGAAACGGGCAAAGCAAAACGGAGGACTCGCCGCCCGCAAACAAAGTCGCTGTTTGCACAAAAGACAGCGTTTGCTCTCTCCCATCCGTTAGTCCGTCAGGTAAATAATGCACGTGCCAAAACACACACTTAATGAGGTAAATAATATGCCTTGAATAACGGCTAAATCTGTATTTACCTGCGAGACCAGAGAAACTCGGAAGGACCAGATTAGGAGATAATTGCTGCTGAGCAGGTTGTGTGCTTCAAGTAAACACGCATTTGGTAACCTTCCCTTTCCAAGGTTTTGAGTGAAAGGCAAAAATCAAAGGAGCTGAGATGTTTAAGATGGAGCCAGTGCCCACGCTGCCAATTCCACGGCGTAAATGCATCCCCACCTTGTGGCTTTCATGTTTTGGGGGGCTGCTTGGTTTAGTAAAGCAGCATGCCAGGCAGCAGGTACCCGGAAAACTGAAAACTCAAGTTACAAAACCATAACGAAGAGCCCAACATTGCATTTATCCTAAAGGGGCTCAGTTCTACCTATTGCTTTTCCATCTACAGTTTTTACTGTCATTAATAAATGCATTACAGCCAAACAGAGGTTAGTTATATTCACTTCTAACCTGCCCCAGATAAGAGATATTTAAGGTATACGTGCTTTAAATCTTCAAGCTACCAGCTATGAATCTAAAGGCCCATCACAGCAAATATAATATCTCAGACTAAAGCAGCTTGTAAGTTAGTTGTGGTAGAACCTGGTCTTTAGCCTACTGCAAAAAGTAAAATATACAGTTGGAGTGGGGGAGGCAGGCAGGCTCCAACCCCTACATCAAACACAGGCAACAAAACATACATGATCCACCCACACCAGCAAGATCAGTACTTCTCTAACGTATCTTAATCAGCAAGACTAGGGCATCAGACACGAACCCCGCAAATCTTCAGGCTGGCCCACACCATGCACAGGGGTGCAGAGGTTCCTGAGCCACTGAGTCCACGTGGCAAACATAAACCGGCCGTCTCGGCAGGAGTCAGGCACGTCACCACGCAGACACGGCAGCACCACTCCAGACCCCGGCCGGTCTGTGTCATGCCGGTACTGTGGGACATCAGCAGAGGCAAATAACAGCTAACATCTAGTGCCTGCTTACACTAACAACTTCTGCAGGTGGTCCATGTCTAACGACAGGACCAGGCTCCCCATCCTAAAAGCAGCCTCTCTCCCCACCCTCCCGTGTAACAGAGGGAGCAATGCTCTGAACAAAGGTGCACGAGTGGGGTACTGCATGCCGATTCCCCTACAGACAGCATACAAATAAGAGCAACCCCACTGCAAACTCTGCACTTCCAGCCAAATGAAGTTTTAACTGCATGTTTACGCAGCCACTGCTCTAGGTGCCCTGGGAAGACCTCACATCATCTTCTTTGGCAAGGTCAGAGTGCCTCAGAGCACAAGATAGCTGGTGAGCAAACACACTTTATTAGAAGTCATGTAAAGCATTTGTAACAGCTATGACAATGCAAAGCACTAGTAATTATCCCTTTTTTTTTTTTTCCCCAACAGACAACAATGCAAGCAATGCAGCTTCAAAAATTGGAAACCCGGCTCTATCCATATAAATCCACATGTTCAATGATTCCATTTCCAAACCTGCGTAAAACACCACACATTTATTTCCTATGCACATAGGGTCAGATTATAATCTCAGACAGCGCAAGCTATCACATCTGGCATTCAATCCTACTAGGTTACTATTTCATATCACACAGCTCCAATTCCTTACACAGATACATATGAAACATAATGGGACCATGAACTGAGGCTGGGCTTCAGGAATTACTTTGACAGATTGTACACAGACCTAGGAAAATGTGACAGCACTTTACATTTGCAACACCCAATAACATGGGAAACGGCCACGTGTGGCGGGTTTCAGCTGGAAGATAAAGTTCGCGTTATGTGCTGTATAACAGCGTGTGCCACACATGACATCACTGGCTATAATCAGCAACTGTCTTTTAAAAGAAAAATTAATCTCTGGACATCAGCCGCAGGTAACAGGACAAGCTCAGGCTGATCACAGCTCTCGCTTGTTAGAGGTCCAAGCACACGATACTAAAGCACGACAGTTTGATCACCAGCAAGTAAGGAAAGCCAGGAGAAAGGCAAGTGCCAGCTGTAGCTGCCAGCTTGCCAGGGGCCCCACTGAGTGAGAAGCGGAGAATCTGCACCAGCGGCTGTCATGCTCCAGGCTTCCCACTGGGGAAGCCGCTTAGTGGCAACCACAAGCAGCAAGGAACAGGATGGGGAACTCCTGCCACATGAAGGACACTGGTGACAAAAGCCAGCAGGGCATTGCAAGTGCTCTCCCCCACCTGCGGGACAGCCCCAAAGCCACATACAGAGATGTGCACCACGCAAGTTGTGGAGGATTCAAATTCATCAATGGCGAGACAAATTAAGCCTACAAACTTGACCTTAATGGGTTCTTTACACATAACATTAATATTTACTTTTTACAACCACATCTAATTAAAGTCATCTGGCAGCAAGAGAAGGCGTAACTTTAACAGCTTGCCTTTAGCCCAAAAATATTCCCCTTCACTGTCCAGTTTGATAAGCTGATGCATGGAGGGGGCAAGAAGACAAACACCTAAGTTCAGGTTGGAGAGGCGACCCAAGAAATAATATGTTTTACAAGAGCCTCCATTTACACATTAAATTACTTTGTCATGGCAATATGGCCCTCTACCTATTGAAAAACAAACAAACAAAAAAACCCTCACACTAATCTAAAGGGCAAGACAAACTAAAATTAAAAAAGCAAGCAAGCTTTGGGAGTCATGCGCTTCAGTTTATTCCCTGTGCAAAGCCTGGGTAGGGGCAGCTGTGACTCCTGGCCTCTGACAGACAACTGAACTCAAGGCTAGAGCAACCAAAAACAATCCAAAATGTAAGTCAGGTTTGTCTTATTTTATTAAATTACAGTGTCTTATTTTATTAAATTATAAAGAGATAAGGTAATAAAGATGTTTTTTTAAACAAAATTGCATACATTCAGCAACACCTGGAACAGAGTATAACAAAAAATGCAGGACTTCCGTTTTGGTAGCTGTTCAAATGCATACTCAGAGGTCAAATGTGAGCCCATATTTCAGTTGTGCGAAGATATAACTGAAGAACAATAGAGATAACTCCATTTTTTTTTAAATCAACCTTAACCTAAAACCAAATATTTCATTAGATGAACTACAGTCCAAAAATGACAGCACCTGGCTAGCCTGCGAGGCAGGAAACGAGAGACTATGAACAAAATCAGCTTATCCACTGTCACTGTCCAAACTTGAAAAAAAAAAAAAACAAAACAAACCATAAAGTAAAACAAACAACAAAACACAAAGCTTTTAGAACCGTTTTAATAATGTAACATGATTTTAGACAGGTAAATTTGCTTCTTTAATTTGTTAACCTCACAGTATCATCCCTTGAACATGAATCCAGTACACTTCCATGGTTGCACTCCCTTCACTTTTGGCTGGGTTTGTCTTCGGCACTGCTAGACAGCCAAGCCCACGTTTGGCAAAATTTGTAACTTAACTTTCCCAAAGCATTGCCACGGGATGCCTATATGCTGTCCCATCCTCACTCAGCTGAGATACAACTTAGCATCAATTTTTTTTTTTTTTTTTTTTTTAACAGCACTCACACTCGCACCCAGCCTCTTCCCACTACAGATGAAGAGGTCCCTGTTCTCAAGAACTTACAGTCTAAAATTAGATGCAATACAATAAGTGAGGGTAACAGCAGAGAAGAATGAGGGTTACAGGAGCAAAGTCAGGCAACCGCTCATCTGGGAGATACGTGCATCTCGGTAGTTCAATTAAAAAAAAAAATTCATTCTATATAGGCACCGGCTTCCCTCTGTTATGGGCATTATGGAAGAGATAAGTGAACACAGAAAGGGTTGACTAAAGGATGGAGGGCACTCTCGGGTTAAGGAAGGTCTTTCCCATTTCTTGAGCTCATTCTTCCCGCTGCGTTCCTTGGCTGATATGTCAAAGGCATCACCAGATATGTCAGCTATGTCAGAGCACCAGAATCTCTTCCATTGTGACATCACAGACGCGATGGCTTGTGAGATCACAATGAGCAAGGCCGAAGGCGCTGATTACTTAGGGGAGCACTTGCTGGGGCTATCGCACCCTACGAGGCTGGGAAACAAACACATCTCAGTTCACGTGACAACACAGTGAAACCCGCAAGAGACTCCACACCAGTAGGAACTCATCTGAACAGACCACCCAGAAACCGTCCCAAAGATGCACATACGATTCCACTCCAATTTTATTAGGCCACCTCCACTAAGCAACCCACTTTCATGAGCTCCTTGACTGGTCTCCTAAGACAAGCTTCGCTCTGTATTTTTAAACCTTCTCCAAGAGTAACTGCAGATAGGCAAACGGGTCTAAGCTGAAGTCTGAAGAAGTTCCACACAGTAAAGGACTGGTCACTTAGAGGAAATGTAGAGGAAGGAAATGACAAAAATTAAAAGAAGCAACAACAGAAATGCATACAGCAAAAGACTGGAAAGCCGCAGTGGAAGAGTGGATTTGGTATTAAGGAAGAGAAGAACCCTCTAGTCCAGTCTCCCACCTCTGCATGGGAGCCATAAGAAAATACACCAGGGTGAAGCTACACAAAATGGGGTTAAGCAAGCCAATAGTTCTGGGAGGCCAAAAGGAGGCAGGCCTGACTGTCCCTCTCAGTCTTGGTCTCCTGTTGATTACCTTACACCAGTTCCTGAGCTTCTCTGGCCCTCTGAGCTGATTCAACCACAGGAACATACAAAAGTGCTAATGCAGCCAGAATAAAACCCAATTAAAACAAGATAGTTTCCTGCTGGTTTAGTGAGCCGAATCAGCTCGGGGCCAGGCTGGATGAGTGCCAAAGCTCAAAAGAGGGGATGGGCCCACACTGGAAGAAGCAGGAGGGAGATGAGCCATTGGGAGGTGTTGGTCGGCTCAGCCACTCACCAAACCACATACTCAGACCAGGATACGTACACCTGGGATGGCGTGGCACTTTGCAGGAAACGGAGAAGGTATCTTGGCTCTAGCAGCATAAACACATAAAACTTGAAGTCGAGAAGCCCGCTGGACCATCCTGTCTGAACCTCATGTAATGCTGGCCATAAAGTTTCCACTTCCTTACTCCTGAATTGAGCCCAACTGAGTCCAAGGGCTTGAACATCTTTCAGAAAAAGTTTCTGGCCTTCAGTTGCAGCATCAAGTATGGAGACTGCCCACTACCTTCAGACAGCTCGTTCCAATGGTCAATCCATTCGCTGTCAAAAATAACACATCTTAGTTTTCATTCAAACTTTCCCAGCCCTGGTCTTTGGAGCAAGTTCTGAAATTTACGGCATTTCAGTGCTCTCAATCCAGAGCAGAGCTCCCGGAGCCAGGAGTAAGAGATTTGTAGTTACTACACTCCTAGTCAGTGAAAGCTACTATTGCATATTGGCCTAATTTAGTGGAAAGGAGACATAGCAGGCCACCCTTTGTTTAATGGAATCTAGCACACATAATTACTTGATTTTCATACAGATGAATGCCACAGTTGTTCAAACCACTTACACAGCCGCACACCTTTGTTATCTGAAAAATGAACTTGAAGGTTAACACCGGAGAGTTCCAAATGAATCTCAGTCTGGATTCAGGGCAACAACGCTTGCTTTGCTCAATACACTGTTCACTTTTGATCTTCACAAATGAGCTCCAGAAGCGTTAAAAGTCTATACTCTGCCAAGCTCCGTCCTGGTAGACAGGCAAATGCTCCAAGCAGGGTAGCAGCTACAATGGGGCATGGTTTCCACACAACCCAGTCTCAGTGAGCCCAGAAAACCAGCCAGGGAAGATGTTGACCCTAATATTCAACCACAGAAAAAATAACAACGGTAACAAATACAGCTGAAATTAAAAAAAATATCTTTTTTTTTTTGGTTGGGAGTGAAGTATCTTTACCTGCACAACATATCTGGAAAGAATACAACTTCTCAGCTGGCATTTGGCCAGCACAGGTAACTTAGGGGAGAGAAAAGTTGCCAAATGGTATCTAGCAGCAACAGCCAGCACCTCTGCTCTAAGTTACGCTTCAAGAGCCACAACTTGTCCTTTCTCCCCTCATTCCCCTGCTTGCCATTGCAGCACGCTGGCAGGTTAGCTCAGCACTACTAGAGTAAAACACCAGGAGTCTCAGGATGACCATTTCCGGCAACAACATGTGCTTCAGATCCAAGGACAGACTTGTGACAACTGCATAGTTGCTTAATAGCCTTCAGTGTTCTCCTCTAAGTACAGCCACAGTGGCCGGTCCTACACCGTTTACCTGAACTTCACCAGACCTGCACTCTGCAGTCTCGTTGCCCTTCACTGGAGGTGGCTACCGGATCAATACAGGGGCAGAGCCAAGTGCAAAAACTTCACACATTTAAGTCTCTTCCAGAACTCCATTTCCAAAATTTAAGGGGGAAAAAAATAATATAAAAAAATAAAATCAAGACCTACCAAAGTTAACAGAGCCCAAACAAGATAAGCACCGAAACAGTTGTAATCGGGCCTCCTAAAGGAATCAAATCGAAGTTAAGTATTTCTCAACTGCGGAGCAGAAACTTTAGGTCATATCAGTGTATACTCAATCCAAGGACTTCTTTAGTTAGCATCAAGCACACAAGCATTTTCTTTTCAATGCTTTAATGGGTTTCTTCTTTTGGATTTTGGTAACACTCAAATCTGTCTGGCTATAGACACTAACTTTAAAAAAAACAAAACAAAACAAACCCCAAAAAACCCAACACACCATTCATGTAGAGCAACCCAAAGTTTGAGAAGAACAAGAACCATAAAAGGGCCGCTCTTTGAAACAAGACAAGCATTTAGTCCACACTATAAATTAACATGAAAATTCAGTTGCAAAGGCCAGAATTCAGTACTTGAAATGGGAAACAAAAATATCTCAAATCAAATTTCCCAAGCCCACACAATGGAGAGTAACCAACTGGACTTCTAACACATTACTTATTTTAAGAATAATTCATTCTTGGAAATAAAAGTTCAAACACCAACTTTAACATCAAGTGATATGAGATACTACAATGTTGCAAAGAGCAAATAAAGAATAAAATAAATTCAAGTTACCATTAAAAAAAAAAAAAAAAAAATCCTCAAACAACTGTCTAACAGCATCTGATGGGACAGGTGCCTTTGAGATGTACCCGCCTGGAGCCCTGCGTACCTCATCCTTCCCAAGGCACAGTGCAAGCATTAACCTATTAGAAAACTTGCTGGTCCCTTGCATCGCAGCTGGAAGAATATTAAGAGTTCAGACTAAGCAGCAGCTGTCAATCCACCCATTTCTGAAACCAAAAGCTCAATACAGAAAAAAAAGATAAGTAAAGAAGTAGTAAAACAAATGTCAGACTTATTAGCAAACAGGCCAGCAACGACCACGTAAATCCACCAGACACATGACTTGTAAAAGACAGAACATAAGGAGTAAATGACAACACCTTTTCATACATCTCAGTTTAGAAGGAACACCTGTAACAGTACAGCAGCAACAAAAGAACAGAAGAAATTCCTACTGCCAGTCAGGGAACAAGTAAACAGATCCTGCACTTCTAAACCTTCTCAAGTTTACTTCAGTCTCAAGATCCGAGACAGATGACCAGTTCGATCTCACAGGATAAAAAAGTAGAGAGGAAAAAAAAAAAGTCAAACCTCCTACTCCCCCATCATCTCCGTCTATGAACCTCCACATCCCAAAAGGAACATGAAAAATCCTTGTCACTAATGCCTCTTGCTCACCCGGCGCACGCCCCCCGCTCCCTGGGCAGACAGGTTTTTTCCCTTCCTCAAGCCCTAACAGCAACCGATCCCGCTCCGGCTGGGACCTGGGGGACCGCCGCCACCGCCACCCTCGAGACTTCCACCCAAGGCAGAGCCCGGGGAGCGGAGGCCCCGGCAGCCCCGAGCTCCAGCAGAGAGGAGCCGGGGCCCGGCGTCGAGCGGACGAGGCGCCACCACGCCCGCCCGCCGCCGCCGCCCCGCGCCCTCCCCTCGGGCCGGGGCCACCCCCGCCCCGTCCCCAACGGCCTCCCCACGCCCCCGCCGCCGCCCCGCCCCGGCCCGCAGCCCGGCTCGCCGCCCCACGCCCCCGCCCGCGGGCCGCCGCCCCGGCGCAGGCCCCGCCGCCGCGGGGGGCCAGGCCGCGCCCCCCCCTCTCCGGGCCAGGCCTCCACCCCCCGCCCCGGGCCACGGCGGCCCCACGCCTCCGCCAGGCCTGCCGGGCCCCCGCGCCGGCCGGGCCACGCCGCGGCCGTGCCGCCGCCCGCTGCCCGGCGGCGCCGTGCCCCCCCCCCCCCCCCGCGGCGGGGGCCGCCCCGGCCCGGCCCGGCCCTCCCCCCCCCGCCCCGCACACACTCCGCACCACGAGTCCCCAACACCGCCACTCACCTCCACGCACTCTGACCCCCGACCCCGCTCTGAGCGGCAGCGCCGCCGGCCAACCGCAGCGCCGCCTGCCGCCGCCGGGGGCGGGGCTTCCTCCCCGCCGCGCCCCCTCGCGCAGGCGCCCGCCGCCCGCCGCGGCGCGGGGCACGCTGGGGCTTGTAGTTCGGCGCCGCCGCACCGCCCCCCGCCCTGCCCCGCCGCGTGGCCGCGCCTCGACGCCGCCGCCGCGCCGGCCCGCGGTGGGCGACCCCTGCGTGCCCATCGGCCACCCCTTCCCCTCCCCTCCTCGTGTCCCCCGGGGCCACCCCTTGCCCCCGCCCGTGTGTCCCCAGGGGCCATCCCGTCGTGTCCCCCAGTGCCACCTCCCCCGTCCCCTGAGGCCTCCCCTTTCTATGCTCAGCCCGGTCCCTGGCAACTCCGGCCTTCGGCAAACCCAGCGTCAGCTGTAAATGTGATAGCACACATGCGCGGAGCTCACGGCTGCAGTGGAGAGAGACCACGTCCCCCGTGCCGGGGCGGCGCTGCCTGCGGGGGTGGGTCGCAGCGGGGACCCCTCTGCAGGGGTCTCCTCTCGCCCCCACTGCTGCCGGGCTCACAGTGCCGCTTCACTTCGTTCTGGATCAGGTCGATGCTGCGAGCGCCGATAACTCTTTGTCGGTCTTAACGGTGCCCGGCTAGGGCTGCACCCGTAACCGCAGCTGATGCTGGCCACTGTTTCCACACTCCATTTGATTTGGATTGTCAAAGTCAGGTCCCTCAGCAAGCCTGGGGCTGTCTTTTCTCCCCCTCGTTTGGACATCAGTCACCGGCTTCCAGTTCTTCTGTGCTCATGCAGCTCTCTGATCCTCAACCTGCATCTGGACCTTGCCCAGACTCTGCGAGACAGCCCTAAGCTGTGGCATCTCTTCCACACGCACGTGGCTGGCACCCTCAGCCATGGCACTCACGTCTTACCTGCAACGATACCTAATCTTTAGCCTACTGCCGCGTCCGTTACCTTTGGAAAGCGCAGCTGCAATGACAAATGTACTAGCTGGGGCCGTTCCCCGCTTTGCTTCCTTCTTTGCCCCTCACATTAACTCACGCCTCCACATTTCAAGCCAGCAGCTCCTTTGCCCCTTCCCTGATACTCCACATGCGTGCGAAGAGCAAACTCTCAGTCACCGACTCACACAAATAGGGCTGCCAGGGATCCTAGAGGTCACCTCACTCATCCTCTGCTCACAGGCGGGAGCAGTCCTACCTCTCTGTCATCTTGCTGTCCTCTTGAAATCATCCCTTAAGCCTTTCTCTGGCTCTGTACCTAAAAATATTGGACAAAGATGAGCACCGGGGTGCAGAGATCACTGACTGCCGCTCCACACGAGGCGGGTTGCTCGTGCTTTCCTGGCTGCCTGGCCAGACCTGCCTGGTGCCCCCCTGCCTTTAGTTGTGTTGCCGACTCTTCGTGCTGAATTTATCTTTTTGCTCTGTTCATATGCAGCCTTGAACTTGGGAGGCCTGAATCGTGGAAGTAGCATGCCAGAACTATAAAAATACCAACAGCAAATCATTTAATAATAGAAAGAGTTGCTTTAAGCTCTCTTAGATTTGGCATCTCTCAGCCTCCCACCCACATAAGCAAGGATAATGTGAAGTTTTACTTCTAAGCTTAGCTGTATCACTGTGATTTGTCAAGCCTTTGGTGACTGATGTGTGGTTTGCCAGGAGCCCAGGAGAGCGAATTGAGGGCCTTTGCGCTGTGGCGTTCCTTGAGCGATCTGTCCCTGCTCCTCCTTATCAGGGATGGAAACTGGCTGAGACATGCTTGAAATTACGCTGCAACCCCAAAGCTTGAAATTTAGGGCTCACAGCCTGCCTGTGTTTCTAGGAGAATGAAAGAGAGAAGGCCTTTTCACTGCTGACCTCTGCATCTAGCAGTAAAAACATTTTTTTTCTCAGTCTAGACAAAAAATGAGTGGCTCATAGATGTGTGCACGTCCTTTTTTCATCAGCCAAGCCTCGTGCTGTTTCCCAGGTTTGTCAGGCAGCACAGCAGGCAGGAGATTTCCTCCTGCCCATTTTTTCTGAGGGGGGAACCCTTCCTCCCAGCTGAGCATCTGCAATAACCAGGGGCCACATCCTGGCCTCTGCCAGCCTCAGTGACCCTTGTGAGATCCGAACAAGTTGTCCTCCAAAGACTGCAGGACAGCAATGCGATTCCCTTCAGCAACTGCACATTCAAAGAGGTCCTTTTTTCTGGCACAGCTATCAGCTGCCAAAGAAGGCACCCAAACCAGTTTGAGGAGAGCCATGTTTTATTAAATATTGTCACTGTTTCTGTAGCGTTCATATCTGAGCCTGTCTTATGTGAGTGTGCATGTCTCAAAGGAACACTGCAGGCCACTGAAAATGTCACCTACAGATTAATCTGGCTCACTCCAGGCTTCTGGAAAAATGAACGAGGGTGATCAATAGGTATCCTGTGGCCTCCCCACCAATGCGCATGGCCCCTGTAGCATCCTCGCTGGTAACAGCTCCCCTCCCCAAGGGACTCAGTCAGTGGCAGAGCTATGAAATGTGAAGGTGGACAACTGCCATGGGGCCCTGGGCAAGCAATGCTGAGAAAGTGGGTCATGCAGATGGGGAAAAGGGGGCAAAAGGGCTGAACAGTTGCTGGTCAGGGTCGCCTTATTTATTCCTGGTAGCACCTTATTTATTCCTGGTAGCATAGCCCATGCCAGTCCTGCTACCCCATTGCCTCAGGACCGACAGAATCAGCCCTCTGTCAGTCCGAGAGCAAGTGAGTGCATTTCAGGAGCAGCTCTGGTGTCTTAATTGCTTGTCCTACTTTAGAGATTTTGGGATGGCTAGAAGCAGCCCAGAGAAAATAGGGTCCACGCTGGGGCGGTGTCTGGGCTGTCCTGACTTATACTAAGGACTATCTTCAAACCCTGGGTGGAAAGGGCAGCTTGAAGCTTCCAGCTGTGTCCCCCTCTCCTATGGCTGGATCCCCTGTGCTACCACCAGCAGATGCAGCAGCCTGGTCTACAGTTACCTATAAGTTTTATTTGTTTTAAAAACCCAACAGTTTCTTAACAATATTCACAAATATGGCAGCAAACTGGTGGGGCAGGGCAAGGCAGAAAATACAGAATAAACCCCCCCGACCCCACGTGGTAGCTCCAGGCGATCCCCGATGTGAATAAAGGGCTGAGCCCATCCTAGCCCAAGATGAAGTATCAGGTCGCTGCCTGCTGCTGGGTCAGCAGAGAGGAGGAGGGAGGGTCCCATCGACTGCCTCCCCAGCCCTGCTCCCGGTTCCTCCTTCCCAAGGGCCCATGGAGCACAGCTCCTTTAAAAGCAGTGGGATTTTACATGATTACAGCACAAAGAAACATCACCTCATTTTAAGGGCGACTCCTTTAGTTCTGTTCAGCTGCTCATGCTGAATGCAACTTTTAAATGTCTTGTAATACACATGACAAGTAGTCTTGTATCACTGTTTTCTACTTAACAAGTTAATAACGTGCCAACCCAAATCCTTCAGTTACTAACGCCACCGGTGGGACTCATTAACCAACGTGAACACATATTTAAGGGAATACTAATATTCACAACGTAGATTTTTATATTCATGTTGTCATTCTTGAAACCACAGCTCAGTTCATGTATTCTGTTGAAACATTTGTTTGCAGAGGATTTCTCTCTCCCTTTTCCTCTAAACACATATGCTATCACTGGGGTATCATTCTGGTGAATGATATTAATGACAGCTTGTCATCATGGAAAGCTATTCCTAGCTGTCAATTAAAGGGTGTTTTAAAAGAAAGCAGCTCATTCAACCCCAGTGGGAGCAAGTGTGTCTCATTGTTTGACAGTGACCCCCTTGATGAATTTGGGAGCAGCAGCAACAGCAGCTCTGTGGGGCCAGGAGGTTTGCAGATGCAGCACAGGGCTCTTGGGTGATAATGACAGGAGATTTTAAAGGTGCTGATGTCCTTAGCAAAGGAAAGGCAAAAGAGGATTTGAGATCCTAAAAGCAATCCACATGTAGGAGTATAGGCCAGGAAAGGAGTCCCAGGGATACTGAGCCGTTCCCCTCCATCTTGTAATATAATTTCCCATCCAACATCCCAGTAAATTTATCAATCTCCATCTTCAAATATGTTTGTTTACTTGCCCATGCTAACCCGAGTAGAAGGCTTCTTCAGGTCTTCTCTTCCTGATAGATGGGAAACTTCCTCTAATTCCCAGATTAAATGTATTCACAGCTAGTTTACACTCTGACAAAATGGTCCTTTGCTTTAACTCGGGGTTTTTTTTCCCTCCCCTCATGTATCTATAGGCAGCTCTCAGATCCTGGTCATCTTTGTCATCTTTGTTTTGCTGGGCTAAACAAACCACATTATTCTCGTGTCTCCTCACCACCTTGGCTTTCCATTTCCCACACCATCTTAGCGGACCTCCTCTGCACCTGCTCCAGTTTCAATTAAATTTTCTTGAGCACGAGTGCCCAGACTGGTACGTGGTATTCCTGAGCTGGGCTCCAAGGCCTCGTACAGTATTTGTCACTTGACCCTATAAATATCACTCATATAAACATGCTCGATTTCTATATTTCCCCCCTCAACAGGGTGGTCCACTCTTAGGGCTTTCTTGTTCCTTTTATTTTCCTAAGCACTCCTTGCACAGTAATAAAAATGTACAGACTCAGTGGGGATCTGTTTTAACTTCAAATGTGCTGATTCAGTTCAAAAACCATTAATTCAGCCGGAATCAGGGCCATGGGGTGGAAATCCTTTTCCAGTTAAAACAGAGGTGAGAGGGACAGCCTTTGGCAGCCTAGGAAATAAAGTGCATTAGAAAAACATGGCAGGACATCAGAAAGTGGCTATTGACTGGGCTATGTTAACAGAGGACCAGGGAGTCTTGGACATTTCAGATCGGGATGGGATGTCTCCGTAGGAGATCTGCTGTAGCTCGGATTTGGGCAAAGCTCTGGGGTTTGACACATGGGAGCATTGTATTTCTTTAGCCTGTGCTTTGCTGGGTTGGACACCATGGTCCCTGCTGGCCTCACGTTGACTGAACACGCAAGGCGCTGCACAAAGCTGGCCAAACAGGCTGGTTCTGTCTCCAAAAAACCCCCCGTTATCCAAGAGAACAAGAGGATGCAGTGAAATGCAAAGCAAACACAAACAACTGTGTAGCTTGGGCTGCACGCCACCGCAGTTCCCCTCTGCATGGGTCCGGTGCAACTGCCCCAGGCACACAGCGCTTGGTGCTGGATGTGAAACTACCACCAACGTACGTGCTTCAGAAAGCAGGAGCACACCTGGGTAGGTGGCTTGGGTAAGGAGGGAGGGTGAGAAGTGCCCCGTGAATCCAGGCTTTGCCCCTTACCCCCACTTTGTATGTGGGACGAGCAGAAAAACTACCTATGTGTGTCAGGAAGGCAGCAGCACCGAAGCACAAAATAAAATGACCCCTCAGCAGAGCATTTCCACAAGAACGTTTGACCAAAGGAAAACGTAGGCTGAACATCAGGAGAAATTTCCTGAGGCTACGATGCATTAAATTGTGGGATCGCCTCCAGAGAGGAGCGATGGGAACCATGAAACCAGCCACTTACAGCACTGTAAAATGTCCCGTCGGTGCCAACCCGATTCCGGTTCAAGGGAGCTGCACTGAATCATCTACCATGCCTTTTCCAACTCTCGCTCCTAAAAATCAGACCCAAGAAGTACAAAGAAAGAAGGACAAACAGTGATGTCAATTTGCTGAAGAAATACAACCTTTTTTACATTATTGTATGTCATAAAGCCCTTGTGCTCACACTGTATACTTAATCTTGATATTCCAATGCCATCCACAAAAAAATTCAGGCTTAACCCTCACAGTTTATATTGTCACTATAAATGCTGGTAAAAAAATATTGTACAGTTGGGTGCAGTTTATTCTTTATGTTTTAATGGCTATAGCAAAACTCCATTGCTAACTAGTAAAAAA
Organism: Aptenodytes patagonicus; assembly: GCF_965638725.1. NCBI lineage: Eukaryota > Metazoa > Chordata > Aves > Sphenisciformes > Spheniscidae > Aptenodytes > Aptenodytes patagonicus. The sequence goes on along the minus strand of NC_134953.1, from coordinate 68,644,055 downwards.
AAATTAAAAAAATAAAAAGTCAAATGTGTTTTACAGCTATGTCGTCATGGGAAAGCTGTATTTCAAAGTGAGGGCATCAAGAACAGTGAAATGGGACATTTTTAAACATTTTAAACATTTTTAATGGGACATTAAAAAAAACACTTCACCAAAATCTCTTTGCCAGTATTTTAGCTAATAGGGTTGCAGTGTATAAAGGAAGGGTTCTGACGCCTGCACAGGCCACCCAATACTGAGCTGCTGCTCAAGTGTCTTGAACTCTAAGTGTAAATGGAAAAAACATCTAAAATTAAGCGTTTCTCCTGGAGGAACAAATTGCTGATAAAGCAAATCTTCCCATAGGACAAGCACACCTGCTGGAAGGTAGAGAGACATTTTTATGTGTGGGATTTTAACTTGAGATAAAATACTTTTCACGGGCAGTCATATGGAAGACAGCTGGCCAAAAATAATAATAAAGGAATTTGTGTCCCTTGGGAAATTCTGAGGTTTCAAAAAATATGATTTTTGACCTAAGCTGGGACAAAAAGTTTAGCGCTCTGATTTTTTTCGTTTAATGACATATTCCCAAATAAAAATAGTACATTTCTTTTCACTTTACCACTTTCACATTTCTTTTCTTTTATTATTACATAATTCTAGCAGTCCAAACCATCCATTACACCACACTGTTACGTTTCCTTATACCATATATTACATTGACAGGCATAATCTCCACCCTTTTTTCAGATCCCTATTAAACCAGCTAAGTTTCTTCATGAAACCGAATATCAGGGACGACAAGGATCCCTGCCCCAAGCCGGGGGGATGATGGGGTTTTGACTACTATTTTTCAAATGTGCTTTTAAAAGATAGACATAAGAGACTGGAGCAGCTGGGAAGAAGAGAAGCGCCCAGCACAATCCGAACAAACACAGGGAACGTGATTGTTGAAAAAACCTGAACTAGCTCTCGGGCTGATGGCTGGCAGGAAAATGGCCTGGCACAAGCCCGTCGTCACTGGTGGTTTGATTCTTGCTGTGGGCATGGAAGCGAAACTTTGCAAAGGAAAAATATTGTACCCAGAGAGCGCCTGGCTCCCCCTCGGCTCAGGAGACCCCGTGTTTTTGGCCAAGCGCTTAGACTGAAAGGGGTATAAATGTACAACACAGGAGTAAAACAATACTGTCAGAAGGAGATGAGAAAAAAACCATATGAACGTTTTGGATAATTTCTCAGCAAAAGCTTGGATAATGTTGATACATCCTAGGAAATGCTTCCAGTTACTCCAACCAGCATTTTCTGGTAGAAAACTGGTCTGCTGGAAAAAAATTGACCTGCTCTACCATGAAATTTCTTATGTTCATTATTTGTTTGGACTCAGCCGTGATGTTCAGTGCCATGCAAAACTTCCTGGATCCAAAAATCCTCTAAACTGCCCCATAGAAACTAAATAATTACCTGGCTAGCACTCGCCACTGCTGCTCCAAGTGTTCAGAGGCCAGGTCTTTAGAGTATTTCCTAAACTCCTGGCCAAAGCGGCTCCTTTCACCAAACTTTAGGTCTTGCCTCTCTCTCCAGAAACGTGCACCTCCAAAGGACAGCTAAATTCACCGGGAGGGAGGTGTGTAAGGGGTTACTCCCTGGTGTAAGGGGCTGAGAGTCAGACCCTTGCTCTCACATACCTTCTGTCTACACTGCTTTAATTTCCCCATCGTCTCCCCTTCTGTTTATTCTATTTTCTGCCTCTTTGTCTTTCCTCTCCAGTGTTTGGAGACCCTCTTTCCTTTTCCAGCCTCTCTCTTCCTCCCATCGTTTCCCCCAGCTTGCTCCTTCCTTCCTTTCTTTCTTCTTTCCTTCCTTCTCAGCTCTCTCCCCGGCGTTTCTATTCTCTCTTCCCTCCTCCCTCTCTTCCACCAGGACTTCCCCTTCTGCCACCGGAGGCACTTATTCTGCCAGGGGTAGGAAGGAGAAGGACATGCCGTGTCCAGACAAGCCTTAGACACTGACACCCCAGTTTCCCCTTGCCTGGGGACCAGTCGCAGCTCCCGCATCTCCTGCTGCTTTCAGTCCGCAAGTACCAGCTGTGTGCATTGCCGTGTAGGGATGGGAACGCGTAAGGGGTCCTGGGAGACAGTGCAGAGGGGTCCAAATGCTGGAGACCTTGGCCTCTGTGCTTGCAAGTGTCCTTTGAAACCCAAGAGAAAGAGCCTGTGAAAGTGAGTGGTGCATCCATGCCTGGACCTCCTCCTTTGTTACAGCCCTGAAGCAGCTGAGCTTTGAAATGTCAAAATTCCCTTTCCCCCCCCAAACATTCTCACTTATGTTGGCTGCCATCAAAAAGCACAGCTGAGACCACTGAAACTCATCACACCTGTGACCCACGTCGGAGGTAAGAGACAGCTCCTCGCCGCTGAAGAGGCCGGTGTAGTAATGTGCTACCTTATCTCCAGTGCCACTGACTTCGGTCTATTTAATTTTCCCTTTGATTTTAATATAGATTTATTGAAAACAACAGTTATCAAAACAAACTGCACTGGCAAATTGGTGTTCGTCTGTAGCTGTACAAGCACCTATAAAGCTGCCAGCGTATGAAATAAATGGTGCTATATGGGAGGTCAGTTATTGCAATAGAAGTTCCCCAAGGATTTGCGCTGGGCAGTTTAATATTTTTCTTATTACCCTCTTTTCTTTTCTACTATTTATGCCTCTCTGTTTAAATTTAAAACATACAGCCATCTGCCAAGACAAGCCTCTGATAAAATCTTCTCTGGTAAACCTTTTCATGAGTGGGCTTCCCTCAGAGTACCGGCAAATACTGATGTGTCCCGTTCGAAAGGCAGGCAAACGGGGACAGGGAGGCCGAGTTTTCTTCCCAAAAGGCTTCACCACTAAGGCCAGCTTTTTTTCTTTTTTCGCCTGCTTTTGAAAGGGTTTGTTCTTACCTCATGTTCCTTGCGAAAAACCACTGATTAAAACCCTGCTTCTTGCCATGTTATTTAACCTCCATTCAAATTCTGTGGCAGTATCCCACCTTACACAAATCGTACCCGGTATCTGTGGGCTCCTCCCTACACACGGTTCTAAAAAAAATCAAAACCAATCATAGTCTAAACCCGTTCATCAGAAGAGATAAAAGGGTTTCTGTACCGATCTCCACATCAGGAGAACACAAATCAAATAACATAACTGTCAAATGAGGAGACGAGGTGTTTAAATGCCTATAGAAATAGGAACTCTAATTACGGAAACATCTATAATGTAACTAATATTATTTACATTGGAGTGATGCTAATCCAGACGAGGGTTAATGTCCCTGCTCCTAAAACATTACAGTTTAAATAGACAAGAGACAGTGAGAGGACGGAGGGGAGCATCAGCATGCTCATGCCTGCTGGAAGATGAAGGATGGAGGCAAACTCCTCACGATAGAAGAGGAGAGGATGAAAACGAGCCAAAATGTGCAATAATGAAGATGAGTTTCGATGCAGCTAGAGAGAGCAAGCGACTTGCTCAGCTTCACACAAGCTGCCTGGGGGGGTGGTGGAAAATGAATAGAAACCGTGGATGGCTTATATGAGGCTCTTACTCACAAAAACATTACTCGGCAGTGGGCAGTGCTTGGATCTCACTGAGTCAGCGGGCAGTCTTGCACTGCACTCTGCAAACATCCAGTTCACTGGGAATGAGCTCCTACTGCCACTCCTTAAAGCCAGGTTGGTAGGTTTTCAGACCAGATGTCTCCATGTGAGAGGCACCAGCCATCATTTCGGGGCTCCAGGCAACAAGGCATCTTGCTTTGGTTGACAGGGAAAGGGTCGAGGTGGTGGAGAGCAAGCAAAGCCCTCCATCCTCTGGACCTCTGGACTGAATCACTGCTCTGCCCGTCAACATGCAGACAACCCACTCCATGTTCAGCATTGAACCTTCTTGCCTTAAAGTCTACCCTCTGGAGGACCTCACCCAGCTTCCCCAGGCCAAAAGCCTCCTCCTCTTTCTAAGTCTGTACAAACTGGGGGCAAAACATTAATGCAAGTGCTTTGTCCTTTATCCACTGTGCTCTCCAGCTCTGGCAGCTGTTTCCCAACTTCACAGAGTGCTGATGAGAGGACATATTCTCCTTCTCCTCCATCCTGCCCCTTCCCACTCTCTTCTCAGTGCAAAAGCTCAATACTTGCAGCTACCAGTCCTTTAGAGACCACTTGAGGTCCTTCCCGTCTGGCCAAGCTACCCCAATACAACCTGGGGTTGGATATGACCTGTTTAGACCATATTCCATTTGGTGTGAATTGCTGAAGTGAAGTAGAAACAAAAAGAGCAAGCATGACCTTCTATAGATAAAGCTATTGCAATATCGAGTATAGCTCTGCTCTCTTCTTAAGGGATCTCAAACATTTCTCATCCCCTTCAGAAACTTGCTGTAAAGACTAACAGTCCCACACACCTAAAATGAGCTGAAAATCTTCTGCATTTGGAGGGAAAGGATCCACACAATTTGGCACTGGACCCAGAAGATTTTCCAAGGCTCTAGTAACAGTTCAGCACAAAAGGGAAAGCCGGCAGACGAGAAGCAGAGCATTAACAAGTCTGAATGACACGTGCAGCCAGATTGTCTGCTTCGCTGACAATTGATGCCATCCCCATTACTGGGAAAATACTGTAAGCATGCTTCCATAGCGCTCTGCAGCTTATTGCTACAGATAGCCAGTGTTTCTTGTCATGGCTTACGGCTTTTGTGAGCTGGTGTAAAACGGCTTGCTGTTCCCATGCCCGAGTTTACTGGTGGAGGCAGCTGATGCACAGCCGGAGCGTGCCTCTCCAAGCATCTCGTATGCTTTGGGATTCTGCAAAGTAGCAACTGTATTATAAATGCTACTCTGGCACAACTAAAGAGACAGTCTTCACTAGAGAAGCTTGCTGTTGAGTCTCACTGTTGAGGATCAAATACAGGACAAGGGAAAGGGAGTCCCACAAACAAGATCTTCTGAACTTGCGCAAGGAGAGCGCAAGGCTCTCCGCAGCTGCTCCTCTAAATGGGACCACTGGGGAGCCCAAGGCTGAGGTATTTATGTTAGACAATTTATTCTCACCATCTCAGCAGCGCTGGAAGAAGAGCGAGTGGTATGGAGGGCAAGGCCAGAGGGCAGGAGCCCCTGGGCAGTGGGAAGGTGCAGGTGAGCACCTCATGGCAGCTTTGGAGTGGAGGGCTGAAGGAGTGGATCCAGGCGGGCAGGGACCACGGGCGATTCCCTCAAGTAAGGCTCTGCTAGAAAAATGGTTGAGAAACAAAGTGCTAGAGCACTCCCCTTGTTTCTGTTAATATTCCCTCTTCACTCTCACTCTCCATTTCTTTTTCTTTCACTCCTGAAGTGGCTCATGAGGAAAGACAAGCAGTTTGCCTCTCCCAGCAGTGGAGATGTGACACAAGCATGTGGCTTCACATCTTCACATCCCTCTTACATCCCCCGCCTACAATCAAAAGTACCCTGTAAGGAAAACAGCTGTGGTGGGTAGGCAGAGCAGGGGATGGGGGGAGAGGAAGGAACAAGAAGAATTGGAGGCTGAGGCAGAGCATCACTGTGAATCATAGCAATTTCCTCTGATCCTGTTTTATCATTGGGGGTGGGAAATGTAAAAGATGCAGAACCTGTGTGAACAAGGTCAAATTAAATCACATTTCCAGGCTGGGGAAATTACTTTTGCCTGCAGCAAGAGAGGTGCACGACACGAATGAAGGAGGGGAGGTTCATGCCACCAGGCATGCTGTATCCAGCTAATGCAAGACAGAGGGAATTTATAATTAGCTCACTGAAATATATCCCTGCAGGATTTCAGTGTGTGTGTGTGTGTGTGTGTGTGTGTGTGTGTCACACCAATTGAACATGTAAGAGAAAGACTAACTGAGATCTGATTTCAAACCTATTGCTCCTTATGGAAGACAGCTCATCCTTATCTCAGTGGACATGTGTTTCTGTCTAATGAGATGACATTACTCAACAGGGTCAATTACCCACACACTCTGAAGCCCTAAGAGAGAGACCCTGAACATCTCCAGGACAATTCAAACCTGACCCAGCTTCAAGAATGTCAATGGGAGAAAGACCTAGATGCTACTGAAGCTCAAGATTTCCTACAAGAACACACAAATTGTCAGGTCTATTTAACATCTCTGGTCAAACCCTACAACTGTTTCTCACTGGCACAGCCTTAAGGGAGGGAAACAATGCTGTGCATAGGTAGCTTGATGGACCAATGGAAGGATGGATGGAAAGGAGTCTCCTGAAAACCAGCTGAAGAACACATGACTGGAAGAAGTGGCCTTTCACATACTTCACATACAACAGGGAGAAATTGATACAGACTCCCACGCAGCCTCACTGGCTGCGCATGATGCATCGCAGGCACATGGGAGTTGGTGTGTCTGCCTTTGCTAACTCACTGTCTCAGTGCTAACAAAGGAAAGCAGGTGAGGTGTTATGTGCAGGTGATGGCTCTCAACTCTGAAGTGCCTAATTTGGGGTATTGTAGTGGAATTTTTGAATCCTGAGTATCCCTCATTCCCTTCAATTTTAACTAGAATTGTAGGAGGAAACACAGGAGTTTGGAGATGGACCAGACCTAGAGCTCACCTAATCCATGTCTTGCCCCTGCTGGTAGTGGCACTGCCAAAAGGCACAGCAGGCGTGCAAGAAACCTTGCAAGGGAAAACTACACTGGCAGGACAAGCCATTCCCTGGGCCAGTTTCCTCTTCAAGCCAGCCACTGGTCCAACCTGTAGTGTAAGGGTTTATGCCCCTTCCAAGGTTTGTTTTATTTGCTGTTAAAATTCAAGCTATTCTTGTTATCTGAATCATTTTGTGAATTCCAGCAAATTCTGCCTTACTGGTTCCTTGGGGGGGTTGAGGTCCACAGGAAAACTGCAGATGTGATGAGATGCTCCTCCAACAGTCAAGGCAGGCGTCTGAAGGGTTGTGAGATATGGGGCACTGGGACTGGATGATGGGATATGGGGCATTGGGACTAGATGGCAGAAAAAGCTAGCTAAAGAGAAAGCTGGGCCAAGATAAAGAAATTTTGAGTGTATCAGTTTCTGAACAGGCTCGTGTCTGACAGAAGGCTAGCTTGTTGCACGTATTTGCCTGCTTTAAATAATTTACTGCTACAGTAATGTGAGCTGGATTAAAGGACAAGAGAGGGGCAAGAAAAAGGGATTGGAAATGCAGGTGAGAAGTGACTCGTGAAAAAGACCGGTAGGAAGAAGACATGTCTTTCTCGGAGGAAGATGGGTAGTTTCCCGGGAGGGAAATAGTGAGAACCAGGCACAAAGTCCTGGAAAGCAGCAGCAGGAGTCTATCTCAGTATGAAACCAAAAATTACCCAAAGTTGTAAGAAGAGATGGTGAAAATGGTTTCTGAAGCCAGGTTTGGTGACTGAGCTAAGGAAGAGCTGGAGCTCTGGAGCACGTCACCCTCTCAGAAAGGGAAGGGAGGATCCCGAGGAGGAGCAGGGCTCGGATGGGTCCGCAGCAGCACCCTCCCTCCTGCGAGTACCCCGATGGGTATGCCAGGGTCCAAAATCTCTGCCAGGGCAGCAGATGTGCTGGGGCTGAGCAGAAGGCAGGCTAGGCAGGCTGCTGGGTGCTCATGCACAGTGTGGCAGCAATAGGGACAGGCTTTCCTTGTGCCGTGACTCTGCTGGAGCCACGCTGCTGTGGGACCAGGATAGGGGGGTTCTGCGTCCCTGGCCTGACCCAAATCCCCAGAGAGGGACCGACGAGGCAGAAATTCCCCCTCCCCTGCCCTGCTGCAGGAGGGGTTTGCTTCGCTGGAGAGGAGGTTTTGCAGAGAGTCTTCTGCAAAGGACAGGGGCGATGGACAGGGCAAAAGACGTTTCACTCTGTTCTCATCCGAACAGAGGCTGGTTTGTTCTTTCAGCCTGGATTTTCCCCCCTTCAGATTTAACCTCCAACTCCTATTAAGCAGACAGAACAGTCTAGGGAAAGAAAGTATTTATTTATTTGGTTATTATTATTTTTTCTAGGGAGGAACACCATCTGGTTGGCATGACAACAGTGCTGTGGGCCACCATAAACACTGGATCATTAGCACCAATGCATTGGGCTATTATGTAGGCTCGGCCATCAGCGCGGCTAAGGTGTGTGGGTTTATAGTGCAATCCCATTCGTACCGCAGCATGGGAATTATCAGAGCAGTCACAGTAGTGAGCACTACAGCTGATGCTAAGGTCCAGCCTTACGCAGGACTAACTGCATCGGCATAAAGCATTTTCCTTTGAAAGAAGGCAGGCACAAAGCATAGGCTTGTCTTAAGTCACCTATGGCGTGTGAGCTTGGCTAATATCTAACACAGTTCCTGGGCAGGACCACAAACATCGTAATACTCAGCACTTTGAACTCCTAAACAGCATCCCTCTGTGTTACATGGTATCATGAGAAAATGCACGTGCATATAAGGCACCAGTATATTTCCTCCTAGGAACCACCAGTTCTTATTACTACAAATGTGCGGGATGCTCAGCACAGCTCTGAATTAGATCCACAACCTGTATGTTCTTGGGAAAGAGCAACTTGTCTTTCTTTTTACTGTAAAGCACCATTTCAGCTTATATATCTGTAGCAGATATTAATAACAATCATGCTGCACTTGGCTGCTGCAAACTCTGACTGATGAGAGCAGTCCTAACTCACACAAGTTTCCAATTGATTTTATCTCATGTTAGGCTCTAACTAATCACACCAGAGAGCTGCCTTAAAAGCTCACTAGATCTGTCCTGCTTGGGTTTGCTTGCCTGGCTAAAAGGAAAGGTGGGGGTTGTTTCTGGTTCCCTGCTGAATTGGGGTTCCCCGCTGAACTGAGGAGCCCCATATCTCAGGTAGGTGCAGCCCCGTGTCCCTCCAGGCTTTGCCCCTGCGCCAGGCTGTGCAGCCTGTTTGGGCCCCGAAAGCAAACCCAACATATTCCCTGAGGTGCAGTCACAGCAAACACCAAGAAATAAGTAAGAAGAGCAAAGCCTTGCTCACCCCATGCGCTCTCCGTGGGCCAAAGCAGAAGCCACCGCTCTGAGCTGCTCTCGGACATGGCTTCAGCTTCCCCCGGGTTCCAAGGCACAGTTCAATAGCTTTGCCTTAGTTTTACTTGATCCCATTAATGACAAAAATGACAAACACATATGCTTTGCCTTTATAGCTATTTCACGCTTTGACATGATCCCGGGCAAGTTACCTATGCTGTCAGCGTGATGGATGGTGCACAGAAGGGGGGTTGGACAGGTGTAGCTCTTGTCACAGGGAAATATTTTTCCACACCATTAGCCTGTGGAACTCATAGCAACAGGATATTGCTCAGAGAGGGATTCAAAAAAGCCCTGAAAAAAGAGTGGATGCTTGTACAGAAAACAAGTGTCCAGTGCTGCAACAGCAAACGTTAGAAATAATCGATAGGAAGGGATGTTGCATACTGCATGTGCTTAAATCACATAACTTCGGAAACTGAAGTTTTGGAGACAACTTTCCTCAGGAGCAGAGTGACCCAGAAGTGTCTCATTTGGGGCTCTGGACATCTTATCCTAAGCATATGGGTCGGGCCTCAGCTTTGGAAATAATAATAATAATATGGCTGATGTTGACTTGTGAGCAGTGTTCCTGAAATGGTTGATATAGTTACATGTCAGGCATCTGCCACCCAGTCTGCAACCTCTTTTTTGGAGAAGGAATTTTCCAAGGGGAAGGTCATATAGAAAAGAGTACCACAGGACAATGGTTTATAAAGAACACCTAGCACTCATTTGCAAAATCCTGGGCATGGTCTCCACCCTTGCTGTTGAGATTTGGTGATGAGAAAGATTTAAAAGTAAAGTAGCATCTTGCAGCATGCCCTGAGAAGCAGAACCAGGGGGTTCTCCTTGCTCTCCCATGTTACTCAGCAGATTTTGGAAGAGGTCTAGGTGATGGTGATGATGAAACAGGGACACACGTATCTGTCGGCCATAGAAAATTTTTCTAGGCTGAAGGAAATTTTCTCACTACTAGACCTATGAGTCAACAAGTCATTTAAAGGACTGTTTTCTCATTCTGGGAGGACTAGTCACTGAGAGTACGCCAGCTCTAAATTTCAAACTTCTGGCAGATAGTATTATTTCAACCCTGCCTCTGCCAGATTTTTCGTCTGCAAGAGAGAGGGGACTGGCAGAGGGCAGTCACAGATGGCTCAGAAGACAAAGTGATCCCATATTAGCTCTCCTGAGCTCCTTACACCAATCTAGAGTAAAGCCCAGATCAGCTGCTAAGACCAGAATAATGCTCCCAAACTCATAGATCAGTCTTTATCTCAGATGTCCTTGCTAACAGCATCAGAGAGTGAGACACGGCTAACCGCAGAGGCTTCAAGCTCCTGTCCTCCTGGGGTGTAGCCACCAGCTTATCGACACTTAAACCAGGGCCATGGCTCTGATAAAACCAGGGAACAAAACCATTTGGACAGTGGGGACTACAGCCACTGGTAGCACTTCCCAGCATCTTCTCCCAGGAGGGGACGAGTGGTCCTTCTCCCAGCTGTGAGGGCAGGGTGGTGGTGGCACGCTGCTGAGACACGCTGGCTGTAGCCAGCAGAGGGCATGGAGATTACACACGCCAGCCACCCACACCTCGCTGGAAGCGATAGCCGCGTTGAAGCCCAATTGCGATTAAAAGGTTATTTTTTATGAATTAATTAATTATTTAATTTGCCATTTCCCCCTCCTCCACCCATACTGCAGATGAAAGGATGCAAGGGATAGCCTGGGTCTAGCGGAGGTGACAGCACCAATGACTTCAAGACGTGGTCCCATACCTGCAGAATTTCGGCACTTTCTTGGGGTGTCACTTTTTGGGGGACCCACAGCACCACAGCAGGGCAGGTCCCAACAAATGCAATGCACCGTCATGGGATCCCAATGCGCTGCCGGTACGCGTGCGATACAGTTTTGCCCCATGCCTTCTGTAGTTGCTGCTATAATTTATCATATTCCTCAATCTTACTTTAGAAAATAGCAGCTAGAGGACATAATGACGAGTGAGGGGTCTCTTGTTTTAAGAATGGTATGTTGGTATTTTAAGAATCCAGCAGGCTTACAGTCAGAGGCACTATTCTTGGTGGAATTTACACGTATCCTTGACTTTATGTGTTATTGGTAATCCTATTGAAATCTGTATGCATAAAGTTAAGTGCATCTAATCAACTCTGTAGGTTCAGGATTGTATATATTAATTTAATTTAGACTTCAGTATTTAGAACAGCATTTGCAATGAGAAGGTACAGCACTGTGATAGCCCATAACAATCTCAAATGTTGTTTTACTATTAAGTGCAAAAAAAAAAAAAAAGAAATTGAGGTGTCCCCTATTAGTCTTAGAGATGAGCAATGCACATGAAGTTAAATCAGATGTTCAAAGTTATTTTAGGGTCCCAATTATCAGTGTAGAATGTATTTCAGTGGAAATTTTTCCTATGGGCCTCTGTGCATATCACAGCTCCATAGCAGTGCAGGAGTCCATGTTTATGGATCCATTTTCAGGATCAAAACCCTCATCAGTAATACAGATTAATGGTAATTATAAATATAAATAACTTGAGTGTATCTTCTCATTTTCCTCCGAAGACATTGCTCACAGAAGCTAGCTAAATGCCAGGCTTGTTCCCTGAATCCAAACTGTATTAAGTTCTTGTGTAACGGTGCAGTAACATAAAGTTAAATAAAGCTGCATAATTTTTTTTCAAGCCTCAAAACACTGAGCTTGATTCTCAGCTAGAATAAATTGGACACCGGCGCAGGATTCAGGTCCCTTTTTCCATACTAAGGAACTGAAAAAGTAAAAAAAATAAATAAATTGCTTTTTGGCTAAGAACAAAAGAAAGAATTTTAAATCTGAGGGATCATTTTTCACGATGTTGTAAGTACTGAAAATACGGCTTTATAATAAGAGCACTTTTTTACCCAGAATTCTGTAATTGCGACTGTGAAGCTGTAGCACAAGCTGGGCTGTGGCTGAATGTTTTCCCCAAGATCCCTGGGAGATAAGGGTTGGTTTTTAATGTGGCTTCCTGAAGTGTGTCAAAACTCTGATGTTATTTAAAATGTGGCTCATCTATACTACCCTATGGAATATTTACCGAAGTCCTCAACTGGTTGGTCCTGTCGGTGCGGAGCATGCTGCAGGATGAGTGCCCTGGAAATGCGTGTGGTGCCAATTAGTTCAGTGTCCCCACACAAATCAGCAGGACCCGTGTGTTGGGGCACGTCTGCATATGCAGCCTGTGGGGCAGCTGTTTCCAAAGAGGTGTTAGAAATGACCAGCCCCAAAAAATCATAACTTGGGTTAATCAAGGGGTAACTGCAAGTTGTTATTCATGAGCAGAATATATGCACAGTAATGTTTGCTCAAAATTGTGAGACATTTTTACCTGGAATATCTAAATGCCAGTTTTTACACAAAGCAGAAAAGGAGCTCGGGAATCGGAGCCCACGTTTACCATCGGGCCACAAGTGATCCATGGGAGAAGCCAGCGCTTGCTGCCTGCCCTGCCAGCCTCCTCGCTCCTGCGCACGGTGTGCAGGAAAGCAGCGGTGGAGCAGATGCCTTGAAGGGGAAGCATGCTCTTTTTGTTGAGTGTCATCAGCCCCTGTATGGCTGAGCTGCAGGTCAGAGCAGGGAACGGAGCTACTGATGGTTATGTAAAGAAAGTACATGAAGCTCCTTCACCCCAGTGCTTTCCTGAGTTGAGGAGCTTGAAATGCCACGTCGTTTTATTTTGAAATTTAAGTGTGAAAATAAGAAAGCGTCTTTTTTTTTTTGCTACATTTACTGCCGTTTCCAAAGATTTTACCATTCACGAGGCATGCAAGCGCTCATAAGACCTGGCTCTGAAGTGCGGTAGAGAGGATGGGTGAGCTTCAGCCCGGCAGAGAAGCAAACCATTAGGGTCTGCACAATGCACCCAGTTAAGGCCTGGGGCCACGTTTCTTACTGTGCCTGCGGACACTTTTATAGGGGTTGGCACATTCAGCGTTCCCATGGAGTAACAGGCAAAACCAGCCCATATACTTCAGTGATGAGTCACTGCTTACACAAAAGTTGTTGGATGACATAGGCACATGATCCCTCTTACTCTCACACACACACAGAGGATGTAGTCCAAGTGTTTGATGATGCTGGTGGAGAGGAGTTCTTTTTTCAGTGTACGTCGTGTAGCACGGTCATATTTTGAGAATGCCACTGCAGAGTTAGGTAAGAGCCAAAAAATGCTGCCCATGCTCTATTTTTAAGAACAACCTGAAATTATTTAGCAGTTGAAGAAAAAAACAAAACAGTTCCCTCCCGGGTGGAATAAATAAGTCTCTCGGATCAATCCCTGGTGTACTTCACAAGAAACAATGAGACAAGTATTCCATCCGAGCCCCCATCTAAAACTGGCTCTTCCATTTCCTACGGCCGGCGGTTTTCGCTTGGGACAATCCTAGGGCTGGCAGGGGAGTCGCCTGCGGCCGAGGCGGAGCGCGTGTGCGGGGAGGGTTCGTGCAGAGCTGCGACGTGCATCCAGGAAACATTAAAATAGCAATGTGCCTGCCGTGCGTGCGTGCTGCAGTTGGAGAAACACTGAGAGTGTGAAGTCTCTAATTTGCTTTCTGGCTCTGCTGCGGCTGTCCAAGGCGAATTTGGGGATGTTGTTAGATCTGCCCATCCCTGGGCACCCCTGAGTGCCAGGAGGCGCAGCAGGGTGCGTGGGGGAAGGCTGCGTGCCCGTGAGCATCCCGAGGGGTGCCGGCTGCCCCAGGGCTGGGAGGGGTACGGGGCTGCCCCGGGGGGGATGCTGCCGCCCCGGGGGACCCTGCCGCGTCCCGCTGCAATTTGGGAGGGAGCTGCACGGTGGAAAATATGACCGGTGCCAGGAACTAACGGCGGGTGGGCGATGCGGGTGCGGAGGGGCTGGGGGGGGGGAGCGGCGCCCCTGGGAGGGGAGCAGCCCCCCGACGCCCCATTTGGGCAACTCCGGGGGCTGTGCCTGGCGGCCGGCCGGCGGGTGGGCGCCCGGTCCTGGACTGCATTTCCCATACTGCCCGAGTGCCCTAATGTATGCAGTGCTCAGCCTGGCTCCGTGTGCGAGAGTGTGTGTGTGTGTGCGCGCGTGTGTGTGTGTGTGCGCGCGCGTGTGTGTGTGTGTGTGTGCGTGTGTGTGTGCAGCCGGGAGTCCCTCGGAGAGTGGAGGCTCATTCACTGATGAGAGCCGGCACTGAGAGGCAGCACTGCTCCTTCCCTCGCACCCCCGGCGCCTCCCGCTCTGCTACATGCGAGCCGCGGGCGCGCAGCGGGGCCAGCACGCCCGGGACTCCCCTGCTCCCCGCACGCCGCCAGCTCCGCGCAGCCCCCGCCGGCAGCCGCACCGTGAGTACCGGCCACCGGGGCCGCCCGGCCACACGCAAACTTTGCAGGGCAAGTTTCTCCCCCCCACCCCCCCCACCCCCACCCCTCCACCCCTACCCCCCGCGCCCTTTCCCCCTTCCCCCTTCTCCCTCCCCAGCTCCGGGGAAGCCGGGCGGCTCGGCGGCGGCGGGGAGCCGCGCCGGCCGCGGGGAGGGCCGGGTGGGTGGGGATGGGCATGGTAATGCCGAGGGGAAAGGCAGATAAAAGGGCCCCCCCCCCCGCACCCTCGGCGAGCCCCGAGCTGCCCGGATCCTCCCCCCCGGTGGCTTTCCGGGGGGGACCGGTAGCCACCAGGGGGATCAGGTGCCGGGGACCGCCGCGGCAGCCCGGCTGGGGACGGCGCACGGCGGGGGCGACCCGGCCGGACCCAGAGACCGGCAGAGATCCCTCGCTCCGAAATATATATTATTTTTTTAACTCTCCCCCCCCCCCCCCCCCCTTATTTTTTTGGTGGGGCAGCCCGGGGAGTAATTTCCTCGCTTCCCTGCGCTGCGCCCAGGACCTCGCTCTCTCCGCGGTCGCTCCGGGCAGCGACAATTTCATTTCCCAGCGGCTGCGAAACAAAAACTTTTTTCAAAGGAAATAAGCAGATCCACGCACCCACCCACCCAGGGTTTTGGTTTGGTGTTTTTTGTTTTTTTTTTTTCTCCAAATACACAAACTAAGGCTTTTATTTTGCAATAAAAGTATCTGCAAAAAAAAAACAACCAAACCCGCCTGGGTTTCTGTGCGCTCAAGAAACACTGAACAGCCAGTAATTTTATTTACTCCGAAGCTTTCATTTTTGCAGTCGTGCAGTCCCCGTGTGAACTTTAGTTTTAAGCCGTACCAAAAATGCGCGATCCCCGCTCGAAGACCGAATTATTTTTTCTAAACGCACGTTGTTAAGTCGCCACTTAGCTTAATTTTGGACGAGGCTGAAGTTTGTCCAACATCCTCGCCCCTCCTCGGGTCCTTCATCCCTAAAAGATTGCCGCCCTTGCCCCCCGACTGCTTTCAGGTAGGAACCAAACGCCTGGATCTCACATGCGGTGTCGTTCTGGTTTTATTATTGCAGATAAAACAAAGGTAGAGGGGCGGTTTAAATTGTCAGCGTTATTCAACGAATGAGCTAAAATTACTCCACATGTGAATCGCGTAGCTTGGAAAGCCAGAAGAGGTGAAAGGAATTATCCGTGTTTTCGCTTTAGGTCCTTTAGAAAACTTTCTGGATCATCCAGCGATGCGATCGAGAAATCGCAGGATTTTCTTTCTTTTAACCAACAACCCCAGCTCTAGACCGGGGAAGTCTGTAAATAGGTTGGAAGCATGGAAAATAATTCTTCACCTTCAGATCTAAATACATAAAAACCATCTGGTTGACCACAATGAAATCATTAGGAACTGTCTACTTAAAGAGTTGTATTGAATGCTTATCCTTCCACACAGGAAATGTGTATGGTAAGTGATTGTTGCAATAAATCCAAACAACTCTGGTCATCTTCGCGTTTGATGATCTTTGTGACTTGGGGTTTAAGGAGGAGGAAAAAGCGGGGGGAAAAGCCGCACTTAACGGGCTGTACGGACCGGACTGGCGGAGCCCCCTCCCGCCGCCCTCCCCGGGAGTAAGTAATTCCCGAGGAGGCAGGAGCAGCCCCGGCTGCGCTCCGGTCGCCGCTTCCCGGCGGGGCGTGCGGGACCGGGCGGGACCGCGGGGCCGTGCCGAGCCCTGCCGCGCCGTGCCGGGCCGTACCGAGCCGTGCCGGGCCGTACCGAGCCGTGCCCGCAGCCCGGCCCCGCCGGGCCGCCAAACACCTGTTTAATTTGCCGGCGGGGAGAGCGGAGCGGCGGGGCTCGGCGGCGTCGGTAGGCTCCAGCCCGGGGCTCGCCCCCTTCTTATTTTATTTTATTTGGGTTTATTTAACGCCTTCCCCCCGGGCGGGGGAGGAAAATGGGGAGCGGGAGGTAAAGGGGGCGGCCGGCGGCTGCCAGCCCGCTTGGCTTCCCGCGCCGAGGCGGGCGCTGCCGGAGGGGGCCGGGGCCGGGGCCGGGGCCGGGGCCGGGGCCGGGGCCGGGGCCGGGGGCCGGGACCCGGGGCCGGGGCCCGGGCGCGCCCGCCGCCCGCGCTGCCCGGCGGAGCGGGGCTTCCCCCCGGGCGACGCCGCCCGCGATTTTCGCTCGGATTTCGCCAAGTTGGGAGCGGGGCCGGGGGGCGCGGGCCGGGGGCGAAGCGGCCGGCGAACCCCTCGGTAGGTTGTGGGGTTTTTGGTTTTTTTTTTTTCCCTTCTTTCCCTATTTTTTTTCTCTCGCAAAACCCCCGGCGCTTCTTCCCTCCCCGCAGCCCGCCGCCGCGGGGAGCACCCTCTCCGCCCGGGGGCTTTTTTTTCCCCTTTTCTTCTTAAAAAAAATTTTTTTTTTTTTTTTGGGGGGGGGAGGAGGAGGAAGAAGTTCGCAGCAAAACAAAAGCGGGCGCGGGGTGCGGGGCGAGGGGGCAGAGGCCGGGCTGCCCTGCCCGGCGGAGCCGCCCGGGGCCGGGGCCGGGGCCGGGGCCGGGGCCGGGGCCGGGGCCGGGGCCGGGGCCGGGCGCTCCGGCCGTCCCCGCCGCCGGTTCCTCCGCTCCCCGCTCTCCTGTTTTGTTTCTCTTTTCCCCCTAAACCGGTTCTCACAGCAGCTGCCCGGGTGTGCGGCTGCAGTTGGCATATTTCACGCGTTGGAAAAAAATTAACTGTTTTTCCTTTGTATCTTAATCCAGTGATGAGAGCTCTCCTTTGTTGGCTTTCGAGCTTGCATTTGTTTTATTTATTATAAGGAAATCCAGTTTGGTTCAAATATATAATCCATTTGAGCACTTAAATCCCCAAACAGCTGGCATTATTTTGTTTTATAATCTTTGGCTTTTCTGCGCAGAGCATATTTCTAAATTCCTACTTGACATTTATGGGGAAAAAACTTTTTAATGTAAATGGATATTGTGATTTTTTTCTGGGTCTTTCCTAATTTACATGCATCATCAATTTTCCTGGGTTTCCTATTGTTTTAATCTTTTTTTCCCCCCATAGCTTGTTAATTAATTTTTTTTCCCCCAGAAAACTTTGTTTCTGGAGGGAGAAAAATGTTAATTTGCCCCATTATTTTAATCTCTGGCATTTGGAAATGGTTGAGAGACCACAAAAATGCAACCTGTTGTAGAAACCAGAGTGGTGTGTTTTATTTATTTTAATCGATAGCAGAGAGGTGATTTAGTAATAGGAACTCTGAGCAGCATTTTAGTAAAAGATTTGCAGATCTGGTGGCTGCGTATGGTGTGTGCATGTGCTTGCATATGTGTGTGTTTCTTTGCAGGCTGATTAGCAAGTGGGTTTTATGCTTATAACCGGTGGTCACTGCTGTTTTCTCCACTTGCTGGGTGCTTGTGATGCCTGCTAAATCCAGCTCTGTCATGGCTTCTCCTACTTTTATCAGACTTTCCTCTTAACTAATTCAGCACAGTGCTACAACCTTCGTAAGCAGAGGAACCAAAACTGAGCCAGAGATAACTGATTACAACTTGCTCCTTGGTGAGAGATTTTTTTTTTTATGGTTCAGAGCTAAAGGCTGTTGATTCAATTTGTCTTGGTTGTGGCGCGTTTAGCCTTGTTATTAGTAACAGACACGATTACACAGGTAATTTGTATACACCTTAAACAGGGTAGCTCTAAAACCCGGTAACTATGCATATAGGTAGCCATGAAAAAAAAATAGTAAAAAAAAATAGACTTTGTTTTCAGTCTGTCCGTCTAACCTTCATACTTGGTAGACAGTTTATGTAGCTTCATAGATTGATCTCCACCCCCCCTCCCTCTACTCCTTGTTTAGTTAATTCAACAAAGACTTTTTGCAATCTGTTTGGAGTTTGTCTGATGCCGTGGAAAAGTAGCTGCTGATTTATTTGGTTGCTTTTCGATTTCTGTCTCTAGCCCGTCTTTTCTCCTCCTTTCAGCGGGGATGTCAGCTGTTATTACTTCCTATTGATCCCTTTGCAAAGTGAGAAGTGAACTAAAATTAATGTCAATTCCACTGCTCGGATCAATAGCTGGAGTTATTTTAATCTGGATTTGCGCGAGGTGCTAAATTAAAAAAAATCAGCATAGAGGCAGAAAAGTAGCAGTTCCTCACTCCGCCTGTGCCCACTGCCTTCCCGGCACCCAAATGTTCCCTCCAGCTGATTACCCTGCAATCCATATTTTTTTAATTAAGAAGGTCGGTTAGTTTTCTTATTTTTGGGTTCTGTATTTAAACCTATGACATTTTGACATTGGGAGTGTATTAACGATAGATTTTCATAATGACTGGTCCGCCGCAGTCTAATCTGTCCGCGTTGCTGGGGGTGGGGAGGTGCTGGGCAAGAAGGGAACAAGAGAGAACGAAAAAGGAAGTGGGAGATGAAAAAAAATTAAATTTGGCTGGCTGAGATATTGTAATGTGTTGATTTATTCCCAGTGTAATGAAGTTTGCAAACGAATAAACGGCCGTAGTGATTCACAGTATCCTACAGGAGTGTCAAGTGTTGCGGCCAGGTTACTAATTTATGAAATACATTTAACGTAATGGGGTGATAGCACAAGTAAAAATAGAAAAGGAGGCAGAGGCGGTTGCTTTTTTTTCCCCTGGAAATCCATGTTTTCCCGTGATTGCTCGGTTTCACTTCCATGTTAATGACTGTTTATTTCTGAGAACGGTGGCTTATTTGCATGCATCTCTTTAGATGTATAATCATGTGTGTGTATATCTATATTTACACGGTTGCGTAAGCCCCCGGCAACTCCAAATTTGCCAGTGGCCGCGGCTTCCTGACCTTCAGTTTTTGATCAGCCTCGTGTGAAGCAGTGGAGCGAGTGTACCCAGGACTGCGGCGCTGACCAGGATGCCCTTGGCATCCCTCGCTCTCCCTATCCCCCTCGCTCTCCGCGGCGAGAACTCGACGGGAAAGTTATTTAAAATTTGGAAGAGAGCAAATCCGTTAATGCGAGATACATAATCTGGTAATTTAGCAATGATGTCTGTAAGGATGGGTGCCAGATGAGGAAGCGGAGAGATGATGTCCACTCGTCTTCACAATTAATAACAGTCAGTGGAGCGTCTGGGTACAGGATGGGAGAGAGGAAATGTTATCACTGAACTACATTAAAGCCACAGACTGGATTTCATACACTTTGTTAACCTAGGCTCCCTCATTCATGGAGTACAAAAGGCACTCCATTAGGGAGACACTCTTTCACTAAGTTTTATTTGAGATGTTTGACCCTCTGGATTTAAGAGGCACAATTTGTAACAGCTTTTTATTATTATATGATTTTTCTGGCCCTTTGAGCTCCAGCGGCTGGTATATTGTTTCAAAGTTATAGTCCTTGTATTTTAAGCTGGGTTGTGGGGCCTGAATGGCAGGCAGCGGAAGCTTAAAAGAAAAGACACGAGATTGATTGGGGGAGAAAATAAGGACACAAAAAGCCGGAGTGAACTGGGGGAGATACAGAAAGGAGCATTTTCCCTTCTTTCACCCTGGGAGGGGTTGTGGCTGGCTGGGTGGCTGCAGCCAACCTAGGAGGCTCAGCAAGATGCGAGGCAGAAATTTTGTTAACATTTTCCTCTAAATGTTAATGGCACATCCAGGGCAGTTTACAAATCTACTTAAGAGTGAGTGCATTAGGAACTAAAATTACTGATCCATTCTCTCTTGTCCCCGACCCGAAAGGCAGACGCTTGCAGAGATCAGATGGCAGAAGCACCCATTATGATTTTAAATATTGTCAGAGACGCCAGGCATTTTACTGGGGAAGTCTCTTCTCCCTTGGCTAACAGGGAGTGCGCGCGCGCGGCTGGGTGTTTGTGTATTACACACACGCACCCATACGCAGTCACATTACTACATTCCAGTGGTGTGTACATATATATATATGATGGTATCAAGTACTGTGTGTGCAAGTGCTTACCTACACATATATACTGTGAGAGTGAGGGAAAATACGTCTGTTATGTATGTCTTAGGCGTCGTGTACAGTATAACCGTGTATGCTGTGTTATTTGGGTAGCTATGTGCAATAAATATTTTTATGTCGGTTCCACACACCACCACCCCCCCAGGCAAATTAGTGGTGTGTGTATGTGTGGGCATTCTCAAGTTTATTGCAATTATATGTACATGCCTCTTTGGCCATATAAAATTCCAATTATAATTTGGAGTTACTATCTTAATTTTAGACCGAACCTTGTTTATTAGTGGGTTATTAAATCTGCGTGTTATTACGTTTGCTTTGCCTTTCATTCATCTGCACTGTATGATACCCTTTAACCTGGAGGGCCAGAGCCGATTCCACTAGTGTGTGAAGTTGTCTATTGATTTTCTTGAATGAGAACAGTGGCACGTCGCTGGCCGGTGGGTTGTAACACATGTGGCCACCCTGCTGCTGGAGCGACCCAGGGAGATGAACACAGAAACCTAACCGGCTGTGTTTTCTTCTCTTTTTTGTTTCCTTGCAGCGTTCGGAGGGTGATGATGCTCCAGTAATTTTCCCCGCTCCATTCCCAGGCATCGCTGTACTTTCCTTCCAGGGAAGATTGTTCCGCTTGTGATCCTGCTGAGGAAAGAGACTCCGATGGACTTACACCGGGCAGCGTTCAAGATGGAGAACTCACCCTACCTCCCCAACCCGCTGGCCTCCCCAGCACTGATGGTTCTCGCCTCCACCGCCGAAGCCAGCCGTGATGCTTCCATTCCCTGCCAGCAGCCAAGGCCTTTTGGGGTCCCCGTGTCAGCAGATAAGGACGTGCATATTCCCTTTACCAATGGCTCATATACTTTTGCCTCCATGTATCACCGGCAAGGTGGGGTGCCCGGAGCGTTTGCAAACCGTGACTTTCCTCCGTCCTTGCTTCACCTCCACCCCCAGTTTGCACCCCCCAACCTGGACTGCACCCCAATCAGTATGTTGAACCACAGCGGCGTTGGGGCTTTCCGCCCCTTTGCATCTACTGAAGACCGGGAGAGCTACCAGTCAGCCTTTACGCCGGCCAAGCGACTGAAAAACTGCCATGACACTGACTCACCCCATCTACGCTTCTCGGACGCTGATGGGAAGGAGTACGAGTTTGGCACGCAGCTCCCCTCCAGCTCCCCCGGCTCCCTCAAAGTTGATGATACGGGGAAGAAGATCTTTGCCGTTTCTGGCCTCATTTCTGACCGGGAGACCTCATCCAGTCCAGAAGACCGAAGTGACAGATGTAAGTACCTCCGTTGACTTGTTGGTTCTTCTTTAGTTGCGCCTCGTTGAGATACTCAACAGGTGATTATCCCGCAGTGCTGTGGTTCTTGCTGACGGCAGAGGAAAACCAGCCTTTCCTGCCTGCCAAGCTCAACCATGCAGTATTGCCTTATCTCTTCTAAATGGACATTGACAGATTTTAAGGTGAGGTGCTCTTGAAGGAAACGTGTCTTCCAGCACACAGCTGGAGAGACAATGTTGACCATGCAGAAAGCTGTCTGTGCCCCAGTGGGAGGCTATAGGTGCTGGTACACATACGTGTGTAAACAGGGATTCAGCTGGAGTGTGTAGCCAGAAACTTTCCCAGAGCTTGCAGCAAACATGTACACCCTGCTTCTTCAGGTGTTTTTTTCTGACCTTTTCTTCATGCACACGGTTGTTACAGCAAATGCATCACCTTCAGGATCCGTGCCTCAGGTTAGGACAAAAGTACCTTTTCCTCTGGTTAACGTAAGAATATTTCTGGCCATTGAGCTCCCTCCTCGAGACATAAACCCGAATCCGTTCTTACAATTCAATAAGCTGTTTCCCGACATACGCCGTGTGCTTTCTCTGAGTGTTTCCCCCCTTCGGTGCCTGTTGAAAGGTGATGTGCCCTTTCCCAGATCAGTGGTAGGACTGAAGGAAACCAGTCCACGTGCTCATGACTGTAACTGCCTGCTCCCCCGTCACCTTGTCCCTTGCGGTGTTGCCTAACACAGAGGGGCAGAGCTGTCCTCCGGGAAGGGCAGGCTTCCAGGTTTGCTGAGCTGGGAGGTGACCCACGATGGGGAGTGGTCTGCGGGCAGCAGTGTGGTACCCCGAAGAAGAGCGCTAACTTAAGATTAGAGTTTCCTGTAAACCCAGATGTGTAGACCAAGGAGCGAGTGGTTTGCTTTTCATGTGGGCTCCTTTGTTCTGTTGAATTTTCTTCCTAGAAAACAATTGTGTTGTTGTTGTTGTTCTTATTATTGTATTTTTAAAAAAAAAAAAAACTGCTGCACCGTTCCTTCCTCTCCCTTTCAGACGCGATTTTTCTTCTCCCCTTTATGATGCCGAGGAGAGTAATAGAGACATTGTGGCTCGCTCTCCCCTGTCGGCGCTGCTTCCTCAGGCTGTCTCCTTGAATTAGGCACTGTGCTAACTTACCGGCGCTAAAAGGCATCTGCCTAAACCCAGCGTACCTTTTCAATAAAAGTCATCATAAAATCAACCTGCCTTGTAAATCCATCTCTCTTTGGTTTTGAAATATGCTGCGTGTCTTTTATGTCGGTGTTTGCGAGGGCGGGACGATTCCCAACGAAGGCAGAAGCCGTGTATTCCTTGCACTACGAATGCGATCTCTTATCTGTCTCCCCCCTCTCCTTCTGATCCACCCCCGACGGTGCTACTTTTTGTGCCGTAAGCTCCTTTCATTGTTCAGCATCTCCTCTCCCTTCTTTCGGGTCCGTGAGGGAAGCGGCTGTAGGTGGGAGCGTGTATGTGTATAAGCTGGTAATATAATTATCCTGGGGGGGGGGCAGGTGAGATGGCAAGGCTTAGAGACATCTTTGTCGATGCTCTTTCCCTTATCGATATAACCTGGCTGTGGAAATGAAGCTTGCTCGAAAGAATTCTCCGGGAGATAGCGGCGGAGGAACGGGTCCGCTAGCTAAATGAATTTAGAGCGCATCAGCTGCTATGGATCTTGCTAGCAAAATCCTGTCAGATACCCCATTTAAAGAAGTAAATCTGTTAAATGAATTAGACCACATGGAGCGCAGCTGCGGACAGACAGACGCATCCACATCCACCGCCGTGCCTTGCCTTTGCCAACAGCGCGTGCCCAACGTGGGTCCTCTCCTTCCTGGGAGCAGTCGGGGCTTTGCACAGGCGTGTGCGAGAGGCAGGCACGGTGACACCCGGCTCCCCCACCACCAGCGCTGTGGCAAGGGACTTGCCGGGGAAAGGAAGCGGAATAAAAACTTTGCAGGCGGCTTTGAAAACTTGGGCAGAAGTGGAAGGTGTTTTGTTTTGTTGTTTTTCTTACCCATATTGTTAAATTTCTTTAAGACGCTTTGCTGCACGGTAGAGCTGAGCAAATGCAACTTCCCTGATATTTCACCGACATTAAAATTCTTCCGTAACTACCAGGACAGTGTACACTAAATATGTCTGTTGGCTCTGTATCGTATTCCCATCACATATAGATACTGCACCATGGAAACTTCGCTCCATTAACAGAGCGAGTTTATTTGGTGTGTGCGTACACATGTATGGGTGTGTTTGCTGGAGGCCGAGAGAGCGAGCGGCGGAGCTTTTTAGAGGATCCTAATGATCTTTGATGTTGACCATCGGAAAAGAAAAACTTCCGCAATGAGGAATCCGAGAGATCACAGTTTGCAGATGTAATCGTGATCCTGTTTTGCATTGACATTTGCATATGTATTTTTGGAGTTTCTATATAAATGCATCCTTTGGGGGGGTGGTTGTCTCTGAGAAGTTTTGTGGATTGCTTGTGTAATTGTTATGTACAACCCTTTGTAAAAGCTGCCTACTTGTGCTCCTGATGGAGAATCTGTTGCAGGTAGGTGGCTGCAGATTCTAGGCAAAAATGTAACACGGCTTTTCGACAACAGCGAGCAAAAATTGTAACATTTTCTTAGATCAGCAACACCTTTACGTGTCTAACGGGTGCTTTTCAGACTTGCAGAGCTCAATCCTTTAGTTGTGTTTTTCAGATTCCTGAAAGGGTTTGTGTTACATGGAAGGTGAATTACTGTGATTGCACTGCATATTCTTCTGTACCACTGCACAAGCACCTTTTCTGAATAGCTCATTAAAATGTTTATTTTACCCCATAGCTTAAATGGTGATTTTCTAAGAAACTTGCTTTTTTTTTTTTTTAGGGAAAAAAAAAAGGAATTCAATGCACTGAGTTTTAATCTTCCTGAAAAATAGGTTTATGCTTGAGATACTTTGCAGCAAAATGAGAATCCAAAGTCAGGCATTTTCATCTCAAGGAGTGTTTGGAAGTTGCTCTATTTAGTCCTCTGCGCCATGGCAGCAAAGTCTCATCCTCTTTTCACCAGTGGAGGAAATTCACAGAATTCACTAAAATTATTTGGGATATGTGCTGGTGTAAGCCAGATTAGCACCTGGCCCTGTAAGATATGTATTTGTGCAGTAGAGATTGCTCAGCCTTTTGGGTAAACCTTTCCTTACTTTTAAAGCAGGGTGTTGCTTGCCAGCGGTACCTGTACCCGTGCATCCCGGGAAGGGACAGCATCTCTTTCGGGGTGCATCTGGGTGGGTTTATGCTCCTTGTCACTCAGCAAATTGGTCTGTGATGTCTGTGTTTGGCCAAGTTGCCTCTTGCTGTAAAATGCAGGTACTCAGGAGATCCGGAGCGATGGAGTGTACAGGGAGCACGTAGAAAAGCGGAGACTTTCCAGGGAGAAGCAGATGTAACGTGTGCTGGATTGGCCCGTTCTCTTAGGTGCTTACTGAGAAAAATAATGCCATTTGTTAGAGTTTAGGGGCTTCTTTTAAAGCATGTGTTAAAGACACTGGGAGACATATTTTATGGGTTTCCTTTAATAAGCATACAATAGTTGAGATTCCTAGAAGGAGTGGAAATAAATGGCATGTTCCTTTCTGCAAAAGAGATCTATAGCCCTGTTTTAAAATCAGGAGAAAAAAAAAAAAAAAGATCCCTGGTTTTATTCCTTGCTTCTAATAAAATCTGTCCCAGTGGCCTTCTGTACCCAGTCACCATGGCATCGCTTTCCCACAAAGTGATGGGCAGAGGTCCGTGCCGAAGCTGGGACCTCTTGGCAAAGAGCTGGACCTTGTCAGGGTGGACACCTCTGCCGTCCCCGCGAGGCTGCCCGCGCCCCCAGCCTCCCTGGACCACAGAAGATGGTTTCCTGTTGCTGCATCCTATGTTGTCTGTGACTTCTTGTGGAGCACAGCCTGATGTGTCAAGGTGACCTTCTACATCCTGGCCACTGGCTCTTCTAGCCTCAGTTTCCCCTGCTACTGCTGGTGGCTCTTGCCCAGCTCCTGGTCTGCCCTGGGGACGAGCGGTTGAACTGGTGAGCACGCTGCAATCCTCGCTCGTCTCTTGGGACTGGTGGGTAAAGTGGGGGTGGTTTTATTAACATTGTTTTGATTATTATTTTTTATGATCATATTTAACCTTGGTTATCTGGGCACAGTCAGTTTGTCCTGCAACCAGTTTCTCCCCTGCAAGAGAGTTTGTGCGCCGTGTTAGTGAGCTCTTTGTTCCGCTTTAGGGTTTTAAAGACCATCTCTAGCACGGAGTTAGTTTTCCTTTTGAAACAACTGGTTCGTTATTGATCAAATGTAAATTGCACTTCAGGTGATGAACATCAGGGCTATGATGACCACAGCTTGAGTTCCTGAATAACGTAGTGCTTCAGAAATCAGACCGAGGACTGTCTCTACAGTCACCCACCCCATCAGACATGTGCGTGTTGGGCTTTGTGTTTATGGGCTGGGACCTACGTAGAGTAGAGATGTGTGTGTGTACATATGTACATGTGCTGGAGGGGAAAAAGGTTCTTCTTCTTATATTTTGTGGCAGAACAATGGGTTGGCGGGGGAATACACACGTACACAAGTGCACACATCCACACGTGCACACATCCATTGCTCACTCTCACAACTCTTCCTGCTGGGATGCACCACTTATGAGGCTGGTAAAATTTGGGGTCTAACGTGAAGTGACGCTTTGTTGCTAATAATAATCAGCCGTGACCATGGGAAATTGCAAGCTTAACATTGCTTATGAAATGATGAAATAAATCAGGTGGAACATTTGCTTTCCATCGTGCAGTGCCCTGCGTGATGTAGGAGGAGTGAAGGAGCAACAGTGAATTTTCTGAAGGGGTGGGCAGGCAGATGATGGGCAGTAGCAGAGATGAGGGCCACGCATCCATCCCTCTCTCACCACCGAAAACACGGCGTCCTCGCGGAGCTAGGTGCGCTGCGTGGAAGGAGGTCTTGGAGTATACAGCAATCGCCTCCTTTTTCTGCTTTTCTGGCAACAACCTTCGCGCTCCTTCTGCAAACTGTTGCCGAGACTCCTTTCCATGCTGTTCAGCTTAATTGTCTTGTCGGGATAAAGAAATGTTTGAACAGTTAAAGTGGGGAAGGGCTGGATGGGAGCAGCCCCTGCCGGCTGCGGGGCCATCTGGCCTGCCTTGGATCTGTCGGTCTCCAGTTTATATTTCTCTTTCTGTTATTTGGGGCTATCTGGCGCACTCGGAATACCTAATCACCATGGTGAGAGGAGGGACGGGGCTGCCTCCCCCGCCGCCCCCTCCGGCCTCCCCTTCCCATCAATTGTCATGCAGAGCCCGGCCGGGTGGCTGTTCTGCTCGCAGCCCTCATTTGCTGTTCTCGCCCGGCTCTCGGCAGAAGGATGGCTTTTAATTGATCGTTTGAGGGGGAGGGCTGGGGCTGTTTTCTCCTCCAAAATGTTTCCCCGCGCAGCCGCTGCCATCCGGCCAGCTTTCATGTCGTCTCAGCCATGCCAGCGATGCCTCGTGCCCTTTCTCTTCCTTTTTGGACTCCCCAGGAGTTGGTGTCAGGGCCCGTAACCGCCGTCCTCAGAGCGCCGAGCAACACCTAAATGTCATATTTATCCATCTCCTGCCGGAGAGATGGGCAGGGGCGCAGTAAATATTTATCACTCCTCTTTTGCCCCACGTGTCTGAATGCTGGTGTGAGTGTATTTATCGTACAATTGCAGGGCAAACTCCCCATCTCGCTCGGTATTTCCCGTCAAAACCACGGCCCCCAAACCACTGGCCAAACCCTGCTTTTCGAGAAGGATTTAATCACATTAAATCTTCAGTCCCATCGATCAGGCTCGACTGCTGTCACAAAACTACGTCAGGAGAAGTGAAGGCAGACTTGGTGGCTGCCGTGCTGGGTCGGGGACCAGGAATCCCGACCTTGGGCACGGCTCGGAGTCGCGGTTTCCCGATCCCTAGCAGGGATATAGCGATACCTCCCTCACGGCGGCGTGTGCCGCTTTGATATCTTCTGACAGAAGACACTAGGCAAGGGCAAAGTATTAGTATTATTAATATAGTACAGTTAGTAGAATATTATGAACTATTATAAATCATTACCGCTAAACTACAGTTATTAAAGGAAATGACCAAAGTGCACTTTGCGAGCCAGGATCTCTGACAGTTAAAACATTGTTTTATTATTTTACTTGCTAACTTGCAAAATTCAAGAGTTAGCAACAGTTTCCTGGTTGATCGGCGGTGATTGCGTAAGGAACTGGGAGAAGTCGGGGGGAATGGGCGTACATTTCAGGAGAGAATAAGCTTTAGTGCCTCCATGATTTTTTTTTTCTCTTTCTTTGATGATTTGAAGGTCTCGAAGGAAAGAGTCATACTCAGGCATGGGCCTAATCCTGCTCTGTAGGAGTGAAAGTGTTCAAGGCAACGAGGTCTTAGTTTCTGGAATTCCTCTATGGAAAAAAATAAAAGTGAAGGTGTTTGTGAGTTGTTGCTGGTTGTTATTTGTTTGATATCATTTAGACAAGTCCCATTAAATGCTAGCAGCAGATTCATTTTTCCCTCTTTGTTTGCCTTCCAAGGAGTAGAAAACAGACGTAATTATATTTTACATGAGACTAAGATTTCCTCTCATCTCCTTTTCTGGCTAATATCTGCAGCTATAAAATAAATTCCATTTGTGCATATGTGGTGTTAGACCGAGGTAAATAACTGTCGTCTAAAATCTGCCTAGCCTTAATCTGCATCAGGAGCACTATAGAGAACTGTACCCATTTGTATGATATTAAGCTTTATTTTTATTATGGATTTCTAATGCAAATTCATAGTGGGGACGAAGTTGTTTTCTTTTAATACCATATTCCAGGAAAAGCAGCCATTGAAAGCAAATTGTGACAATTTTCATCCTGCGGTTCATGTCACTGGTGGTCTTCGATCATGTCAGTTTGCTTGATGGCCTATGAATTTTTCACCTCTCTCCTTCAGGATGGAATAGCAGATTTGGGGACTTCTGAGGACATTTTTTAGCTATGCAAAGCAATTGAAATTCTTTGGGAATAACGGATTTCTATGTGGGAAATTTAATGTGGGATTGGATTCCTATACAGCATTCTCTGAAAAAGTGGATGTGTATTTCTTTGTAGATCTACACATGTAATCTGTATACGCGTCTTTCTCCCCTTTTATGCAACCTCGCTGTTTGCTTGCTTGGCTCTGCTGACCTGAGCGATCCCTGTGTATACAAGCTCACAGGTTACAGATATTCGGGGCAAATTCATCACCCTGAATTCAGTTTTCTTTACATCTTAGCGCTGAAGTATTTTCCTGTTGCTGCTAGGGTATTTATTGGCCAGATTGGCAGTCCTTCTCTGGGACCTAGCCCTCAAGTCAATGAAGGCTCTGACTGGAGAAGTACTGTGGACTGTGGTACTCTCTGTGCCCGTCCTCTTCTTCTTTGTCTTGTCTTTTTAAACCCTGGATGGTGGTTGCGATAAGCCGGGCGTTCTTCTTTAGCCATCACTTTCTTCTCTCCTTCGACCATTTGCTGGCGTCTTGAATTGCAGCAGTACCCAGAGCAACAGAAGAAGGAGAAAAGCAATGTTGGGAAGGAGTGGGGCAAAGAGAGATTTATTGACTTAAATGCAGATAACATGGGGAGGGAGTCCTGGTGACAGTGAAACTGCTCTTTGAGTTCAGGTGTGGGACATTTCCATAGTATTTTTCCTCACTCGGGATATTGTTTCTAATCAGTTTTGTTTTAAAACCTTCCTTTTTTGGTAGCTTGAGGCCAAGATCTGCTTTCTCACCAAATTGCAGAGCAAGAATGTGTTTTGTACTTTTTCTTGTGAATACCTGGCTGTCCTGCAGTGGGAAAAGGAAGGCACTAAGTGTCTCTGGATACCCCTAAAAGGAAGAGCTGGAAACTGTGTCCTTGTTTTCCCCAGCAGCACCGATTCTTAGTAACTGGCTGTCACCACAGTAACAACGTCAAGTTTTTAATTTGGAAAGACACAAGAGCTTTTACGCATGAGCTTTTTGCTGGTTCAGTCCTGCAGCCTTGCCTGTGCTTTGCAAATTTGCCATGCTGCAGCCCAGAGCAGGGTGAGGGTGGCAGGACGCGTCCAGCTGCAGATGCTGGGCTCGCTGGCACGGCTGGTTTTCCGAGCGCGGGCTCGTTCCTTGGAAGGAAGGTGGAGCACTTTGCAGCTCTGCTATGAAGACTAAAACAGAAAGCGCCGGGGCATCAGTCTGCAGGCGAGCAGCGTGCCGCTGGGGTAGAGACTCACCAAATGCAATAGGTTTTGTAGACAGAGCAAAAAGTAAAACTCAGGGGACTGCCCTGACGACCCATTTCTTGCTATTGGGATTTTTGATACTTTGTTTCAAATTAAGATATTTTTAATTACAAATGACTCGACTTTTTAATCTGATTTTGATATTGTTTCCCCACACTTTAAGAAACAACTTGCAAAGCCATTTAGTATGTGAAATTGTGTGCCCTGCAACATCCCTTGCTATAAGGAGGCATAGGATAATAATCCCTCATCGCAGAGAGCCTGCTTTGGCAGTTGTGCCGGAATGGGAAAAGACCTGGTACCAGATTACAGCTCTGCCTTCTGCTCCAACCTTGCTTCCAATATTGAAGATTTCTTTAGGAGTTTCCTGTCCCAGCCCTGTCTGGGGGGAGACTCCACGAAATTCCCTGCCGGGGCCCCCACCCAAGCCCCTGTGCTGTGCGGGAGGCGATGCGAGGGTGTTTGTGAGCGAGTGGGGAGGAGGGCTCGCGGGGGTGAGCGGCATCCTGGGTGCTGCACCTCGGGCTGGGTGAGCGAAAGCCTTATCAGGGTGGCCTGGCTGTGCCATGGCAGAGCCACCCCACACCCAGGCCAACCTTTGGCCCATGCTGGCTAGAGGGAACCTTGTCTCCTCGTCACTGTTTGCAGAGCTGAGGATCCTGCGAGGTCCTGATGGCTGTGGATGGGTGGAAAGTGCCATCTTGGGTACCGGGTATCAGGGCAGGTCAGAGGGATGCAGGCAAAATGCTGCAGCACCGTCGAGGGGGCCGCAGAAGCCCACTTCCTTCTCTTCTTTATTCTCCTCCTTGCCAACCAGTTTCACTTCCCATTACCAGCACTATAGGTTGGAGGTGAGCCTCCAGCAAAGTCCTTAGCCAGGGTGACAGCTTTTCCCTCCTGAGCTCTTGTCTTCAGCCTCCCCAAGGAGGCAGTTTGACTACTGGCCTTTTTTTTACTGGGGAGATGAAGGAGCAATCAGTGACCTGGGTAACCCTGCACCGAGCACGAGCAGAGAAACTTAACGGTCACAATCAAAAAGTTGCCAGCCTGAGTGGATTCATACATCAGGAGGTGCCCCTTAGACAGGAGAAGGGGAGAATGAGCAGCTAAACTCTTATAACCCTGCTTCTTCACCCTCGGTTTTGCACTTTGCTCAGTGCACAGCCCTGTACAGGACTGCTGGTGCTGCTCCTGTGGTATCTGCTCCTGGGGCTGGTTGCCACCATCTGTGCTGCTCCCTCCTTTCTGTATATTTGGGTTAATGCACAGAAGTGTTGCTCTCCAAGTGTTGTTCTGGTTACAGAAGAGGCATGGTGATCAGCAGCCTGCCTTCGCTCAAGGTTTGGGGCTAACGTGTTCAGGGAAGCTGTGTTGAAGGCGTCTGGAGATTCAGTAATGGGGGAAACAGGGAGTCTGCAGACCAGAAATTTAATGTCAGCAAGAGGTCTTTGAGTAAGTGTGAAGTAGAAAAGTGCTACAAGTTATTTCTGTCTTAATTTGGCCAATATGTTGTGTCCTGTCCCATGTTGGGTCCAGGACTGAAATAAGTATGATGATATTTGGATCAGGACTAGGATATACTGCAAAAAGTAAGCTGTGAAAGTTTGCAGATCTCTCTCTCCATTAGCCAGAAGTAATGTTCCCACCATCTCATTATTTTCCCCTCTTAAAATGAAAACAACACATTAACTGTGGAAACAGGGGAGGATTGTGTTAGAGCAAGACAGAGCTGGGCAGAGAGAACTTGAATTGGCCTCACTTGCACGTAACTCAGATGCTGTGGGTGTTGTAGCCTGGGGAAGCTGTGCATGGTGTGCCCCAGATCAGCCTCAGGTTTTACGGCACGTCTCAAGGAAGAAGGGGCCTTAAACTAAAAAAATGCTTCACCTTTGGTCCTCTCTCCAGGAGCGCTGTGAGGACCCAACTCTGCCCTCGAGCATGTGCATCTCCCACCCGGGCGCCCACCCCGGGGAGCGGGCACGCCCTGGCGAAGGCTGGGGAAGGTTACGATGTCAATGAGAAACATCTGGGTCTGTGTTCTCCCAGATGTTGCCAGTCGTGTCTGGGTTGTTAGCTGCACCTGGGCAAAGAAGAAAAGGAAATCCCCAGGTGGTATGATGGATTTTGCAGACCCTGGGAGAAGGCAGTTAGACACCACTTGCCGACAGTCCCTCTGCTATGTACTCAGGTGGCTCACTGACGTTCGGGTGATCCAGGACCCACGTTTCTTGCAGCTAAGGAAATGTGTCATCAACTCGTCACATACCGATTATTTTACTTTTGTTGCACGTTTCTAGCTTGACTGGCGTGGGGGTATTGAAGATGAAGGGCACGTTTATCGGCAGAGCTGAGCGTGCCTTCTCCTTGCAGCCTCGCAGAGCAGGAAGAGGGAAGGGCTGCCCGGGCAAAGCCCTGAGCGTAGGTCGTGCTTGTGCTGTGGACTCTATTGACCTTGGACAAGCGGAGTCATTTCTCATCGCCCGTCTTTAAAGCAGGGGTTACGATATTCTTGTAGCACAGCCGTATGCTGAGGGTGGTTGTGTTCATGTTTCGGAGGTGCTCGGCCCTAGAGCAGTGGTTATAACCGTGGTGCCCGGATGGTTACACCAGGATTGAAAAGGCTGCATGGGGGGAGGGATGGAGGCTTGTTTAATAAACATTATCATTGGGATTTATTCTGAAGAAACAGTTGCCAGATTCTTTTTTTTTTGTGAAACTGGGATGAACAGCTGAAAACAGTGGTTAGGAATGGTAGAGAAAGAACCGGGGGGGAAAATTTGGAGTAAGGTAGATAAAAGTGAGAGATAAAAGAAATAATGCAGGGAAGGATGAGTAATCGACATTCTTGGAGTCGAAGCACAGGCTCTGGCTTCCTTCCTGAGCAGTAAAATAAAATAAAAAAAAAAAGTCTTTAGAACAACAAAACTCTGGACGCGCTGGTTTCCTTCCTGACAGGCCCAGCCTCGTGGTGTTTCGATGAGTCCTCATTGGCAACCAGGGCTGATCTAAAGGCCAAAGGCAGAAAGATTGGGGGGAAGGGAGAGGGATTTAACTCTTTGAGCTCTGCTGGAAGACCAGAGATCTTCTGCTTTATGTGGGTTCCTTTCGCCCTTGCTGGAGGATGAACAGTGTTCGTTGTGGCTCAGGGGTCTGAGAGGTGACCGGTACATCTATCCAGGTGCTTGGTCACAGTCAGATGTTATAAAACAAAAGTGAGTATTTTTAATCCTCGTGGATAAAATTCCTTGGACTGTGCACGGTACGGCGTGAACCAACAGCACCAATGAGCAATGCCGGAGTGGACTGGCAGCTCTTAGTCGGAAGCGCTGACACGCCGCTGTTGCTGTCTCAGGGATGCTCATTTCACTCATAGCATCCAGTTTATAGTGAAGTGCTGCTCCAGTGCCTTTCGTTAGCATGCTTCCCAGCTGGGAAGGAGCTGCTGGGTGCATGAGAGCCTGTTGTGCCCCAGAAGGCTCTGGGCAGCTTGCAAGGAGCCAGGAGCGCGGGAGGGGAGTCTGTGTGTGTGCTAGACAGGTTGAATGGCTTGGGCAAAGCTTGTTTTGCAACTAACTCTCTGAGGCTCGCCGCTCTCCGCAGGGTTCCCCTCTCTGAAAGGTCCAAGCTACTTCTTAATTCTCAGCAGCTGACAAAATATTTATTTTCAGGTACTTAAAATATTATAATTTGAAGTGGAGTCCAGGGCCCTGGCTGGAGCTGAGCTTTTGTACTAACAGCTTCAGTGAAATGCCTTTTTCCTCCTACAACTTGCCAACAAATGCTTGGAAAATAATTGTGGGACAGTCATCCCTTTAGTGAGCAGATCAAGAAGATTTGAGACTTGCCAGAGACTTTCAAAGGACAGGCCAAAGGTTCAAGTTGTTGCCAGTTCTATTTGTCTTAGCCTTTATACTTACTTTTGTGTCATTAATTTCATCAAATGTCTGTGGGTAAAAGGCACCCAGCGGGCTGCTGCTTTTGCTGAGCTCTCTGGGTGTACTTGGACACCTCTTGGGAAATAAGCCCACCTTTTTGTCTAGGGAGAGAGATTAATCCCACCGCAGCTGTAGCAGAAAGAGGCTTACCCACCGGCACGCTTGTGATAACCCGACATGGAGACTGCTGTCCTGGGGGAGCAGTACCCGTGAGCTACTGGTATCCTTTCTGCAGCCCTTTTTAAGTGGGTTTTGCAGGGAGATGCGCATATGAATGATATTCCCTCAGTGGTACTGTACCTACAGGACCTATAGAGACCTACAGAAATAAGGTGCCATGCTTGGATTTTGTGGAAGTTACTGAAATGAGGGCTCAGCAAGAAGGAGAGGTGAGCAGAGGCCGGGCAGAGGGGAGCCCAGCGCCCCGGGTCCTGTTCCTGGCCCTGCTGTTGGGGCCTCAGGATAATCATGTAGTTTTGGGGATGCTGGCAAGTCGTTCCGTTGATTTTGGTAGGCAGGGCATCTCTGTTGAGCTCTTTGCAAGGGCTGCCCTTGCTAGAGTAACAACTCTGTTGGCACTGTCCTCTCCTGGGGGCTGTGCAGCAAAAAAAGCAGGGAGGAGGCTGTTTTCTCAACAGGATCCCTGCGGGCAGAGCTTCCCCGCCTTTCTCTTGTGCTCTTGTGCTGCAAACCTCTTTTCTTGGTGCTCCCATCGCTGCCTGCATCCTGACAGCTGCTTTCCTACCCTTTCTGCCCCAGTGCAGCCGGCCAAGCACGTTAATTTTTCGGCAGAAGTGTTGCAATAATTAGGCAGCTCGTCGGAGGGTTTAGCAGTACTTAACCAGATGTGAAAAGACTCGTCCCATGGTCCCTGCTCTCTCGCTGGGCTCCAGCCAGCTGCCTTTTCCCGCCTGCTCAGGTTGCCTAGAAAGGGCTGTAGGAGATCTCCCTGCCACCCTGGCTCCTCTTGCCTCTCTTCTTATGCTAAACACTCATTTGTAAAGGAGGAGGGAGGGTGGAAATCCTTGGGCTGTTTGGGAGAAGAGCAGCAAAGAATTAAAAGCAGACACCTGCAGCGCTCAGACTTGAGACCTCCACCATTAACTCTTCCCAGGGCAGCATCCCCCGGGCTTCTGGCCCGTCTTTTGGTGCCTGGCAGGGCTGCGTGGAGGGATGCAAGGGCTAGAGCGGGTGGCGGTGCTATCCAGGGCTCTTGATGGCTCCTCGTTATATATAATCTCCATCAAGTTATATATATATAAAAAAAATAAGTTTTATATATATATATATAATCTCCATCTCCCCTGCCTCAGTTTCCCTCCCTGTGAGGACGATGCTGTTTCCCTGTCCACTGTGCTCTCTAAGCATTTACACACAAGGCAGTATTATTATCACTAACGTGGTGATATAAAACGAGGTTGTAGTAAACTGTATTTTCTGCCTAATCCACATTAATGGGAAAAACTGTTGGAGACAGGATATTGGCCTGGATGGTCCTTGGACTGAGTCATTCTGAGAATTCTTACATTTCTATGGTAAAGTTTTATAAATACACACTGGTACCGTATATTATGTTTAAAAAAATCTATACACAACCTATAGGTTTATGGTTCTAGAGAGAAAAAACGTATTAAATCGGCAAGACCAAGGGAGCAGACAAGATATAAAAATGATACTGTATTATGCTAGAACTTATTGAAAATCCCAACGCATCTTTTTTTGTGTAAATGGTAAATTCTTTTCTATGTTCTGAATTTGTTTCTTAATGTGTGTCACGTACCACAATAGTAGCATGGACACAGTTGCAAATACGGTATGTGTTTTATTGTGAGTATTATACTGCATAGCGAAGTAAGGGTGTTGAATACTGCAGTCAGTTATATACAGCCGTAAATGGGAGCTACCTGCTGTTCTGTACACAGCGAGCTGCATATTTATTAGTAAATACCAGTCTAGGCAAAATAAAAATAAAAGAGGAAGTTGTATTAAAGACTTCAGGGTTTAAAACTAGTTTGCACAAAGCTCCTGGGATCCCACTGCAGGGAACGGGCCTGCATTTTCCGGCATTAAGTCTTTTCCATCTGATTTTTCTAGTTCTGTGAATTTGAAAGCCTCTGCTGAACTCCCCTGCTCATCAGTTTGTGGAATAATTCATACGTGTTTCAAAGCAGGGTAAAGATTGGGTTTGGGGCCGGAGAAATTGCGTGTCGGCTCCTTCCCTGGTGTAGCTCCAGCTGAACACATCAGAGTAGCTCTGATGGGTGAAATACCGAGGACCTGTGATTTATGGAACACACGCGGGCACGTGCATCGCACACGTGTGTGCACACAACACACAGAGCCGCGGGCGCTCGGTGCCTGCAGCAGGAAGGCCGGGTTGCGGGCGGAAAGCAAACCCCGCTTTTTCTGGGGTGCTTGCAGGCTTTCCGACTGACAGACACCTCTCTGGAGATAAAGGCATCAGGGCAGAGCGTGGACTCCAAAATGAGCAATGGCTTCTGAAATACCCGAGTGTTTAACCTAGAGGGAGCTCTCTTACATGAAGAATGAGACTATTGGCACAGCTTGCCTGAGCAGCTTTTAGTGCGTGTATCTTTAGCAAACTTCTGTCTCCTGCATCCTCAGCTTGCGCTTCTGGGTACCGCATTTCCCTGGGCTGATGTACGGAGGGTTGGAGAAGTCCCGCGGGTAACTTCTGCAGTCCCGGCCACGCAGGGGCCAGAGCAGGAGCCTCGCTCGGTTTCCAGAGGTTGCTCCTTGTGGAAGTTGACGGAGATTTCTTCTGGTGGTAGCATTTTTTCTATTTTTCCTGCTCCCGGTAGCACTGTCACACCTCGCGGATGAGTCACGGCTGTTGGGGTGCCAGGCACCTACTCCCTGCTCTGCTGGGGGGAGGAAGGGCTCCTTGGTGGGTAACCAAGGAGGTCTTTTGTTGGCTGCTGAAGGTGCTGTTAGCAGGCTGATTCACTAAGGAGATATTTATGTGCTGATTGGGGTGGCTTAGTTCCTCCCTTTGGGTCTCTCCTTATAAATGGCTTCATATCCCTTCATCCTCCTCAGAGTAAGTCCACCTGCCTGAGTACAGAGCTGTGATGTTTGGGGGTTAGATGAGCTGCTATTTCCTTTGCTGGAAGCTGGGTGATGCTGGAGGAGACACAGATGGATGATGCAAAGGTGCTTCCCCAGCGCACAGACAAATCCAGCTCCGACCTGGTGTGAGTCCTTCAAATCCCGTGGGTCCTGCTCCCGGTGGGTGCAGGAGCTCACATCTGGGGCTGGAGGAGAGCCCTGGCTCCTTGAGACTCCAGGGCAGCCTGTCTCTGGACACCGCAACACATCAGTGAGAGGCATGAATGAGCTGACAAGGAGCTTGTAGCCTTGTGTACCCACTGCAGCAGGGCAGAGGGGATGTGGCTCTCCAGAGGCAGCGATCATAGCTCTGTACCTCAAGGCCACCCACTGATTTAAGAGAGTGAAAGAGAAACTTGCTAAAGTACTGGGGCAGGGGTCTAAGAGAGCTGACGGTGCCTGAGATGTCATTTAAAAGGAGGACTGAATAAAAGCAGGACTTTGCAATTCTTTCCTGGGTCCAGAAAGCTCCTATCTGGAAACTGTGGGACCAAAGGGACAGCTTGATGGTGCTGGGGTCAAGCTGGAGGGATTGAGAGTGGTGATGCTGCTCTGTTCCTCCATCCCATCCCCTGGTGGTCCAGGTCCCCATGGTGGCTGCGTTTGCCCCGGCAAGTGGCAGGAGGGTGGCACTCTCACTGCTGGAGGGCCGGCGACATCTTTGCTGGGGAGCCTCTCTCCCCAGGGCAGCTGCCCTGCTGTTGGCACCGTGCCGGTCCCGGGTGAAAAAAGAACCACCCCAAAAAGCAGAAAGGGGAGGTTTGTCCAGCCTGGGCGTGCCTGCGGGGAGCGCAGCTGGGAGAAGCCAGGAGCTGAAATCCAGCCCACTGTCCAGAGCAGGCTTTCCTGGTCATGGCCCAATCTCTTCCTGGGGCCTTCCTAAGCTGCTTGGCACAGTCAGTCTGTCTGTCTGTCTGTCTTCCTTCCCATTCCAACTTTTGAGAGGCTTAATGGTCTGGGGGACGGAGGGCGCTCCTCTCTTTTGCAGCCCCTGCCTTAAGGAGGTTTTTTTATTAAGCTGGGCAGGGGGCTGGGGTGGAGGAGGAGGGCAGAGGTCCTTTCCCCGCCAGCACACTACTTGATGAGAGCCGTGGCATTGTCAGTGGCTCGGCTCCTCGCACGGGCATCCCTGGAAGCGTGGGAGAGATGCTGTGCAAGTGGTGTCACTAGCACTGTGCCTCCCAGCCACTGCTCCTCGGATGCTTCCCTGCTCTCTAGGCAAGGGCTGGATGTTGCTTAATTAGCTTTTTGTCTCACTCGTGCCCCCACTGACCTACCTTACCCCTCCCCAGCCCTGTGGACCTGCTGACTAACAGCTTGAAAGGAGGATGAGGAAGCCTAGGTGCAGAAAACAGAAAGGCCGGATTTTCCACGGGAGAAAGCAGAGACATGCTGGCGGAGTCTCTCCGGAGAGTTTTTATAGCAGAGTTCATGGAGAGCTGAATTCAGCCTTTCAAATACCTTGACCCTGGCATGCAGTGTTGGGGTGACCCTTCTGCAGCCCCACTGTCCGGCGGTTGGGCTGCTTTAAAAGAGGGCTGCAGAGAAGCAAAGCTGGGAGAGAAATTAAGGACAGATGGAGTAGGACAGTGCATATTTTCCTGTGGGTGCTTTTCTTTTTGTTGGTTTTTTTGTTGTTGAATGAAGGAGTTTGGGGAAGGAAAGGGCATGTGTGAGGGTAAGGAGCTGAATGGGGAAGGTGGTTGGAGGGAAGAAACGGAGAACTAAAGCACCTTTTTCATCTAATTTTTAAAGAAAGGCTTTGCGCTAACTTTTTGTGTCTTCAGTTTGTAGTGCAGTCTGTGTTTTTTCCAGAGAGGGCGAGGAGAAGTCTGGGCAGCAGAGGCAGGAGAAGTTGCTTTGATTCAAGGCCCCAGTTTGGCTTGAAAAATGCCAGAGGAAATTAGATGGGATTGGAATAAGCACTTTTCCTGGGGTTGACTTTTCTCTGTGTCTCAGATGATGCCCATTCCTTCCCCCATCTCGTTGTCTTTGCTTTGCTAGCTAGCAAATCGTACCTGAGCCTCCATCCTTCCCTTTTCCGAGTTGGCATGAGGAGATTCTGGGAAGCAGCTAATTGCAAGGATCTCTCCCCTGGACTTCTAACGAGGTTAGGGGATGCTGTGCGAGAGAGAGCAGGATGACTAGGCACACCCAGCTTTGGGGTCTCAGCAAATTTCTCTGCACATTAATAGTGCCCAGGCCCCACTCCATCCCGTTTCTGTCTTTGACAGGAGGAAGCCACACAGTTGAGTACAACTCTCATGAAATTCAGCTCCGTGAGGGCTTGTCCAAGTGTAGTTAGAAAAAACAACCCATTACTCTAATGGTTAGCTTTAAAGAAATCTGTTAATTCTAGGAAGCAATGAGAGAGCTCAAAGTGCTGTCCTTCAGGGCTGCTTCCCAAATACTAGAGCGGCAGACCAGTCCTTGCAAATCCTGAAGTAGCAGCTATTAAATGTAAACTCTTGCAGCGAGGGGTCTACCCAAGATGTCCAAGCTGTGCATTTAAAAATGATGCCAGTGTTGGTTTGATGCTTGTCCCGTGGCTGTGGATGCAGACTGGGTTGTGGCTGTTGGCTGAAGTGCATTATCTCGGGCTCAGTCGTCCCGCGTGCTGGAGGGAGATGCATTGCGTGGGAGCGGTTGGTGCAAGGAGAGTCCTGCTTCCCAAGCTGTGCTGCAGCTGAGGATGCTGCTTGGTGAGGAGGGTCCCAGCCCTGCCCTCCTCGTGTGGCTCGGGCAGCCCGAGCCCTTGCAGTGAGCAGTGCAACCACAATCCGGATTGTGTCTGCTGATCGTGAAGGGACTGCAGCGTCGTGGTGTTGCTCACGCAAGCACCTTGGTGAAATGCCTGTGGTAGGGACTGTGGATGTCCCCATCCAGCAGAAATGCTCCATCTCCTCTTCCTCTCTCCCTCGTGGTCCCAAGTTCACGGCCCAGCAGATACCTGCTGTTTGAGGGCCTGGCTACAAGCCTTTTTATTCTACATCCGAGTTTCTTGAGAGTGAGTTCCCTGCAGGTCTCTGCTCTTTGCTCAACACAAGGAGCCCTCCTTGTGCACTTGACCTTGAACAGAAAGTTAGTTTTATTTTTATGAGCATCCAAGGGAGGTGGGTGGCTCCCTGGGAGCAGAGCAGGTCCTGTGTCCTGCACAGGATGGCGTGGAGGCAGCTTTAGGGGGTGCTGGTTTCTCATCAGTAATTCCCACCAGTCGTCAGCTGTCTGGAGTGAAACGCTTTGGCTCCTGAGGAATTCCTGGGAATCTCAAAGGATTAAAAAACCCCAGCACTTCTGAGTTGTACCTCGTGTGATCTTCCCCTTCTCTTTACCCCCTTCCCCTCATTCACCTGTCAAGAGAGAGCATTAGCCCAAGATGCTGTAGGTGTACGAAAACAGGCTAATTTATGTTAAATGAATTCGCAGTCCTCCATGTTGTCACCAGTGACTGTCTCACTGTTTATGACATGGGGATGAGAAACAAACTGCTCTTCTGTCCCACGAGACACCGCCTTTATACCTAAAGATATTAACAGTGCAGAGAAAACCAGGAGCAGCAGCCTGCAGGGAAAATGGAAAGGCGTACTTAATACCCACAGCTTGCAAAACGAGAGCGGCTCAGGACATTGGATTTGGGTGCTGGAGCCTCGGAGGTGGTGGGAGTGTCTGTAGGAAATGGGAGCAGGGATGAAAGGGCTAGGACTGGGGGGGAATCACTGTTGCAGCCTGAGACTGTTTTCAGAAACAATCCTGGACCTTTTGTGGCTCAAAGAAAGTATCGAGAGTCCTACACATATCTGTTGTGTGTCCCTAATAAAACTGTACCCCTCAAATGAGGAGGCAGGTAGGGGATGGTGAGCATGTCCTGAACACGCTGAGAAAGGCGAGCAGGAGAAGAAAGGCTGCCTTCTCCCGGTGGCCTGGCACAGGTTATCGTGTGGTTGCAGGTGCAGGAGAGGCTGTGGAGAGCTTGTCCCCAGGCGATGTGCCAGGGCTATGGGGTGACACAGTGCTGTGGCTGATGTAAGCCTGTCTCATGCCATCCCTCCATGGCTAATCTGACTTGGAACAGCCCTCCGAGTTAGTGTCGGCTCTTTTCTGCAGGGCAGAGGGGTGACGATCAGCTGCACAGCTATGCTCTGCCCCAGGCAGGAGGGTCTGGCCTGGCGCTGGTGATTGATGGAAGTTTGCAGTTCCCTGCCTGAACGTGGGAGTCATTGGCTGCATCGTCATCTTCCCGCACTCTGCCCAGGGGTCTGGGCGGCTGCGAGCGGAGGAGCGAGGACGCTGCCGGCTGCTGCCCGCTACCTGGTGGCCCCTTTGAGCCCTTTTGTGACCCTCAGTAGGTCGCGACTCGCACTCGGAGAAGCACTGCTTTAGATCAAGGGTGGCTGGTGAGCACACGGGTGGCAAAACCCAGCCCAGCAGTGTCCAGCTGGGAGAGGAAGACCAGGGCTCAGGCATCCCCTGCAAATGGACTTTGAAAAGGTCTCCTTTTCTTTACATAGATGTGTTTTCAGTGCTCACCTAGACTTTAAATTTAAAAGGTCCTTGCCTGGTAAGTCGGGAGAGATGTAACTTTGGCTTGCAAACTTTGGGCTTGACTTAAATGAGGGTGGCACTTTAAAAATAAATCCTTCTTCCCCTGCTTCCCTAAGATACATCCAGGTAGGATGTGCTCCACACTGGCTTAATGCTCCAGTTTAAAGAGATAATTTTGTCCAAAGCCACCCTTCTGTAGGAGCCTATAATTAGCAATTAAAGCACAAAAAATATTTCCATCGAGTGACTCCTAAATAAATGCTTGTCACTGCTGATCAGAGTTGGTTTATTTCCATCTGTGTTTTCCTTCCTTCTTTTTTTGTATAACTTACGGCCCTGTAAATGCTCAGCAGCTGTTAATATGATTCTGTCGATACGTTTACCATGGTGATTTGGCTATATTTGGCGAGCGTGTGAAGAAATCACTCACTGGTTAGAAGGAGGAAAGACAAGCTGTCGATATCAAGGGAGAAATGCTAATAACCCCGGTGACAAATCATTCCTGGGAATCTCAAAGGGTTAAAAAAAAAAGCAGCAGCACTTCCCGGAGAGAGGGGCCTTGGCGAGTGAAGGTGACTCATCAGGAGCTGCAGACACCAGCTGTCATCTCCAGCTCCTCCTGTGCTTAATCACTTCACTTTTCTAAAGAAATATTTTGTTCTAATTCAAACAGACCTGAGCTTGTTTGTTTTTTATGAATTATTTACTGGTGAGGAGAACCTCTTGAGGTATCCATCTTCACTCAGAAATAAGTGGACTCCCAGAGCCTGCTGCAGCACTTTAAAGCACACAGTCCCCTCCGTGATGAGCCTTTTTTTTTTAACACCCACTTAAATCCGGAATAAACCCCAGAAAGTCAGCTCTGGCACTTGGATCCCCACTGGAGGGAATGCACGCAGGCTTTGGCCTCATCTAATTGCTCTTTGAAAGACATCCCTGCTCGTAGGTGTGGGGCGGTGATGCTCCAGGTGACCCCGTGACTGCCACCCGTTTCCCAGCGTGGAGGTGGAGATGTGCCCCCATACCTGACGTGCTCCTCGGTGTGTTCCCGTAGCAAGCACACGCTCACCATGCCCAAAGCAAGCATACGAAGGGGCTTGTGTGTGCCACTGACCCCGCCTCTGGGCACCGACGCCCTCCAGCTCTGGGTGATGTTTCTGTTACTTAATAAACCCATGACCAAATTCCACCTGGCGGTTCTTGGCTTCTGCTCTTTGCACATTTATAGCTCTTCCAGTGGCAACAGGAGCTCGTATGATATTTTGCAGTCCCAAAAGGTCTGATCCAGGAGCCGTGGAAGTAAATAAATGGAAAAATTTGCACTGACTGGACTGGGCATCAGATTAGTCCCTAAATGTTAGTTGATCTGCTTTGGGGTTATGACAGACAAATATTGCCCCACCGTTACTGCTACAGGAATAATCGATCTACCTGTCTTGGATATGTCTAGGCTGCCTATCATCACTGTAATATCTAAGTGAGTGTTACCTCCCAGGAAGACCGTGCCTGACCAAATAAGTTGCCTTTTCTTTGTGTGGTCTGAGACCAGAGAATGCAGTTTTCAGCGTATTTAAGATCATTTCTATTTGGCACTTATCTGCTCCACAGGATATTGCTACTTGACTGCAATGTCTTTATTACCTACTTCTTATATTTCATTTAGAATTCTTTTTTTAAACTTATTTTTTACTAAATAAATAACATGATCTGTAAATAAATGACTTGGTCCTCAAAACAATTTAGACAGACAAAGTGCCTTGAGTGTGATTTAGCTTGAGTGGTGTAAGTCGCACGCTTATACAAGCTTCAAAATGACAGGAAAGATAATCCCATCAGGCAGTCTGTAAAACAGAGCAAGCCTTGAGAGGGGTTTTCTTGTATACAATTACACTTAGAGACACAGGATAAGGAGGAAGGGGATTCGGGACCTGGGGAGGCTGAAAGAGGCTGCTGGTTGTGTCCTAGACGCTTATTTGCACTAAGGCCCCTTCATGCGAGCCACTGC
This sequence comes from Aptenodytes patagonicus, assembly GCF_965638725.1. Taxonomy (NCBI): domain Eukaryota; kingdom Metazoa; phylum Chordata; class Aves; order Sphenisciformes; family Spheniscidae; genus Aptenodytes; species Aptenodytes patagonicus. The sequence goes on along the minus strand of NC_134953.1, from coordinate 68,600,399 downwards.
AGCCTATGGAAGCTGGAAAGGAGATGGGCACAGCCTTGTGGAAAGTAGCTCTGGTGCCCCATGGGCACGGGTTTGGCCAAAGGGCTTTGCACCGACGCTGGCTGCAGCCGCCGGTGCATTGCAGACCTGCTGGGAACGCGATAGGAGCGTGCGGCGGCGTGCAGCCTTTTCTCCATCCCATGGGTTCTGTGCAATGGGCCACATTTTAGCCTCATTTCAGGGCTGCTCTTGTGTGAACCAGAAGCCTGCAGCCTGCCAGCTGCCCCTGAGCACAAGAGACAAAAGTGCCCAAAAGTCTCCTTTGTGCCCCATTTCTGTTCGGAGAATGGGAACATCCCCTGGAAAATAGGACGCATGAAAGCGATGCCTTTACTGAAGTCAACAATGTATTTGCTTTTGATTCCCCACTTTTTTTCTTTTTCCTTGCAGAAGACCCTTTAAGCAACACTTTTTTTAAGTGGCACTTTTGACACCCAAGCCTCTTCTTCCGGCCTCCTTCCACCCCCTCCTCCCTCCAGCCCACACAATCTGCTCGGTTCCCTCTCTGCTCCCTTCCTGGTGCAAAGATGAGACATTTGGGGCAAGAAGTTTGTGCCGTAGTCATTAGTGATGTGTAAGTTAGTGGAATTGAGGACTTCTTTGGGATTTTTGCCACTTACTATGAACTATGGGATCCCGCTGTTTACAAAGCAGCGGCTGGTGGAAGGCACAAGATACAGCAACTGAGGTTCACTTCTGAGCCAGTTTCTGGCCTTTTTTCTTGTGCGAAAAGTTCCTGACTCCGTGTTGATTTTCTTGAGATTGTGTTTATTTAAATCAGGATAATAATCTTCCAAATATACCCTAAAATTATATAGCCATATAAATCCTGTCATAATATATTCAGTAAAACTGTCAGGTGATCATTCCTAATGTAAAATGAGACCTTTTCATTTTCATCCAGTCAGTTAGCGCTAAATTAACTCCTTGGAACAGGCTCAGAGTCATTCATTTGAGTAAATACCCCAGTTATTTATTGAATATACAGCATTGCCGTCTGTCTCAGGGCTGGGAGCAAGTCCTGTCCTTATCCCAGCGCCGACACTGGTCGGTCAGGATGCTTGAAAACTTCAGTAACACCCACACAAACATTCGTTTTGCTCTTAATCTTGGTGCAGCCGTGAGCTGATTCCCAGTGATGGGTTCAAGCCATGGGCTAGGCTGCAAGCAGGACTCCTGATCCGCTGCCCCGGCAGCAGCCCAGGAGCAGGAATTGTCCCACGCTGGCTCGAGCACTCGGGGACATGGGCAGGAACCGTGTCTTGGCATGTAGCTGAGGATGCTCTGTCGGTGGGCTCCTTGGAGGAGGGCTCTGACCAGTTGGACTGGCTCTGTCCTCCTTGGTCACCTCACCCCAGAGCACCTTTTCTAAATGGTTATTTTTCCCAACCTTTTTGATTCCTAACCAGGACAGGTCTTCTAAACCTTCAGCCAGGAACTGGTCTGGGCACATCAGGACCTCCATCTCCTTCTCTTGGGATGGAAAGGTGCCAGCAGGTGTGGGAGAGGTTTGCTGTGGGGTTCACCATGCATGGCTGCTTAGGAGCATTCAGACTACTGCTGGAGTCTCAGAAGGGCTGTCACTGAGATAAAGACCCTCAAAGAGCTTCAGCTCATCCTTCAATGGGGCGATTTTGTGGAGTGCCTGGTCTGTTACAGCCTCCTCTCCATCCCCAGGGAGGCTAGGGCCCCTCCTTTACTCCTCTTCATCCCTCCTCTGGCTGCCAGGCCAGCGGGGAGCATGAATGGTCAGCAGATGTCTGTCCCAGAGCCTGCCACAAAACAAGATGGAAATGGAAGCACTGCCTGCAGGGGATTCCCTGGAGGACTCAGATATCTTATCAGCACACACTGTTTAGGTGTCCGGTCCCATGATGGAGCAGGAGGGAGAGGTGAGCTTTTTTCCCTGCATCCCTAAGAAGACAGGGGAAGTGTCTCCAGAGGTGCCTTGGCATCCAGCCCACAGCCTGGGAAACACGGACTCAGCCAGGTTCAGGGAAACACCTTCCTTCTCCTGGACCTTGCAGCCCCATATTCAGCTTGCCAAACACAAAAGCCAAATAAAGATAAATGAATCAATGAATCAAATCCCGACTGTCCGGAACCTGTCTGCAAGGAGACGCACTCATCCTGCTCTTCTGGGAGATCAAATTCACTACACAGATCAAAGAAAGAAGAGGAAAAGCTCTTCAGAAGTCAGGAAACAAAATCGCCTTGGCCTTCCTTTAAAGAAGGAAAGTTACTGGACCGCAGCCTAAAAGAACCAGAGGAGAAAGCATCAAAGGGAAGCTCTTAGTCACATGTGGCTCTGTGAAAGGTGAGGTCTGCCAGGTACTAGATGTCCAGTTTGAACTGACAAACTTCAGCTCCCAAAGAGCAGTCTCTTATCTTGCCTACAGGAGCTCTGCCTCCCCTTCCCCTAGAAAAAATGAGAAGATTAGAGTAAGGGAACAAAGAAATTAAAAGGCTCGCCAGGTTTATTCATAAATCCTTTAATAATAATAATAATAATAATAATCCTGAATAAAGTCCTGCAGAAAATGGAGGGCTGTTCCTTTTCTTATTTCTTCTTGTTGATGCCCATTTCAGCTATAGCCTACCTAAAACAAAGATGGTGAGGGTGGTCAGGTCGGTCTCTTCTTAGGAGGGTGGAAAAGAAATTTACCCTCATTTGAGGATGGCTTGTTGGGTGGGCATTGCAGGTTGAGTAGCAGGAAGATGTGCCAACTGCAGATAAGGCGAGAAGTTTGGACCTTAAACTGAAGCCTTTCTGTCAGCTGTTATTTTCTAGCATGGGGGTGACAAAGCAATCCAATAGGCTGCCTAGGGAGTGGGGACCACTGATAGGTTTCAGGAGCAAATTAAGCAGATTATTTCAGAAATGTGTTAAATTTAGCTGTTTCCACTTTTGGGCAGAAAGAAGCAGATAACCTCTCGTTCACCCTTCCACTTCTGCATGATTTTGTGATTCTCCAGGTATCAGGTTCCCACTGTTGTGCAGACACAAGGTGTGGAGCATTGGGTGCTCTCCTAGAAATGCACGCCAGTTTCTGTGGGAGCTCAATACTGAGGTAACCTGTTGGGTGGGGAGATGCTTTAATAAACAAGAGGCACAGCAGCTTCAAGTGCAGGATCAGCAGCTGGCAGCAAAAATGGCTCCATGTAAGTTTATCAGCACATAGTCAACTGGAAGAAGGGAGAAAGCAGTTCCCCCCCAAAAGAATAGGAAAGAAGATGCAAAGAGGAAAGGTGCAAACAAACTGTGCAGGGATTAGAAGCGGGGAGTGCAGCTAGAGAGATGGCCCTTATATCTTTCAAGTCTAGGAGCTGCAGGAGTACGGTGACCCCAGCCATCTAATGGGGTCACCTGTCCACAGGACTCACAAAATCAATGCTCCCTGAGGAGGACCACCCGTTCATAGGTACCCATGTCTCAGCAGAGAGGACGCCGGGGCTCGGTACAGCAGGATGCTGAAGCCTTTTGTCTCTGTTTTCTTGGTCTGGCTGACCCAGGGCGATTTCGATGCCTAACCAGGATTTAGTGTAGTTTGTTTCAGTTTAGTATGACATTGTTTAGTGTTTAAAGGTTACCTGGATTACAAATTTTACCGTTGTATTGATTGACTCCTCTTTTCTGCCTTGTTGCTGAAGATGAGAAGGAATTGAGAAAAATATTCCCGATTCCCCCACAGAACTGGAGTACTCTTCCCTACAGGTGGCAGTTGCTTTCCAGCATTTTCCTCTGCTACCATCTTGCTATGTGCAAACATGCACACAAGGCACGGGCTTCTTCCAGTATTGCATGATATGCTTGAAACTCACATGTGCACACTGCTTTATATTTCTGCCAGTGCAACTTCTGCTGCTGGATATGTGCAGCGAGGTTTTAAAAAAGCCAGCAATAGCCAGTGTGATTCTGTTGAGCAAGGTGTTTGTGCGGAGAAAGCAGGTCAGAGACCACAGGAGGATGTTCTGCTTTACTGTAGCCTAAGTCTGGCCTTGCCAGCACTGCTTCTGCTGCAGAGAGCAGAGTTGGGAGCAAATGTGTTAGCAGACAGACCGTGTACATTCATCTACTGGAAGGTGGTATACTTTGGGGGACTGCTACACACTGAATCTGTGACAGCAGCAGTTGCAGATTTGCTCCTTTTCTACTCTTTGAATGAGTGAAGGGTTCCTCCCTGCCCCAGGTACTTTCCACTAGCAGTGGACATGTGTGATCCTCCCAAGGAGGATGTGTTGACCCTACAAAGGATGGCTGGGATGCTGCTGTCATATCTCCACTGGCCCCTTTGCTGTGTTTATTGATATCTGCATTGCTCCATTTTAGTGTTTTAGCAATCACGGTGATAAACAGCACTGTAACAGTGCCCGCGGGCTCCTCTATCCCTCTGCTGTAAGGTGCTGCTTAAGTACCTGTGCTGCAGAGCATCTCCAGATGGGAACTGGTTTGAGGGCTTGCAGTTGCACCCCGGCATGCGGTACCTCTGGAGGTTGTGGTCCAAGGAGGCAGGTGGGCAGCAGGCACAAAGTTCTGCCTCTTGGCTGTCACTCTATCCACAGAGCACTGGAAAGCACAAATTCTGTTGAGATTAAGTTATAATTTAAGGCAGTGAACATGTGCTCTGCTGGCGGCTATAAAGATTCAAATCATAAAGTTTTACAGTGGAACGGTTTCTGTAAAAGCATCGTTAGAAAGGGGGAATCATGCCTTTAATTCTTATGACTTATGGGGCTGCCTGGTTTGTTTTGGTTTTAGTGGTGCTTGGTGTGACATGGGGTGGGGTCCCAACCCCATCTTTCCATTTAAAGTCAGGCCTTTCTTCCCCAGGGCCCTGTTGTTCCAGTGCCTTGAGGAGGACTGGAGATGGTGCAGAATTTTCTGTGTTCACCCCATCCACAGGCAAGTTTTGGGACCCCTAACATGCACGGAGCTTTTGGCCTTTCGGATTAGCAGGGAGAAAGATGATCTGGTGTGTGCTGTGTAGTAATGGTATGGAGTCTGGGGAAATCCAGGCTGAGACACAAGTAACATGAGCATGTTATAAACGCCTAGCCAAACCATCAGTGTAGGGTTAGGGTTGGGTTGGTCGTCTTGAAGTCTGTTAGGCCTTTGGATATTCTTCCAAAGGATGGATTAGCTTCCTCGTTCTTTCAGACTTTGAAACCAGGTTAGGCTTAGTCATGTCCCATAACACTGGTTAGTGTCCAAAAGGAAGCACCACCACACGTTGCTTCAAGTTTTTGCACCGTGGGGGGTGGTGTTCTCCATCGATAATGTCTTTGCTCTGGTAGCGTTGGAGTGGAGACCCGAGTGCTTTCAGCAAGCGAGGGCTCCCAGGGCTGGGCTTTGGAAGCGGTCTGACACAGCTGGTGAAAACTTGCAGCTGCTGAATGAGAGGCGAATGAATTAAAACATAATATGAATAATACAGTCAATACAGCAGCCATGAGTTGTTTATTTTTATGTTAAATTCAATGCATTTTTGTCACCCTCATATTTTGAGTGATCAATAGGCCAAAGATTTTCATATTAACAATACTCAGCTGCATTGTAGAAGCGGGGGGAAGTGGGAGGTTTTGGCAGCTGGATAGACATGTAAGGTTTTTGTCACCTCTTTGGGACATGTGGAGAGCAGTTTGAGATTATGAATAAGCATCATAGATACATATATTTGCTGAAAGATCAGCAGTGAAATTGTTAACACTATTCCCATTTCAATGGTTATCTCCAGCTCCCAGAATTAGCACCCCACTGGGGTGAGTCGACTACAGCAGACCTCACCGTGCAGTTATAGCAAGATCCTTACAGGGGGAGGAACACACCGCTGGTGTGACCACACTTGCTTCATCTTTCAGTTTTATTTATAAATTAAAGCACAGGAACTTATTCTTAATGAAAATTACGATTGGCAGTGCAGGTGGCGCGTGTGTAATATTTAGGGCTTTGACCCTAGGTGGAGGGCTGTGTTCTGCTGAGCTTTGCAGCTGGACCGCCGTTGCAGGGCTTGCCTGGGTGAAACCGAGAGGGGAATTTAGCTCAGCTGTAAGTTGGCTGGGTTTGAGATGGGGGAGTTTTACGGTCCTGAGTCTTGGGATTTTATGTGATTCTGGCAAAGAGCTCGACTAGGGCATGGGGAGATAGGCACTTCCCAGCCTTCATCTGCAAAATGGAGGAGCAGATGGTTAGCTGAGGTGCTGTCGGTATCTTGTGGATGGAAAGAAGGCATTTAATCTGTTCCACTGGGCGGTGGAAGTGACTTCCCAGCCTCGGCTGGCAGCTGGCGGCTGGCAATATTGCCTTTAAAGCTGAGTGTCATGGGATTAGATTGAGTCCTGTGGCATTATGGCCAAGTCTTGTTCTGCTTTTGAATCCTCCCTTTGCCGAGCCCATAGATCAGCTCGGCTCAGGCTGTGCAGCGGCAGTAACCCGGCATTATTGAACCTGTCCTCCTCGCTCTCCCAGGCAGTCACACGTGCGTCTGGCCAGATTTGCAGGACTCAGCAACGGACAGCCCGGGCCCCACTTACTCAGAGGAGCAGATCGATAACAGAGGCGGGTGATAGATGAGGAGAGTTAGGGATGGATAATCTGCTGAATTTACATGACCCAGGGTGGTCCAGGGAAGGCTGCGGCTTTGCTGGGAGACTTTCAATAGGAGACAGAAGTTGCCTTAGTTTCCAGCTGCTGACTGCATTTTAAAAAACATTGCAGGGTCTGTTTGGGTGGGTGGAGGAAACTGCCAATTGTGAGCAGAAAATAAAAAGCGGCATGTCCGCTGCCTGCCTTCAGGGCTGCATCCCCCCGGCCCCACTCGTCGGCAGCCGAGCCGGCGCTGCGGGAAAGGGAGCGTGCGGTGCCATCCACCCATCTGCCCATGCTGGCAGGCTCCATCCCACGATGGAGTTTCAGGGAAGAAGGAAATACCGGCAGGATGGGCAGGATATGCTTTGAGATATTATCTAGATACATATTCGGTATATGCGTTAAATTGGACGTGCTGGCTCACTCGGTAAGAAGCAGAGGGTTTCAGTCCGAAAGCTCTGTATTTCCAGGACCTGGTTAGCAAACACACCATAAAACAAGCACCAGCAGGTAGAAAAGAGAAGCAAAAAGCTGTGCTTTTAAATAATATTAATGATGATAATAATAATAATAATAATAATAATAATAATAATAATAATAATAATAAAAAAGATTCCAGCTTTCCAGTCCCACTTATACTGGAGAGTGGAGTTTTAGGGCTTAATCCTATAAGGTGTTGCTAAATGCCTTCTGCCATGAGAACAGAGCATATGCCAGCGGCCGGCTTTTGGGGAGAAAACTTCCCTTGAATTGAGGCTGCCCTGTAACTGTTTACAGTGGTGTCTTCCTTTTGTCTTCTTTCGTTTGATCTTTCACAGAAGCATCTGGTCTGGCCTTTGCTGGAGACACCACACTGGGCTGGAAGGACCACAGGTCACTACTTCTGCCCACAAGTGACAGCTCTGGTGCCCATAAAACTATAACCTTCCTGCTGGCTGGAGTGCGCTGCTGACAGACCGGCACGCTTTGATTTAAGTGGTTTAGCTTTTTCTATAATGTGTCTATGTCAGTTGGTCTCAGATTCGGTTTTTGGTAAGAAACAATGTTTACAAAACCTCAGAAGAATAAAAACAAACAAACAAACAGTAATTTGAAATAAATATGTACACTGACCCTTTAAAAACCAACCTTCCTCCTTCCCTTTCATCTGTTCATCTTGGAGCTCAGGCCTTGCAGTATTCAGCTTTTGCACAAAACTCTGAAAGATAAGGCGCTGCAGAGCGGCTGGAAGCAAAAGTGAGGACAGGAAAGCTGTTTTCAATATGCAGACTGATAAAAGTGCCCAAATTCCCGATAGTAGAAAGTAAAACAGATTTTCATGTTTCTTCCTAGTGCAACAATCACAGAAGTTTCTAAAAAAAAAATAGAGATTATTTTTTTAAAAATACGTATGATTTTAATCAAAGTATGTTTCTTCATTATTTTACTGAATTAGACCCTGATCCTACAGTTAGATCTATTTTGGATGCAGCTGATTCACAATCATCTTACTCCCTCTGATTCCAGGAGGCCTTTGCTGTCTGTAGAGTCTTTTCCTCTGTACATCTAGCTGCAGAGTTGATGTCTTGGGATGAAATGGTCCTCCTCTGCTTGAAGATGCCTGTCCACAGTTAGAGCGAGCACTGGGGTCTGGGACCTTCCAGGGAGAGCGGTGCTGGAAAAAAAGCAGGGCACTGTGAGCTGCCTTGTTCAGGAGTGCATGGGGCTGACGTGGACATAAAGTCGTTCATCAGCTTTGTTTGTGTTTGCTGTTTTGCTGGATATTGTAAGTAATCAGCGATAGACCATGGCTAAGGAGGGGTGGTTTTCATGCCAAAGATCGTACGCTGCCAGGAGGGGCTCTGACAGCAAGAGCATCGGACGGTCTTCACACCAAGCAAAAATTGCTGTTCTAATGCAAAAAGACCTTAAAGGGACCGATTTTAAAGGCTTTTCCCCTTCCTGCCTTCCTCTCCTGCTCTATATTAGTACTGAGTAAATGGGTTTGGCCCTAAGGCAGGCTGTCCTACTGGGAAGGGACCCAGCGGAGCGGGGATGGCCTCGTGCAGGACGCAGGCTGCTGTGCGCTGCGGTGTTGTGCGTGTGCTGACGGGCTGCAAGGACGGCTGCGGGGATGGGAAGCTCTTGGCTAGAGGTGCCCTGCAACTCTGTAAATCATCTGTTTGGGTAGCTGTGCTGGGCACTGCAGCATCCCCCAGTGAGGCCACGGCTCAGTGATTGAAAGGAGCATCCTGGAAGGGGAAAATGGGCTGTGCAAGTGTAAGGGAGTTCACAGGAGAGCAGCGGTACCCAGGGGTACTCATATAATGGTCTTGGTAAAACATGTGCCCTCCAAACAAAGCAGTTGCATTGCTACCAAAGCTCTCTGTAGGCACGACCTATATCTGAATTCTCTTCAGCGCCTTTGGTTGCCTCTGCCTTCTTCCAAGGAAGAAGAAGGAGCAGTGCTAGGAGGCCAGTGTGGATGTGTAAGCCCGTACCAGTGAGAGCGGGTGCGGGGAGCAAGGGTAGCCCTTCAGTGGCAGACGTGCTCGTGCCGCAGCAAACCTATGTTGCATTGGTGCTGGGGACAGCTTCAAGGAGGAATGGGCTGTTCTACTGGACAAGTTGTATTTAAAGCAGAGAAGTTTTGAAAAGGCAAAACTTTGTTTCAAATAACTCCATGTAGCAGTGAAGAAGAGACGCTCTCGCACGTCTGCCTGTTCTCTATGCATGTAACGTATGTATAGGTTGGCATATGCATATACAAGCCCAGCATGCGTGTCTTCCATAAAATCGCAGGCATGCACATATCTGGACACACGTACACACGCCCAGACTGGGGCCTTTGTACATTTGTGTTTATTGACTGGGATTAATACAGGGCAAAGTTCCCTTTGCTTTCTACTTCCTGACATTTCAGGGAGAAAAATGTCCTGCTGTAGCCTCAGGAAAATAACTGCGCTAATAACTTAAAGGGAAAAAAAGTATCCAGGATTGCTCCAGTTAAGGAATTAGCCTGCCTAGCCTCTGCAATAAAGCTCCCTCTCCCTCTCTCCCTGTCAGTCCTGTGGCACCCTCCCTGCTCTGCGTTTTAATTCTAGTCTCTAATCTCAGCAGCTCCTGTGATAAATTAATTGTAATGATAGAGGCCCCAGTTACGAGGTCTGCACCGTTTGCTTGTAATCTGAGCGACAGGTTTAGGGCCTGCTTTATTTAAGATGCGAGGGTAATTACATGGGAGTTAGCATATGCAGGCAGGGAGATATGATTCATTCTCCCAGCGATGGCCATGACACAGCTGTTTGTCGGATAAAATAGAGGAACCGTGTTGTTACAAAATGTTCCCCTTATTATACCTCATTAAAAACAAGGCTGCGATAAGTCAGACCTGGCAATGAATAAAATGTATTGCCCCCTGTAAAAGCTGATAGGAGAGAAAGAGGGTCTTCCAAGCAGCCTCAGGTCATTTATTTATTTTTTGTTCTCTTTCACGCTCCCTCCTCTTTCTCTCCCTCTGGTTTTCTGCCTTGCACTGGCTGCTGGAGAAAAGAAAAGGAATGTTTTCTCTCGCTTTCTCTTCTTTCTTTTCTTCTTTCTTTCTTTCTTTGAACCTGCCTATGCCCTCCCCTTCTGGGAGCAATCGCAGATAAGGCAGAGTCGGGCCAACGGCAATTAGCAAAGCCTTTTGCAGGGAACAAAAGAGGAGATTTGTTCCCATCGGCCCAACACGAGTTGTGCCTCTTCACCTTGCCTGAATGCAACAGGCTGAGAGAGATGGGAAGCTCCCTCTCCAGCCCAGGGGGCCGGGGCCTTCCCAGGCAGGTTATTAAAAAAAAAAAAAAAAGAAAAAAAATCAAAATAATACGAAAGCATTCCTTTCAGGGGAGAAAAAATACTTTTCTTTTTCTTTCCCTTTCTTTTTAAATAACTCGAGAGGCGTAAGGTGATTCTCTCCCCTTTTTCATCTGCAAGAAAACAGCGAAAGTTTAAACAATAAAAGCCAAAAGTGGGGGAGAAGGCCACAAATGACTTCTGAGAGCCCCGTCAGGGCGAGATGTATAGAAGGGGTCTCTCTGAACTGGCATGCCGGAGCAGATGCATAAATCCGTCGCCTCTGAGAGCGCTTGGGCGCGGGAGTTCAAAGGATGGCTTTCACTCTTTCACCAGCGTTTTTTTCTTTGCGCACACTTTAAGCTGTCAGACTTCGTGGGTTGCAGGCATTCCTGCTTATTTATTTATTATTTTGGAGCCCTAAAGATACAATGTTGACTTTTGTTTTAATTTTATTTTTTTTTATTCCGGAGAAGATAGAGTAGTTTAATAGTAGCAGGAGCAGTAGGAGGTCTTGCCCGCTCTGGAGGGCTGTCATTTGGGTGAGAGACACCAACCAACTTGAGCAAAGCTCGAGGCGGGCAGCTGTGGCCTTTTGGAGCTGTTTGTATGGGCTGCATTAAACCAAATGACGTGTGTCTTGGTTTTTCTAACAATTTTTTTTTTTTTTAACTCTGATCAATACGTTCAGCTGCCTCTTCTCAGACCATTTGCTTCTCTCTTGCGTATGTTGCTCTTTTCTTCCCACAATAGCTGAGATGAATGAATAAGGCTGATTGATAGATTGGCTAGTTTATTTTTAACTTAAGCTATTGAGGGAGATTTATAAAAGCATCATAATTTCTCTCTGGATGGATATTTAAGTTATAAACACTGTAACATTTGACTAACAAGATATTGAGCTGCTTTCGATTTAAAAATTAGATTCAATATCTTAGAAATAACTTTTTGAAGTACCCGACACAGCAAATAAGTCACTTTTTAGATCTGTTCCCTTGGGAATAGGTCCTGTCTGTAAAAACGCATATCTGGTTTGCATCCAAAACATCAGATTTTCGGAAGGGTAGGTCATTGCTTGCCTGGGTTATTGTCCTCCGTGCTGTACCCAGGTCCTGTGCTGCCACGTGGCTGGTGTTGGGTGTTAGCAGTGGGCTCAGGAGTGGCGGTGACAGCAGAAGGCATTGCAGGGTATCACCACGCTATTAAACCAGTTAGGGACTTACGACGATAGAGACGGTGTCCTGGGTGAAGAAGATCAGATCCCAGTGTGGAACCTGTGTTCATGCCCCATTGCTGCTCATGGCTTCTCCCATGCCAGCCAGAAGAGGCACAGTTACTGCCAGGTCTTGCCTCTGTCTGGTGGTAGTATTTTAGTGGAAAAGTGATTTTTGGGTTAGGGGCAGTATCAGCTCATGACAACTATGATAGCACTGGTGTCCTGGACCTGCTGGGCTTTACGAGCTGCTTGCATTGCTTTCAAATACCGGATGGTGACTGTGGGAAGATCAGTGCTGTGCACTTGCAAAGAGCCTATCCTGTTCACATCACCTCGCTCTGAGGACATGGGGTGTAAGGATGAGAAGGTCTCTCAAGACAAAATATCGCAGGCAGATGTGCCCTCACGCAAGAGTCTACAGCATTGCCGTGGATGGCAATGGTGCTGCAAGTTTCAGGATGAGACTAGTGCATTTTGAAGGCTGATGTTGGAAGGTCGGGGAGAAGTCGAGTGCAGCATAGGCAGCCCTTGGACAGTTTTTCCTGAACCTCTGGGTTAATCACACTTTCCCAGACTGGCTTGCTTGTCCCCTCACCTCCTCTTCCCACTTCTGTATTGATCCTCTGCACCAGTTCTCCCCTCTGAGTAGATCTTGTTTACAGAGATGTAATGAAGTGTCTTATTTCAAAATAAAATCCAAAACAAGCAGGAGTAATGGTTCGCAGATTCAACCACTCCCACACTGGTAATTTACTAAAATTAAAACTTAATTAAGCCAGGCTCAGTCAAAGGTTTTGCATAATTTAGTAGTCTGTCTTGGATAGCCAAGGAGCTGTACAAGCAGGCAGCTGAGTCAGGAGCCGGGTCTGTCATCCAGCTCTGGAGTCAGGGCTATTACTTGGCACTTTGTACACCTACTTCTTTTTACTCATAAGATCTCAGACCAGTTTAAAGGATTGAGCCGGAATCACTGCCTCCCTTTTACTGATGGGGAAAGTGAGGCCCAGAGAAAAGCATCAACTGTCCAGGCTGGTGCTGTGGGTAGTAGTAGAGGAGAACCTGATGTCTGCACTCCCTCATCCCTGTTTTTGCATCACATCAACCGTTCTCAAGATTTTTAAAAATGGATTACCACACAGTAGCAGCATCTGGACTAGGACATGTCTCTGCTGAGGGATGCAACTTGCATTTTAAGGTCACACCTTGGGGGAGCGTGTCACCTTTGAGCACGGGACCACTTAGCGTCACTTAAGGATGACAGCTTGGGAGCGTGTGCAGCCAGGTCATGGTGATGGTACCTGTATGACTCGTTGCTAGGACTAGGGCTCCTTTGCAGGAGAGCATGGAGCAGGGAGGAACGCTGCTTCCAAAGATCTTACAGTCTAGGGAGGGAAGACAGGCAGCAGGAGCTGTATCAAAGGGAAAATGGAAAGGCTTGAGGTGTCGCAACGGAGCAGCAGCGGAGGTGCTGGGGAGCATGTAGGAGCAAAGACCGAATCGGTGGGCTGCTGTCAGTGTGTGTTAGGCTGTACCGTCTCCCCTTCCCAAGAGATGCCCTGTGAGAGCCTGCTGTTGGACTGGGAAGAAACCTTTGTACCCACAGTCACTTGGTCTCTTTTCTTTATTCCTTAAAGGGAAGGGGAAAGTTTTATCACTGGATCCTCTGCTGCCTCTGAGAAAGCTTTGGAGAGACTTGGTGGTAGAAATGCCAAGCCCTCTTTCTGCTCCTGTGAAATGGCATTGGTAGAAGGGCTGCTGTGGGAGGTTATCCGAGAAAAGCTGGTGGCTAATGTCTGAAAACCACGGCTTAGTGCAGTTTTGCTCTTCTACTGGGTGCAGGTACCCAACTGCATCAGACGCACCTGAGCAGCCCTGCAGAGCAGCTTGGGCAGTAAAGCCTATCTATCTCAGTTGTCCCGCTGGCCATGTGGGGATAGCTGATGGGGACTGCCCAGGTGGGTCAGCACCATGAGGCTTTGAAACCCAACAGGGCTGTAGGAGTGTTGTTGCCTTTCTGAAGCCTTTGAGAGATGCTGCAAGGGATGGATGAGCTAGTGGAGTAGGCTTCCTACACAACCAGGTATGAGCGGGGCTTACAGAGAAAACGTCTGTCTCTGCGAGGGGAATACAGAACTAGGGAGGGCGCTTGAGAGGGAAACAGAGAGCAATCGTTCAGCTGAAGATGTGTAGAGGAGAGCTCACCTCAAAGGGAGGACCCTGAAATTTCTCCCTCAAAGGGAAGGGAGCTGCAGAACTCAACGTCTGGACCATCAGCACTGAACGGGACACCCAGCACTGGTACGGAGGGGAGGGACATCAACTACTGCGAGGTTAAGGATCACCCAGAAGATGCTGGCTCAAGAGAAGGGGGGACAGCAACAAAAGCCGGGGGGGTGGTGTGTGTGTGTAAAACCAAAGGCCATCCCTCCCCTCCCCCTCGGCCCATAGAAATCCACGGGGGGCTGGAGAGGCAGGTGAGTAAATCACGCCGCCAGGCTCCATCACCGCCGGGCTCTTCTTTGTGCGCCGCACAAAGGCTGGGAGTGTTTTATTTTTGGTGCGTGCGGGTGTGTTTTGGCGCGCGAGGCCCCCCTGGCCGAGGGCGAGCAGCGGCCGGGAGCGGGGAGCAGGGCCCCCGCAGGGCTGGGTGCCCCTTGTCGCTGGCCCGAACCCGCCCCGGCCAGACAATGCGGAGGGTGGGCTGGGGGAGGCTTTTGTCTCCCTGTTTTATACACTCTCTTTTCAAGGTGGGGAGGAGGGAAAGGGGCTGAAAAAGTTTTTGAATTTCAATCAGGTTTGGCTTTGAAAGCCTTTGGCTTTTGTTGTGGGGAGAGGAGGGGAGGTTTACATTTCAGCTGAGCCTGGTGGATGGGCGCTGGGGAGGCGAGGGGGCAGGGGGGGCAGTCACTTTAATGACATCAGTTTGGCTTTGGGGCTAGGCATCCAAAAAAAAGTGTCATCCCAGAGTCTGCTTATTTGGCAGGCACATGGAGAGGGTGTCGCGGGGGGACTATGGGACAGTGCTGCGGCTGCTTTCTCAGTAGCTCCGAGACGGGCATGTCCATCTGAAGTGCCGGGTGTGAAACACAAGCCTGCCTGAATGGCTTGTCCCCGCGAAGCACCGGCCACCCCCCGCCTAGCTTGTCCCCCCCACCTCGGTGGCAGCTTTGACTTGCGTAAGCTGGTGAAGAATGAACCTACCCATGCCTAGAAATCCGCCTCCTCCCTCCCTTCCCAGCCCTTCTCCCCTTTTCTGAGAGGTGTAATGGAGCAGATCTTACAGGGAGCAGCTGCCTCTGCCCCCGTGCCTCCCTGCTCCATGCTCCGCTTTATAACCTCAGGGTGAAAGGGGGGCATGGGGTGTCTGGTGCCCCCCAAGATGCAGGGCTCAGGTCCGCTCTTCCCATGCGGTGCCACAGCTACCACCACGGTGCAGGCTTTGGAAAGGCTTGTTCGGCCGGACGCTGTCACACCCCTCAATTGGGTGCCATGCAATTTCCAATCTTTCAGCACCGTGACGGGGTGAGGGCAGCACATGGAGACCTCCATGAGCCGGTTCACCTCCCTCCACACACCGCTTACCCAGTTCCCAGCACACAGGCAGCAGGGGATTACCCTCTCTGCATGGCCAGCCTTGGCCGGGGAGTGGTCTGGGAGGGAGGACCATCACTCATTCCAGCTTGTCATCATCTCCAGTAATGTGTCCTTCTTGCACATGGCGATGCTGCGTGGCTCTTGTCCCCCGTCTGCCCGGCGGTCGGGAGGACATGTGCCAGCTTCTATGGTTGTATCAGATGGTGCAGATGGCCCTTCCTCTTCTGCGTGTGGCTGTGTTCAACTCCTCCATTCAGCTGCAGAAGAGCTTATTTTCCTTTGTTTTGAGTAGACTTAAGAAAAACACAAACCCGCACTTCCAAGAGTGGATCTCAGCTCTCCTAACACGGGCCGTTCAGATTCACACCTCCGATATTAAAAATCAAACACTGCCCTCTTCTCCTGGTTGCTGCAGTTCTCTGTGGGACAAACTTGGAGTAAAAAATGTGGAAGAGCTCATGGAAAGAGAAGGAATATGGTTTCACATGATTATTTTCCATTTTTGAGACAAATCCTGAATTCTAGATCACAGGACCCAATTCTCAGGTCATAGAAAGAGTGGGACATTCCTGGTTTAAAGAAAATAAAACCAACAACCTTTGGGTTTTGATCAGAAACATTTTATGTCCCAGCAGTGTGTGTGCTGCCAGACCAGTGTGCCCTTGGCAGTGGAATAAGTTCTTCCTCTTGTGCATCCTTCAGAAGCAGCAGAGAGCAAGGGGATGAGAGGGTGTCAGGAGCAGGTCTTAGCTCTTATAAATGGAAGTGTCTCATATTCTAAAAATATAAAGAACCCATCTCTGTTCCTCAAAAGTCAGAAGATCCAGAACTTCAGTCCTGCCCCAGGGGCAACACCTTTTCCCAAGCTTTATTTCAGTATAAGTTGGGAGGAATTTCCACAACACAAAGAATGGTTTGACTCATTTCATCCTGAATTTTTCTTTTAGTTTTTTGAGTCTATTAACAAATATGGGCAGCCAAATGAAACCCCAGCAGAGAAAAGCCCAGGAGAGCTCACCAGCAGCATGCCAGCGGCTGTGTGAGGGTACAGGCTGTGCGGGGCAAGGTGTCCTTCTATCTTTACATATTGTGTTTGCACATTTCCAAGAATACTTCAGCTTTGCCCCTGAACAGTACTTACTAGGTAAAAATGCACAACATAAATCATATTTCTTAGAGTAGTCTTGTCATGTGCCCTTTCTACCTGATATGGAGTTTTCTTCATCTTGAAAACAGTATCAAAATTCATATTGATTGCCTTGAGAGATATAAAGTGGCTTCTCAGAGTCACTGTGGTGCTTGGTGGAGAACAACATGATCAATTTTTTTCTGCTTGCAGTCTCTGATGTAAGCCCAGCACCTTCAGCTGGTCTCTGGTATGGAGGTGTCCATGTTCACCATGTCCATACTGAGCCGTAAGGGTCTGTTTTAGAAAACAGTCAGAAGAAGAAGGTGTTGGTGGACAAGGAAGACTCGCCATCCCTTTCAGGAACGTCACTGTAACCCAAGGGCATGCCTGCAAAGAAAGCAGTCTACTCTTACGTTGGGCAGGCGTTGCTGGTGGCTGCAGGTGCTTTGTATCCCTCACCATGAGGAACTTTGGAAATGACCCAAGGTTCTGGGAAAGATAGCCTACAGTGTCCTGCTTTCCACCCGTGTGTCCGTGACTACCTGTAGAACCACGAGATGCAGGGTAGGAGCTGCTGTACCACTGCGGAGCGAGTCCGCGGGGGTGTTGACAGGAGGCTGGTGTGGCTCTGGGGGGGGGGAGGAGGTGCCTGCACCAGCCCAGTCTGCTGAGGGTGGGCAGGGTGGCGTGGCCAAACCAACTCGCACCCAGAGCATGACCTAGTGTTGCTCGGAAAAGGGAGATTGTCAAGAGAGGGAGGGGTTCAAAACAGCAACAGGTTTGGGGGAAAGCAGCTAGACCTTGAAAACGGAGATGTTGAGATGTTTGTGTATGAAGCTAGTCATCATACCTTTGAGGTAAGATGTTGGCTCCTGGTGGGGCTGTGTGGACAGGGTGGCAAGAGGTGGAGGTCAAGGAGGATATATTCCCTTTGGTTGTACATTAACCTTAACCACAGCCATGGGAACTCCTGCCGTCACCCATATTTATGTTCATATTTGATTTTTATCTATTTACCTCTCAATTTAAGAGAGTCCTCCTCGTAGGGGACCCACTTCTGGCCTCAGTTATGCCCTGCGAGCCTGCAGGAGCTCCTGGCTCCAGGAGCATTATGCTGGGATTTACACTGGCATGGCGGAGGTCAGAATCTGGCCCTGCCACCCCTCCTTCTTCTTGTAGGAACCTTTTTGGTTTGTGGCTTGCCCATGAGTCCCATGCAACTCCATTTTGCTTTTCTCTTCTTTGAAAAAAACCCCACAATCTAATTTTTACTCTCTGACGGATTCCAGGACCTGAGGTGCCACTCCAAAATAAAAATGCATCCTCCTTCCCCAGGTCCAGTGAAGTTGTTTTCCTCTGCCTCCTGCAGCGCAGGTTAAGCCAGTGCCAGCTCTGGTCTCGGGAGATTCCCTGCAACCCCCACTTGCCTCGCTCCGTCGCCGGCAGCTTTTTCATTATTTATTTAATGTCTTGTACCGTAAATAATGGTGACTTTATGGTTATTAGGAACGGGTTAAGGTACATGCGGGCAGCACCAGGCTGCCTTCAAAAGGAACAGGCCCGGCATAAAATGTTGCGATAATTGCTTTACTGCTGAGTGCTTGGTCTTTATTTTGTGTCCGATTTGTCTCTTAAGCCAGCGTAACATTCTCCCCGCTGCAGGAGAATGCAGAGAGCAAATTGAAGGTCTGAGCGTGAACAATGCAACATGGTGCACTGCTGGGTTTTTCTTTTCTTTCCTCTTTCTTCGTTCCTCTCTCGACCTCCCTCCAGTCATCTCTGCTCCCCCTCCCCCTCCAGCCTCCTCTCCCTCTCGGCCGCTCCGGCTCTTCCACCTCTCGGCACCCTGTTTACAGCAGGTGAGATGGGAGGCGGGAAGCCGGCAGGTCCTCTTCAAAAGCAAAGAAAAAAATATAACGGTGGAAAGCACCTTCTTATACAAAGCCAGGCATGTCCTTCAGCCTGAAATCCCAAGCATGTGTCCCAACCCAAGAATAATGATGGCTTTTCCATAGCGCTAACGATACCCACGCATGCAGCAGCTAAGGATGCTCCTGGGTGCCCGTGCCTGCTGGCAGCAGCACAGCAGCTGCCCGCGCGCCGCACGTGCCAAGGAGGAGGCAGCAGGGAGCAGGTCGTGGAGGCAGGTGTGCTTTTAAAACACAGCTCCCAAGGTGCCGGGGCCTGGGGAGTGTTTGTGTCATCCTGCCATACACGATAATTACCTTGTTAGGAGTAATTAAACGTGGATTTGTGATCCTTCTAAGGTGGAGCTTCCCTTCCCCTTCTCTTAATCATGAAAAGCTGCTGTGGTTGCACTGCAATGGGAGCATCCCGGAGCAGGGCGGCTGCGGTGGGTGCATCAGTCATCCCAGGGCCCTGGTAGTTGACCCAGCTCTTTTCCCACCTGTACGCTCCTCCCTGGTGTGAAACCATCCGAACTGCTTTCTTCTGAGATTTATTTTCAGCGGAGGGGGGGAAGCTGAGTGCCGGCCCGGCTCCCGCGTGGCACTGCGAGTCTGCACTGGGCTGCTCCTGTGACCTTGACAAAGCTGCTTGGTTTTCCTGGACCTCGGTGATCCGGGCTGTGAAATGGCACCTTTGCCCCCAGTCTGCCTGATTATGAGTCTCCATTTAATAACTATCCAGAAAGTGCTATACCAGAGGGACAGAGATCTGCTATGGAGCCTCCTGTCTCTCCTCTGTCCAGAGGCAGTGGAAACGAAGGTTGCAGTTTCTCATCTAATCTTCGGTTGTAGAAAAATCATTGCTTATTGACATGGGCTTGTGGACTCCTCTGGAGTGTCTGGGTCTCCTTCATGTTGGAGAAGCCTCCTCTGGTTGGAAAGTCAGAAGTTTCCTGGTCGTGCAGTGTGTGCTGACGTGATGGGATGGGGTGATGGGGAGCTGGCCTGATGCAGAGCAGGTGAACAGCCCTTTCTCCACACCTTGCTAGCAGTGTTGGGGCCAAGGCAATATTTGTTTTACTAGGAGGAAATGGAGAAAGGGAGTTTGATTGTAAAGGACTCCACAGCCTTCTCCTGGATGCCTGGCCAGGAGTCTCCTGAGATGTTCAGAATCTCTCTCATTTGAGATCGGACCTTTCTGGTTTGGCCTTTCTATATCTTATCTACCTGGTATGGAAAATGCAACCAAAAATATCCCCCAGACGCATGTCATCTTTGAAAAAGCTTTGGTTTGAATTTTGCTCAGGAGTTAAGATTTGGCCATTACGCCGGTAGTGACAGCTACCTGGCTGAGAAGTTGGTATGTGCAAAAATTCAACTTTTTGCTTTGCCCCCTCCTCCCGCCTTAGCTGGAGACACGATACTTACCGGGAATTAAAAATGAGAGAATTCTACTTTCCCTGGGCCTCTGGAAAATAGCTTGATTAGCAGAGCAAATTATTACACAAAAGAAGTTGTTTTTTATTTTTTTCTTTGCAAGGATCCAGGAGTTATTTCAATCAGAAAGTGCTAATCATCAATTTAAGCTTAAGAATCAATGGGTTGTAGCCGTGGCAAAAGCCAAATCAATGCTGAAAATCTGACCCATGGATGGGTTTGGTCCCCTTTCTCACACTCCCCACCTGCCTCCCTTCCCCCTCCCCTTGTCCCCTAGAGCAGTGACCGAGTAATTAATAAGGCATAAGGGGAAATATGAATGAATTGGACTGAGTGAGAGAAGGACGAGCAGGAGGAAGGATTTGCTCTGTGTATCTGAACAGCTTTAATTAGCTGTTTCTTAGTCTCTTTGGTTTGGTTGCTTGTTAGGGTAATCCAGTTAAAGAGGCTGCCTTTCATCTCCGTTAGACTTTTCTCAGCAGAGAGGGATGGGTGAGCTGCGCTGGAGCACGGGGTGGTGCGGGTGGGTGAGAGCCGAGGCCACCCCAAACCCCAAATGCGATTGTTCCTACAGGGCTGCCGCCTTTAAAAACAACTAAAACAACCCAACTCCGGTGCAGCCCTCTAGCTAGCCACGAAAGTCAGTGGTAAAATGGCCAATGTGCTTCTCTGGGCTTAATGTGTCCTGTTTTCTGACCCCGAAACGTTTTCTTTATGAAAGGATCAAGTTGGGAGCATTGTCCCAGCGCCTTGAAAAGAGCTGCACAGAATGCTCTTTTGTGTTAAGTTGCTTTTTTTTTTTTTTTTTTTTTTTTTGAGCCACTGCCTGCTGTGTTTTTTTCCTCCCCCTCCCTTCTGCACGATGGGGGGAGAGGCTGGGACGGACAGTGATACAGACAGAGACTGTCTTGATGAACCATCTGTGCCACAGTGTAATCCAGTGGAGCTGAAAAATTAAACAGCATTTTCAATTAACTTTCTCTCTCTGGCTCTTTTTTCTTCTTCTTCTTCTTCTTCTTCTTGGCGAGAAGTTTTATTTTAACCCCTTGGAAGCCATTGGGATGGGGAGGATATCGGATGCCAGGGCAGTGTGGGCAGGGCACGTGTAAAAACACACACCTGGAATCAGGACAGTGTCCGTGAAGCCCAGCGTCCTGTCCGGGGCAGGACATGCTGGCTGAGTTACGGGATGGTTCAGAAAGGCATGTAATTTTGGAATAAATGCGCCACAGGGGAACTTTTTCTTACTCAGTTGAAAGAGTGTGTACTCCTTTAAAAAATGACAATGGCAGTTTTTGTATACTCTTGTTGATATAACCTAGGATGTTTTCATTATCCTGTTTAAGTGGGTTTTTTTCTCTCTGTGATTGTAGCCTCAGCGCTATCTTGTGGCAAGGAGTCCCAGGGGTTAACTCTGCATTGTCTATTGCCTTTTTATCAGTTGTAAGGTTTTTTTGCCATTCCTCTTCACTTCTTCATTTAATTTCTTTCTTCCTTTACCCAAGGAAAGGCGTAGTAGGTGTTATTTTATTAAAACTACTCCTATTCCACTCCCTGTTTTGTATGTGTCCTTTGTGATCATTTTTATTTGCCCTCTACAGAAAAGGTAGTTTCATTCTCTTTGGGAAAAAGGTTGCTCCCGACCTCAGATGGTGGATGTGGTTCACGTGAATGCTCCTGTTTGCAGCAAAGGTGTGGGGGCTGGCGTGGGACGCAGCATCCCTGCTGCTGGCTGCTGATGCACGCGCGCATCTCCCAGGTTGTAGTTACTGTGGCTTTTTTGGGGAGAATCCTGCCTTTTTCCCTTTGATGACTCTAGCTGTCCTAGGTGCTCACTTGGGAGCTCCTCTATCAAAGGCATCTAGAAAGCCCAAAAAACTTGCCGGCCAGTCGTTGAGCTGAGGCATTCGGACAATTCCCACGGATAAGAGAGTATTTGCCTTTGCAGGAGGCTCCCTGCGTGGGGTGTGTTAAATCGTGGCCATCTGAATACAGTCTTTCATTCTGGAACTGTTTCCAGCAATTTGCCTGATACTGAAGCAGTGCTTTGCTCCTCTGTAATTCTCATGGCCATCTTCCGGCCTCTTTGAGAAACATTACGAATGTTTTGCCCTTCAGTCCTCTGGCTTAGCGGTTGCAATAATCCTCGTCCTATTTTGCTCTTATAAGCTCCTTTTACAGCTGTAGGACTCCCAGTACTTCACAAGGGAGATGAACCTCATTAATACTTTATTTTGAAGGAGAAATGAAGCATGAGGAAGCAAAGGCACTCACCAGAGGTATCACCAGGTGACCAGCATCATGGCTGAGTCTGGTCCATGAGCTGGAAATCCAGGCTGCTCCCTGTTTTTAGTGGAGTTGAGCTGCTGGTGTTGAGGAGGATATCCAGCCCTGTCATTCCCACATCCCCTCACTTGTGTCTCGCCTGGGAACTTGAATTCTTGTAACCTATGTGCTGTGCACACATACACAGGCAGAGGCACCCAGGCTCTCGCTCCTCCAACTCACCTCTTGCCCCCGCCAAGCAATCAGCAACCTTCCTGAGCCCTTACAGCTCCATACCCTCCTCCTCAGCTTTCCTCCTCAGTAAGTTCACTTCTCCCACACTTGCAGCACAGCAGCAGCAACTTTTCCCCAGCAGTGGCCTCAGAGAAAGACCCACGAGGATGGCCCCATGCCTGTTTCCCCTCCCAGTGCTCATACTGGCAGCATGGAGCTGGTAGAGGACTGGGTGCAGAGCCTGGGCCCAGTCTTTGTCCTTGGCTGTTGAACACTCCAGGTCTCCATCCACAGCCATGGCGGTTGGAAGCCGGGGAGGGAGGACCTTTGCTTCCCACCAGAGCAAATCCAGGCGGTCCCTGGACCCTGGCTGCTCTATCCCACTCTGCAGAAGCTGGGACAAGGGGACTGTGGGTGACAGCAAAGCCATAGTTTCACTGCAGCCTTTGCATCTCTGCTTCAGACCTGTTTCATGCAGCTGGGTAAGACCAGGCAAAGCAAAAAAAATGCCCCCCCTGAGCCACTGTCCCCAATCCACTGACTTCTGCAGCCAGGAGGGGAGGTCACTGGGGCGTGCAGGTCCCTCCAAGCCCTCCACTGCAGCTCGAGCTTGTCACTTCTCAGGCTAGCAGACAAGCAAGGAGAGTTGCCGCTTGCAGCAGCATCCCGCTGCCCGCTTGCCCTGCATTCGCCATGCCCCCTCGCAGGGCTCCCTCCTCAGCCCACAGCTCCCCGGGGAGAGCAGCCTGTGGGTCTCCCCCTCCACGCGGGCAGCCTCCCAGTTACCAGGGGCTGCTGCTGGCATGACGGGGGGAAGAATACTCAGCAAATTGCTTTGCTGCACATCTTAAAGCAGCCCTTGATTTGATTTAAACAAAAACAAAAGGGGGCTTGGTGGAAAGCGGGGCGATTGGCGGGCACAGGCCCTCTTCTGTGTCTTGCACACACAGGCTCGCATAAGTGACAGCTCAGTGGGCCGCTGTTGAGCGCTTTCATTGCACTGGCTCAGCCTTTCGCTCGGGAAAGCCAAAGTGTCTGTCACTGTGTGTCCCCCCCTGCCCCCCCCATGCCTTTTCTTTTGCTGTTCCCTTTCTTTCCCTCCCTCTCTCCACAGAGGAATGGGCGAGACCTTTGCATTCAAAGGGAGGATGGCTCTGTGAGGTCTCACTGAGGGTGGAAATCGCTTTAGCAGAGATGATGTTTCTTTGTTTAGGGGCAAATTGTGCCCCTTCTCTGCGGCTCCAGAGTTGCCAGATGCTGTCATCTGCAGGGGGTCCCCAGAGAGGGGTGCGGGAGCCACGAGGGGAGAGGAAGGACTCTGGGAGGGGAGCTGCTGGTTTTAGCACTTTTCAATGGGAGGCAGGGTTACAAGGGGGAACAGAGAAAGGTTTGGAAGATTTGTAGTCGGTGTCTGGGGAACTGCATGTGAGCAAGGGCACAGGGAAGAAGTGCAGCTGGGTGGAAGGGACATGTGCTCCTTCCTCACATCTTGGGGCCGTGAGCTCCATGCGGTTGCTGAGCAGTGGCTCTCCCTGGATGCTTTGGTCTGAGTTTCTGCTGTTATTTGATATGGCATCAGATTCCCATGCTGCTTCCACCTCCAGTCTTGACCAAAATGGAACCCTAGGACTGAATTAACTGGCACTAAGGGAGATGGATTGGGTATTGCATTTCAATGTCTCTAGTCGTTCATTTTATTGGAGCTGTTCTGACCATATCCAGCTCTCATAGCAAGCTGGGGTAGATCCATCCCTTGGCTTTCACATGAACCTCGCACAAAATGCAGGATAGTAGGATCAAGAAAAAGCAGTGAACAGCACGTGGTCTTGGCCAGCTGTGGCCAAGTGTGAATATGTTTGGGATGATACATTCTCCTGAGCCTCTGGACCAGGGCTGCTCTTTGACAAGTGAGCAGCCCCCTCAAGCGCCTGTCCCTCATCATCCTTCATGAGCTGTCTGACACCCTTGCTGAGCTCCACTCCCAGATGTATTCATTGGTGGGTCTTGTGGGCTCTTGCTCCTGAGGACTTAGAGCATGGTTGTCTCAGCCCTCCACAGCTAGTCGTCCTTCCTGGGCATGATCCTGCAGTCTCTGCCTTGATGGCAGCAAATGTGAGGTCCATGTGTGTCCAAGGATGCTCTCAGATCTCTTCCAGGCTCAATGCCAGCACTTTGGGTAAAGAGCCTGGTCGGTATTTGGAAGCAGATGGGGTGGTTGCTTTAGCAGCAGATCGCTGTAACCCCTGGCATGAGGAGTGTGATGTGGAACATGAATTTCGGCATGTGTGCTGCTCCCAGCAGTCATTCTCTGTTTCTCTATTCCCAGTGGCAGGGTCAGGCTTACCACAGGTCTGCTTTGGCAAAGGGGAAGGGAATCCCCAGTGAGGGATAAGGAGAGCAACTTGTTTGGGTGATCGCGCAGAGTCTTCCTGCCAGCCCCGGTTTCATACGCCTCGGCTGTGCTGAACAGTTTTTCTCGGTCCTTTTGGCAACCTCACAGTTAAAAACTTTACCAGTTTCTTTCTCTCTCTTTTTCCCTTCCTTCCTTTTCAGAGTTGACAGGGGCAAAATAAAGGCTTTATCTTTTTTTAAACAATTTTGTTCCTTCTGGGAGTGATGGAGCGAGAGTGAGTGAAGATTATAGCTCTGTGTGCCGAAGACCTTCATAATGGGGGGAGAAGCAGTGACATAATGGGAACCTAATGGCAGTAATTGGCCCTGGTTTTGACAGGGCCTATATCACGGCTCAGGAAAAAAAGAGATGTTTAAAGTAAAAATTTACACAAAATTATACGGTTTGGGGGGTGAAAACGGCTGTTTGGTTTTTATCTCCCTTTTTTTCCCATTCCTCTGGGGACATTGCCTCGCACCGTGTTTGTGTCTGTGTGTGTTTTCATGTCCATCACTTAATCAAAGTCAGAATGCAGGTCCCTGAACAAGAGAGCCCTCTGTGCAGCATCCAGGTTTTTAAAGCACTGGGTCAGATGCTGAAAGCTGGCGCTGCTGAAGTCTCCTTCAGGAGAGGTGGGACGTGGGGACCCCACTGAGATTTCTCCGAGGCTCAGCTGTGCCAAGGCTGGTGGCATAGGAAAGCGAGGAGCACGGCAGGGTGCAGAAGCCAGAGCAGCAGAGAGGGGCTGTGGGCAGGGGTATCTGTTTCTCCTTGCTGTCCACACCACCGAGTGAGATCCCTTCTACCTTTCTCCATCTCCCCTTATAAGGGCTGTAAGAGCCCGTGCATGCAGAGGACAGTGAAAAGGATGTATGTCCAGCGAGCCAGGGAAAGGGCAGCGCTGCGTCTGCAGGTTGCACTGCCATCCCCTTAGCCCCCAGCACACTGCGTTTCCTTTAACGTTTGCTCTGGTATTCAGAGAGCAGAGGTCCACAATATCTTACCCATCATCGGACCCTATGAACTTCCTTCCTTGAATGTAGCCACAGCTCCCCCAGCCTTAGTCAGCTCCTTGACCATCTCCCAGGACCTCTTGCTGCTGCACTCCAGATCGTCTCTGCCTCTCTCCAGCACTGCAGTCCCAGGGGACAACGTCCTTTCTTCAACACAGCCATGTCAGCACCGGCCAGAGTAAAATGCTGGTCCAAGCTCTGATTCCTTTGCAGGCCTGGACCACACTGCATGTTTTGTGTTCCCATATCGCAGTGCAAGGTGAGGTCCAGCTTGATGTCCCCTACCATCACCCAGGTCTTCCCTGTTGCTGCAGCTTCCCTTGCACGTTTTCTTGCTCGATACGTATCAGTCGGCTTGTCTTCCCTTGGAATAGGGTGTGTGCTAATGAAAGCCTGTATACTGTAGAATTGCACTCTGAAGGCCCTTAGCTAGAAAGCGGCCGCAGGCTTGGAGGTGCAATTGCAAACAGAAACTTGGAAGTGTGGCACCATGAGCATTTGTGTGTGTCTGTGCGATTTTATATACACTTCTTGGGATTGGGACTCAAACTTGTACAAGACCCTGCAGGAGCCTTCAAAAACTGTGTACATACTGTGGTGTAAGCGTGCTTATCACACGCATGGTTGTGACAGCTCAGTGACAAACTGCATCACTGCGGTTTGGATCACAAAGCTATTCTAGAAGATACTTAGATGTTTCTAGAGTGCATTGAGTTACAAATTCCTCTGTCTTCAAGCTGGATTTAACACAAAGGGCTGCTGGCCTTATGGACAAAAAGGTGTTGAATTACGATGTGTGTCTGCAAGTTGGTGTGTTGGTTGAAAAGGTCCCAATTCTTTCACTCTCCTGACGCTTGGACCTTTAAGTGTGTCTAGTAAATAAGCTCAAGACTCCCCATGCCCATCACCCAGCAGAAGTTGGGCAATATTCTTCAAGGACTGACCCCAAGAGGGCAGCTTGGATGCACACCATGTACATTTGGGAATGACTGAAGGGGTCTTGTACAGATGTCTCGCCCCCATTCTGACCAAAACGAAACCAGTAGATTTGCAGTAGTACAGTTTGAAAGAGACAAGGAGCTTAAAGCGGGATCTCTCAGTGAAAATGCCTGAGGGCTGTGTTACACCTCTGTGTAACAACAAGGGATCAATAGTCATTTGGACCAGGTTGAGCAGAGAAATGACTAATCTCAGAAAACACCATTCCCTGTGTAGCTGGGTTGGAAGTGGTGTGCCATGGTCTGGGAGGGTAACCTGGGCTCACTGCGTGCTCGGTGAGTTTGCAGACCCTGGGTGGCCCACTCTGGTGTGATGTTTCAGGAATAAATAAGTGCATCTCTCCTCTAAGCTACAAGCAGTTTGTTCTTCGACCCAGGCAGTAGGAGAGCCATGACACAGAAGCTCTGTGCTTGTCCACCAAGCCCACACAGATCACCTACTGCTGTAGTCTGCCTGGAGAGGGCCTTTCCTTGGCCCCTGCTTCTGCAGCCATCTCACCCCCCTACATCTCCCAGGCGGGACAGAGAATATGCTTAACACCAGTGGATGGGAATGCAAAGTCCCAATGCCTGTGCCACTGGCTGGCTGTCAGGAAGGGAAGTCCTTTTAACACTAAAGGCTGAGCATAGCCATAACTCTTCCCTGCGCTTGCTTTGCTTTACTCTGGGGTGCCTCTCTGCCCACCCCACTGTTGAGCTTGTGTGTGTGTGTATGTGTGTGTGTGAATGTGCGTGCTTGTGCGCATGCACCTGACTGACCTTAAACAAGCGTGCAAAACTCGTTTGCCTTCCCGGCTCAAAGGCAGCAGAGCTGCTGGGGACCTTGGGGGCAGGGGGAAGGCAACATCTGTTCAAAACCAAACAGTGCCTCCTGCTAAATGGCCTAGAAAGCTCCTGCGAGCGGGGTCCTGGGTGGAGACTCCAATGCTGGGAATGTTTTGTCTGGAGGAGCTGGGATCGGAGGTGGGTGTCCGTGGGGGCTCCCACATCCTGAGAATGAGCCACATCTGGGGAAGTAATTTGGCTGGTGCTGATGATTCCCCAAGCGCTCTTGGCTTTAATGACTCGTGATGCCGCAAGAAGTGGCCCTGTAATGGCCATTCCATGCTTGGCCAAGGGGCACGTGCTCTGCCCCCGCACCGGTGTGTTTTCTCATTCCCACTGGGGACCAGCACCTTCCGCTCTCCAACTGCTCCAGGCAGGGCCACCTGGAGACCCCAGCGCCTTCGGGAAGGGTCTGGGGGATTTGCAGGTTGCAGTAAGGTGTGCTTCTGGTGGCCATCCAGGTGTTTGTTCTGGTTCTGCTGTACCCATCACCAGTACTGAGCCAGCATGAATTCTCCCTGCATGAGGTGGGTTCAGAGGTGCTGGCTAAGCTGGGCTGTGGTTGCAGACCCAGGAGCGTAAGTCAGAGTATGGACCTACTGCTTGTAATGAGAGGGAGAAGGGGAGCACCCTGACCCTGGAGCAACAGTCCTGGCTGTTTCAATGCCTGGGAGCTGGGTTTTCAGTGAGGATGTTATGTTGCATTGCCTGTAGGAGGGGTGGCCAAGCCCCAGGACACCAGCACCAGGCTTGCCTGCTGGGACTTGCGTGGGACCAAGCACTCCCAAGCATGGCCCTGTGCTCACAACCCTTCTTACTGTGCAGCTGGGAGGCAGTGATGGCATTTGTCCCCCTTGTCCCTGCCAGCCTGCCACAGATCTCCATTCAGAAAGGTCCCTGCTTTGGACCTTACACCCTTCACACAGCTTGTAGAGACCGAGACCATCCTGTCAGCCCAGCATCTGGCCAAGCCGGCCCCTTTGGCCATTTTCATCTCCTTTCAGAAAGGTGAATTGCTGTGGGACTTGTCCTGCTGGGAAGCAAACTAGCGGTCTGTTTAATCCAGCACCTTCCCTGCAACAATGAGTGGATCTCAGTACTCCAGGAAGAGTTTAAGTACTCTGCAGTTGGCAGTTCGGGGTTAATTCCCCTCCAGCCCTTGTCCCACTCACTAATAGACTTTGGTTTATATCCCCTGGCTGCATGGCAAATCTAAGCCAATGTTTCCTTGACTGAACGTTGCCTCCTGCTGACTTGGTGGTGTCCAGTAGCCATGGTGCTTGTGTGGCTTTTCTACTGTCCAAGTACCATCATTAATCTTCCATTGGAGGGTTTCGGTGGGCCTCAGCTTAGCTTCTGGTGGCACATGCACATAGTGGCAGGGACTCTGCTCTCCCCCCTGTTCTCAGCCTTGGCTTTCCTGCAGCCTCTGAGACTGCTGCTGACCCTGCCAGGTATGTGGGGCTGGCAGTGGGCTGACCCTGCCACACTGCTTCGGTCTCTCTTAACCCTAGATAGCAGAGAGTGACATGGCTGAATATCCACAGGTCATTTTGTGTGCAGGCACGATGTTTTCCAGGCTCCAGCTGTGGCGAAGGGCAATAGAGAGACAGGTTCATTGCCTGGTGGCTCCTCTGGCACCTCCATGGACTTTCTCCTTGGTTGTGCTGGTTTGAGGGAGCTTGCTGTCTCAACAATGGCCAGTTGCGTGCAGAACAGTGGGGATGAGAGGACAGACCTGACTGTTTCTGGAAGACAGAGCTGACACTGTTGACTGTCCCACTCTTCTCCCCTCTTGCTCCTGGTGTGGATCCCCTTCCTTTGGTGAGTTCTCTTGGTGCTCTCCTGCTTCCCATCCTGACCCTGGCGGAAGATTCGTTTTCACACCAAAGCAAATGCAAAGCCCATCACAGCAACGGCAATGAGATTCATGTACGGATTCAGGCTGCTCGCAGGGCCCGGTTCCTCCTCAGCTCCGGGTCGCAGCATCCGGTACCGTCCTGGCAGGAGCCTGTCCGCCGTGCCGGTGGGGAGCAGGGAATTCCCTCCCCCTGCCTGCCTTGCCCAGCAAGCGCTCATAAAGCCGCAGGTGTGGGATGTTTGTTATTTAGTCTACAGCCTGGTATGTGACAGTTTCTTTTCTACTCAGAGTGGTTTCAGATAATTAGTACATTACGATTCCCCCACCTTGAGTGGGGGAGAGAGGAGGGGGCAGCCCACCCTCAGACTACTTGTAATTTCACATCCTGTGTTTTATGGACCCGAACTGTTCGGGGCGGGGAGTTGGATGGAGGGGATCAGAGAGCAAACAGCAAGTCCTTCCCCCACCTTCACCACCAACCAAACCCTGGGGTTGTTAGGATGGCCAAATGTTATTTTGCAGAGTTGCAACCAACTTAATTCAGAGATGTTTGTTTGCTTTTTTTCTCTTTTTTTTTTTGTTTCCTTTTAAGGCTTGAATGCCTTAAAAAGGAAAGAATGAAAAACAAGATGCTCTTTCTCCTGGCCTGTCCATGCTCCCCTCTCTCCCTTTTTATTACACGCTTATCGCTTCTTTCCCTCCTGCTTTTGAAATTGATTTCCTTTCCTTTCTCCCCTATTCAGGGCCTAAACGCTGAATGTTCGATATTTCATTTGAGGCCGCTAATCGCATTACCACCCTTGACGTTTTACAGATATCATATTATGGGCGCAAATTTGGCAAATTATTAGCGTTGTAATGTATAGCTTGTCAAAGGTATTTAAGACACTAAGAGCCCTGGGCTTATCGGGGTTAGCAGAGAGCTCTCGTTGAGCTTTTGAAATGCAGAGAGCCGGTTATAAAACACACTGTGACTCTCTTTTCAGCTTGTAAAAAAAAGAGAGTGAGAGAGAGAGAGAAAGGAGGGGGAAAAATATCATCCGTCTATTAGGGGCTTCCAGGGCTGATAACAAGCAAAATTCTTCTCTGTGGGTTTCACTGGAAATGTGAGAAGCTTTTAAAACATTTCACAAGCTGTCTGGGAAAGAGGAAAAAATCTTTATTGAAAGGATGTAGCAATCTTTTTACTGAGGTCTATTTATCTCCTGGGAACAAGCTGTAAGTAGGAGTTCCCCTCCTGGTCACCGGAGGGGTTTGGAGAAGGAGGCTGGAGAGGGGTCCTCCAGTGGTCCTGCGCCATCCCCTGCGGTGACTCCTCCTGGCCCAGCCTGGGACACCGGTGGCTGGAAATGGGTCCCACCAGCCCTCCTTCGCCCTGCTCGGCCAGGATGCTCATTGCCACTGCCACGTCCCGTTAGGCAGCGGAGGCGGGAGGCAGATGCTGCCGGGCCAGCCGCAGGAGAGAGGGTCCGGGGAAGCCCCTTCCCCAGTGCCCCAGCACAGCTCCGGGACAGGCAGAGCAGGACAGAGCCAGTGCTGGCATTTGCTCAGCGACCCTCTCCCAAAGGGAGGTGTTTCCTCTCTGATCAGTTTATTAAAATGGGTTTAAGTCCTTTTAAAGCCCTGTGGGGGATTTGTGCCTTCCCTCGGTGTCGAGATGTGAGCGTGTGTGTTTCCCCCTCTCTTTTCAGACCGAGGGAGGAGGGGGCATGGCAGCGCGGGGTCACATTTTGCTCCCAATATTGTGATGCTAACAAGCTGCGGAGTTCGTCAAGGCAAAGTGGGGCTCTGGCAGGACTGGGGAGGGGGTGACGGGGTTGGCGTGATTCACTCCCCGCTGGCAGCAGAATGGATATCATGCGTCTTATTACGGAGTTAGACAGACAGAGCCCCACCACTGAGAGCTGTCAGTCCTGCCTCCGCTTGACAAAAACAAGCCATAAATAAGCAAATGCTTCACAGCAAGGGGGCTTGTGTGTGTGTGTGTGTGTGTGAAAGAGAGGGAGAATGGCTGTGTGTGAAATACCCGTGGGGGGGCTGCATTTGTAACCCCTGTTTGTAAGAGGGAAAATGGGTGGGATTTATGCCGCTGGGTCTCCATGGAAGAGAACGTGTGTCTTCGTATTGCCTT
Source organism: Aptenodytes patagonicus (assembly GCF_965638725.1). Classification (NCBI taxonomy): domain Eukaryota; kingdom Metazoa; phylum Chordata; class Aves; order Sphenisciformes; family Spheniscidae; genus Aptenodytes; species Aptenodytes patagonicus. Next base: position 68,568,959 of record NC_134953.1, on the reverse strand, counting down.
GCTTAAGTGTTTGGAAACATAACCTTGTGTACACCAGGCAGTGCACATCTGGGTGAAAGCGTGCCAGCACGGGGGGCTATGCAGGCACATTCACAGCAGTTTGTGTTTGCGAGGCTACATCGGCAGGAGAGGTAGCTGGGGGGGTTCCTCTTGCATAGGTATTTCGCTGTGAGGACACAGTGGGATGCTGAGGTTGGTAGAAGCTTTAGAAGTACCTGTTGCATACGCATGTGGGCCTGGCTGTGATGCACGTACGCTGGGAAGATGCAAAGCGGTAGGTTCAGGGAGGTGTCATGCTCTTCTGAGCACAGAGCATCTCTGAAAAGAGCTGAGCATGGTCACAGGTTGTGCATGGGCACGGGTGAAGTGCCCATCATACTCAGCAAGCTCTGCCAGCACCTGTGAAGGTGCAGGCGGACATGCAGCCCTCGAGGGCAGGGACTGTGTCTTGTTTGGGGCAGGAAAGGTCCATGGTCTTGTTACACCTTTTCTGAGAGAACGTCAGTGAAGGACGCTGAGCCTGTGCTCCTGCATGTGCCCTGGGAAGGCTGCGGCACGAATGTGTCACCCATCCTTCCTGGCTGAAGCAGGGGTCAGTACACGGTGCCCCGTCTCTGCTGATGGGTGCAGGAGTTTTTCCTGGCAGCCTGGCAGCCCCATCCAGCCCCCTTCCACTGCGGGTGCTCGGCCATCCACATCCTCCCAGCAGCTTTCAGCCTCTTCTCATTTTGTGGCACCCCAAGGTGGGGTTTCCAGCAGAGGTGTAGAGCCCACATGCAGAGCAGTATTTGATCCTCAGTTTGCTTTTCTTGTTTAGGATTCCTGGGTAGCTGAGAAGTAATCCATGGACCCTCAGGGCCCACAGACCATGGGCTGCAAATCACTGTGTTCTGCTTACGTCTGTCAAAGAGTTTTGCAACTGCCCCCGTGCCTGTCAAAGAGCAGGGGATGGTGTCCTCTGACCAGCCAGTTAGAGCAGTGAACCACCTGATTGTCATGATTTTCACTGCAATACAGAGCTGTTCAGCACCTCTGTGCCATGGAGCAAGTTTTGGGGCAGTGCTAAGGGCTGGAAGGGCAGAAACATCAGCCACAGGGCAGGCAGCAGTGCACAGACCTGAAAGGTGCTGGGCACTGCGGTTTGTCAATGCTTGCAGGCTCCCGGAGCAGTGGCGGGGAGGAGGAGATGCAGCAGGATTTGGGGAAGGGCTCTGGGTTGGGTTTGGCTCTTCTGAGGAATTTGCCTCATTGCAGGCAAATGTGCCAGGCAAGCCCTTTCCACATCAAATGGAGCTACTTTTCTCTCGTATACTGGCCATGGTCTTTCTGCCTTAGAAGAAGGCAGTGGGAAAAAGTCACTGCCCTGTCCTCGGTTGGTTTCTGCTGGGTTGAAGTCCATCCTTAGGGCTTTGGTCCCATTTCCCTAATGGACAGAAGTTTGTTTGATTTGAGTGTGGAGCCCTGGGCTCCCTTCCCCTCTCAGCCTCCTAAGGATGCAGCATTCACCCTCTCTCTCATATGAAATGGCGCATCGGTAAGTGCTACTTAAGAAAACACATGTTCTCCCCCTTGAAAGCAGCCCCCCCACTCCCCCCTCACACCAACACCTTTCTTTATTCGACCCAAACCTCACCAAGGGGAATTTGCAACAACTGCGGTGATAAATCCGCCCGCAGATAATTGGCAAGAAAACAACACTTGTGCAGTATATAACGTTTTATGGTTGTTTCATGTACTTTATTATAATACTAATGAGCAGTTATATATCAGGAGCTAACTGCACGCCGGATTAGCTTGTTAGCATGATATGAAACGGCAGAGCAAATAGTCCAGTCCCCCTCACCCGCGTGCCCTCCCCCTACCTCTTGTTCCCATTTGCACTGAGTAATTAGTATGCAAATTAGACCCCGGGACCACACAAGTTCTAGTATATTACAAGGGCTTTATTATGCTCTTGTGAGTAGATGATGGAAGCAGCCCATGACAGTGTTTATCTCACTACCTCTCTCTCTTTTTCTCTCTCACATACATTGGCAGAGAGTAAACACACACTGAGCTGGGCCCCGTACCATTATGACTCCCTGAAGATGCCACCAGCTTGCCTTTATCCCAACGACCAGAGTTAAGAGCCTCCTCTGGAAACACCGTAACAATGATGTTAATAATAATAATAACCCTGATGATGATGGTGATGCTAAGAGCAGCCTTAGCTCTGGCAGTCATGGTGATGATTGCAGGAGCAAGGAGAAGTATCAGAGTGAACCAGAATGAGCTCTTTGTCACCTGGGTTGTGCTGCAGAGGAGCAAGGCTTGGCCTCGGTTTCCAGCCCTGCAGGGATATCCTGCTTTCCTGTAGCACAGGATTATGGTGTGTTAACTGCTCTTGGTGTGTGATGCTCAGAGCGAAGCATCTTCATAGTCTTTGGTGATTTCCAAGCTATTATTGAGAGAGAGTTCTCAGCTGAAGTTTGCTTCTGGGTTCCTTTCCTCTTCTGTTTTCTGTATACCATACTTTGTGTCCCACTTTCTCTTTTTCCCTTTATTTCTCACTGAGGTGGTCTCTGTCTTCCAACCATGTATCTGATGATAGACAGACCTCCCTGAATACAGGCGCTTTCAATTTAAATTAGACTGTAAGACACCGGCAGCATCCTCTGTCTCTCCTGCCAGCATGACTCAGATGTGCACCGAGGCACAGACTAAAGACAGTCTCCATGGTCCATTGGTGCTCTGCTGGGGCGTTGAACATGGTGCCATGGGGCTGTACTCCTGCCCATAGCAGCTGAACCCACCAGCTTGGGTGCCCAGCACTCTGTTGAGCTATTAGTCATAATTTCTGGTTGTCATAACCAGGGCTGATGCCAATCTGGTCACCTGGGTGCAAATGCATACAGTCTCATTCCCACCTCTGACCCAGCCTGCTCTCTTCTCTCCAGGTCTGAGATCTGGTGTCTCACTTAGTTGGGGTTGCTCTTTGGGTTGAAGAAATGAGTACTGAGGAGCCGGTAAGGGTGAAGGAATAGAAAGAATCTCAGTGAAACCTCATCCCCACTTCTTGGGCCCTTGTGGCACGCAGTCACCTCCACAAGCGTGTTAAGCTCCGTCTCAAGAAACAAGCAGGTTTTTGCCAGGAGACTTCCCATTAGGAAGTCCTGGCTGTGAAGCTCTTGGGCTTTGACCAGAAGAAGATGTTGTATGGGGGGGCCATGCGCTCTGTGGAAATGCAACCTCCTGCAGTCACCGTAGTACTTCTGGGGGTGTCTGGGACTTCATGAAGGTGCAGGGGAGTTAGCTGATGGGCCTGGGGTGCGGGCAGAGAGACCTAGATCAGCGCCAGGCTCTGTGCTGGGCTGCCTGTGGGGCAGGGCAAGCGTAGCAGGCATCAGGCGTTAAACCACCTCCGGGGAGCTGCCTTTTGCCAGTCTTCCTTGGGGGGTTCGCTGCCAGCGTTTGCTTTGGTTTGCATCTGGCTTTTTCTCACCCCGAGAGCTGACCGTCCTGGATGTTTGCTGTCTGGAGGACAAAGAGAAAGGGAAAACCAGAGGGATGGTTTGCTTTTCTGGGAGGCATCTTCTCAGGACTTAATGCTGAAGAACTTTGTGCAAAAGGAGAGAGATCCTGAAATCCCAGAGCAAAAAAAAATTGGCCACATTCATCCTGAGCATAAGCGAGGGGCGGGGGGGAGTGGAATCTGTAGAGGCGGCAGTTTTTGTAAAGCGCTGAAGTGCCCCACACATCACGCCCTGACAGGCCCTGATGTTAGCTCCCGGAATGGATCACAGGAGACTCATTAGAAAAAACAAATATTATCACACGCTGAAATGATTTATGGAGAAAAATGAAAAATTTTGTGTTGTTGCGTCCTCGCTCTCCCACTCTCCTCTGCTTTCGCTCAGGGAAGTTATTTATGGCAGCGGGCCCTTAACAAGAGAAAGGCGAAGCACCGAGCCGCTTGCTCCTGCAAACTGCCTGCATTTGATTTTTATTAGCGAGTTAAAACTTCCTTCTTTTCACCTCCCCCCTTCCCCTCACGCGCCTTTATTATCCCGGACTAACTGAAATGCATTTTAATGCCTACTACTTGTGCTTTTAATAGTGATCCTATCGCCACCCCAGCAGCAAATAAAGTGACATTGACAGGGGGAGGAAGGCCTGACAGACAGCCGGGCAGACAGGAAGGAGTTACAGGCCCGCGTGTGCTCCCTCCTCGTCTGCTCGGCGCCGCTACCTTCCCAGTAACCCGAGAGGCGTTTTATTGTCAGAGCAGCAAATGCACACGAAAACCAGTCGCCGATGTATTTGCAGCCCTGGCAGCGTGCCGCCTGCGAGGCCGGGGAGCGCGCGGTGCCCCGGGCGTGTGGGCTTGTGTCCCTGCGGAGGTGGCGGGCCCTCTGCCTCCTGGCTGTGACGAGGGGGCGGTCGACGGGAGACGTGGAGCTTCCCCCAGGTTTCGCAAGCGTCCCCGGGTGGGGGGCTCCGTACCCTCAGCTCCGCTGCCCAGGAGGGAAAACAGCCCTACAGCTTCCCAAGCAGGGCCCTCAGCTCCGGGCCTTGCCCAGGGAGCTCCATGCCACGGCCTGGGTGGGAGGGTGAAGCAGGGGCTGGTGCCTTTCCCCTCCAGGACACAGCCTGGCCTCTGGAGCAGTTTTCCTGGCCCCAACCCAGCCAAATCACCGCCCTTGGCTGTGCCCAGCGGGATAACCCTGGTGGGGGGCAAAGCCACCAAACACCCCCAGTCTGGGTGCTGGCAGGGCTCGGTCGGGCTGGCAGGCGCCAGCCTCCAAGCTGCCGCCCCCTCCACTCGGTTGCTAAGTATCCCCAGGGCCACAGTGGCAATGCCACGCCTGGCCCCCCCAGAAACTCTCTGGGTGGCTGGATGGCCCCGTTCTCCCCCTGGCCAAGCATCCCCGAAGCGGCACGATAAGCTTTCCGGAGCGATGGTTATCGTCTGGCCTTTCCCTCTGCTCCCTCTTTGTGCGGGGCTTTCCACGTGAGCCCGGCCCGGGGGACCTCCCAGCCCTGGCTGTGGCCCTCGCCGGCTGCCTCCCCGGCGGTGGCCGGGCCTTTCAAGGGAGCCGGGAGCCCTGCACGGGTTAATGCCCGCTGACACCTGCAGCTCCTCGGCTGGTGCTGCTGGCTTGGGGGGAGGCGCGCGGGGGGGGGGAAGGGGGGGTGTCGTTGGTGGCGTTATTATGAAGAGCTCAGCAGGCCTGGGGCCTTCCATTGTCCGAGTGGCAAATAAATAAATAGAAGAAAGCAAGTCTTCCCTATGGCTCGGCAACGGGAGGTTAACAGCTGGACATGACATGACAAATTGGACGTTTTTTTTTCCTGCGGGGGCCGATCCTAGCAGCTCGGTGTGAGGGGGAGGGATGAGGGAGAGCAGCTGAAGGAGGGGAGGGAGGGAGAAATTGGCTGGGCGAGGGTCCCATCAGCTGGCAGAGGGGCTTTGTCCCAGGCCGGCTGCCTCCCTCCCCACCAAGCCAGGTCCCCAGGACGAGCCGGTCTCTAGAAAATGTGTGGATTATCTAGAAAACGGGGCGGGGGGATTATCCTCCAGGAGAGAATCCCTAAGGCCAAAATGCTCGCCCTAACCCTGCGCACCTGATTCCCATGCTGGCAGGTCCCCACAGCCAGCCCCCACGTCGTGTGTCCCCCCCGGCACGGCCCCGCTCCAAAATCAGGCAGCGCGGTGCCTTTTAACGGCCAATAAAACCCGGAATTCTCCAGCAGGAAAAGCAGGGAAATTAATCAAATCGTTGGATCTGCTGTGAATTACGCGCTCACCTCCCATCTGCCCATTCAGCCAGCTCACCTTCCCCTCCCTGCCTGCAGCCCCTTCGGCTTGCTGCGGGAGGGAGCCTTTATGGCTATGCCTGGAGCCCTCGCCATTTGTCGTGGGCTTAATAGAAAATGTGTTAAACATACAGGAAATGGCCCAAGTGTTACCAATGGGTCTAGTTTGCTTGATTTGTTTCTCCTTTTCAGGGGTGGCAGGGGGTGGTTGGTTTCGTTTGGAAATTATGGGATGTAATGGCGGCCGGTTTTGTCCCCAGGATTGTCCTTCGCTCTGGTGGTGCCCCTGGCTGAGTGTGCTGCTGGTGGCAGTGACGCCGGTCACACCGAATGCCAGCCCCAGCACTTTCATGAGAGCTGGGTTTTTTTCCAAGGCTTCTCCCCAGGCCTTTCCACCAAACCCTGCCTCCCTCCATGCTGAATGGCTGCCGCACTGCACGTCCCGTGCTTGGGTCCGTCACGGCTTTTATTCCCACCCTCATGCCTCCCAGGACCTGCCAGGGCCTTGGTGCGCCCAGGAGGGACTGCTGCAGCTCTTTGGAGGGCCTCCATGTGCAAGCACTGTGCTGTCCAGAATTGCTCTGCAGCCCTTTCTATACAGTCACTCTTTGCAGTACATTGGCTTGCTGAAGGCTTTGGGAGGGCTGGAGTCTGCTCTGTGCAGCCTGTGAAAGCCCAGTGCAGTTAAGGGACCCGATCTTACTGAGATTCAGGTTGCACTGAGTTTCTGTCACCACACAGATGTGGCAGGGGAGGAGCTGCTTGCTCTCTCCCGTCTCAGCTGATGTGCCTGGGACCAAAGGAAGGTCCTCTAAAGCAGCAAGCATGACCCAGGCTACCCAGCAGATGTAGCCAGGCTGGTTTTTTTCTGTATGGTGGACACCAGTGGAGCCACCGCCATGACTGTGGTGTGGACAGGCCCAAGGGAGCTGAAGCCATGGTGGGTGGTCAGGAGGGAGACTCTATAAACCCCATCAATCTCTTCCTCTGGCTCCCATACATCTGCTTGCAAAGGGAGGGGGAGGCAATAACCTGGCTATCCACTCACCATTGGCGCTTTGGGAGGTGGAAGGGGGAGGAAGGGGGAAACGCCAGCTCCAATCCCTTGGCAACTGTGGGCTGAAATATTAACTGGAAGAATGTGCCCAAGACTTGGCCCCCATGCTGGCCTGCTCCAGTACTGCCTCCTGGGAGGGCGCAGGGAGGGGGCAGCCTGTTTGCATAGCCCAAGTGTCAACTAATTAGTAGGAGTTTATAGGAACATTTCCAGGGCAGCTGGCTCAGGAGCGGTGGGGGAAGCACCCCACATTTCCTGAATCCCAGCCATGACCCAGTGCTCTTCTCTGCATCTTGGAGGGACAGTAGCTGCTTTTATTTGCTCTGGAGTCTGTGTGACCAAAGCAGCCTCAGCTGGTCACTGCATCACTCCTGCCTGTGCTCCACCATGCAAAGCAGTGCCCATGGCCCATTCCGGAAACCTTTTCATTGCATAGACACACTTCTCTTCCCAGGGCTTCAAAGTGTCTGTTGAAAGACTCAGATGGGTGGACGTGACGATGTGTGTCCTACAGCAGTTCCCCGAGTGTCCATGCTCGGTTGAGGAGCAGTGAGTTTCACATCCTGCTCTCTATCCTCCAAGGTACAGGTGTGGATGAGTCCTTTCCAGCCCATAATTTCTCATGTTTTCTCAAATAACAGGAAAGATGCTTCCTGGGGAGTGAATACACTCCCAACAGCGTGCCTGCTGGATGGTCCCCTTGGAGCGCGTGCGCTGCTTCCTCTTGCATTGACATCAGACTGTGTAAACATCAGTGAGAGGTCTTGCTTGTACATCTCTCCCGATGCATAGCATGTTCCTTGGGGTCAGCTCCCTTCCTGTGCTTCACCTGGTCGTGGTGGAGGGATCTTACAGAGGCAGCCAGGATGGAGCTGTCCTGGCGTAGGGAAGGGCGTGAGCCGGGGGAGCACCCTGGGGTGCAGGGCAGCCCTGCGGACCCCACCACAGAGAGTGGGGCTGGAGATCCCTGCTCCAAGCACCCCTGAATTCAGGGCCTACCTGGCTGTGATCTTTGAACAAACCAATAAATGAAGTGTAATAACCAAAACGGTGATTGTTTTCCTCGTGGTAGCTGTGGAAATGTCTCCCGGGGGAGCACAGAGCTGCCAGCCTTGGGTTTTAGATCACAATCCCACTAACCTTCCTGTCCCCTGGGCAATAGTTTACCACTGCTGCCCTCAGAGTTAGGCTCTATTTATTATATATACTGGCCTCTGTGTGTGGCAGTGTGTTCGTAAAGCCTGATTGAGCTGTAAGGAAAAGTGCACTCGAGGGGAAGGAGGAGACAAATGCCTGATTTGGCCTGCCCTGAATATGGGCTTATAACCTCTGTGGGTGCTGCCAGAGGGTTAGAGGCAGTCATCCAGACGCAGCCCCAGCCACACAAAGCTGTTCCTTGATAGCCATCCTCCGCAGGGGACAGCAGTTGTCCTGCCCTTGTCACCACCCATGAGGGGCCCAAAGAGCTGCAAGGGTGCGGCAGGACCTGAGCAGCTCTCTCTGAGCTAGTGGCTTGCCCTTTGCATGGATCTGCAAAGTCCAACTTGGAAAAATCGAGACCCCTGACCAGGCAGGTGCAGCTTGGAGCAGCCAGCAGATGGGACCTCAGCACGGCTGGGGATGCTGAGTCCAGAGCCTGCAAGGTGTTGTAGCCATCGGATGCTAACAAAGCATTTTGGGTTTGTTTGAAATGATAGTTACATGTAACCTGGACCAAAATCATCTGCAGGTGTCCGCCTTCAGATGATGGATGGACAGTCAGGTCACTGTGGGGAGGACAGTGCTCTGATCTCCTGCCAGTGCAAGTCTTTGGCACTGGGCTTGAAAAAACCTAGTCAGGGTGGCAGAGATTAGCAGGCACGCTTGTCCCATGCTATCCAACGTCGCTTTCATGAGCTGGAGACCTTTACAGTTACCGTGCTGTGGGGAGAGGATCCACACCTCTCTGCAGGGGGGTTAGCTAGTTGTCTGTACAAAACCTGGGCCAAAGGGGGAAGAGGGGATTCTACCGGGATGCTGTACTGGCTTGTGTGTGTGTGTGTGTGTGTGTGTGTGTATCTGTGCACAAGTGTACACAAACCTGCCCAGCAGCACTTAGCTGTGTGTCACAAGTCCTGTATTGCTCAACACTGGGAGCAAATCTTCCGTACCAGTGTCAGCGGCCATCTGGTATGGATGGCTATGGGTCATGGCACTGCTGCTGCTCAATGCAGCAAGTGGCCATGGAGCCCAGCAGAGCTTTGACTGGGCATTCCCATTTTACTTTGCCCAGTTTAGCTGGTTTGATACAAGTGTGAACTGAGGCTGTGATAGAACAGGACAAGAGACAAGATAGATGTGGCCCCATCACCTGCTGGGAGATGGCATGGCCCAGGAAATCCCCAAAGGACAAGCAAAACACCATCCTCCGCTCCCAAACCCCACTCTGAGTTGAGCATTAGCTGTAAATACCTCCAGGCTCTGAAAGCAGTTACCCTTGGATCAGGGCTTGGTGCTTCAGACCTACATCCTGAAAGCCACGCTCCTGGTACGGCTGGCAGCAGGGATGCGCTCCAGCACGCGGTGTGGCTGGCAGTTGCTGGAGTCATCAGCATTGCTCTGCATGCAGCCAGTCTTGTCGTAGTTTTTACTGCGATGCCTGTGCAAGGTGAGAGCCCAGTACAGATTGATGTGGGAGACAGCAGACTGGGAATGGCAAGGCTGCCCCAGCCACTCAAGAAGGGGCACAGTGGTACAGCACAGACATAGTTATTCTTCATTGGGGTAACAGAGAGCTATAATATTTTTCATTTTCCAGGAATCTGCCCCCTCCCCCTACTTTTAGCTTTCCTATATAATATTCCATGCTGTAGCCTATAAATGCTGCTCTGAGCCCACAGCATGATTGAATTTGGAAGCCTTTGTTTACAGATGTCTGGCTGTACAGGGGTATTTATTGAATTTTCCATGAAATGTTGCTCCTCTAATGCTGTAAAGCACAAGCTGCCCACATCAGAGGAGCTGCGTGTTAACGGATCGGGTTACGCAAAGATGCATTGCTCTCCCTCACCATCCTTTGCCTTCCAGGGGAGGAAGGTGGGTGCTGGAGTCCACGCTCAGCGGGGCTTTTCAGGGGACTCTTGCCCTTGAGAAGGGGAGGACCGGCTGTTCTGCACCCTGGGGCTGGAAGGTGAGTTTGGTCCTGCAAGGCAGCAACTCCAGCCACATGCGATGCAGCCCGGCCGGTGCTGAGAGCAGAGCAACTCGCTGCAGGTCACAGCAGCAGCCAGGTCTGCTGGTGGGACTGGAGGTGGGTCTGACTTTGCACTGGCTATCGGCAGCTCAGAAGAGACCTTGACGGCAGGCAGATGTCCTCAGGGCTTTTTTGTGCCTCCCTTTGAGGCTTGTAATGTTGGGGTACAGTCAAAATAGTGGATAATCTCGTAAGATGTCCCTTTGGTTGCTGTGTAACCAGGGTCCATCTTTCCTTACTCATCTGATCTAACCATCTGATCTACTGGGGCCCCACAAGCAGAACACTGTTATCAGCAAAAGAAACAGGATTTTTTTCCTGGGAGACCTTTATGGAGCCCCTCGGAGCATCCTCTGACCTCAGTGTGTCATTTTTAACCTTTGTCTTGAGAGGGAAATGAGGGAGAGCCTGGTCTGTGAGGGACACATCCGGGACCTGCCGTTCTTGCAGTGGTAGCTGGAGGAATGTGTCTTCCTTCCTCATGGGGGAAAGTACAAAACCATCTTGCAAAACTCTGGGTCAGGAGCCCCAGGATCTCTGATGTAAAATAAATGATTCTCGGGAGAGAGCATGTGTTCACCATGTTAGAAAAACAAGCCCCCTGCAAACAGCACATACCAAACTCTGCCCGGAGGAAGGGACTTCAAGGGTGGACGGAGGGAGCAGTCCGAGCATCAGAGCACAGCCTGCCCCCCTCTCCCAGGCTGGATCTTCACACTGGTCCGAGGAGGAGGCAGGAGGGATCGGGGCTTGTTTTCTCAGATTTGATTGGTTTATTTATCCTTGGTCCAGGCTCCCATCTGGTCCAACTTCAAACAGGGGCTGCCGCGAAGTGTGGAAGCCACCAAGAGAGATTCTGCAAACAACGGTTGTGCAAAGTATATAAATGTTTCTGGACATAAAAATGACTGTGTCTGAGGAGGGATCAATTTGGGCTGGGATGGAGGGTTCCCCGTCCTGCTTGAGATAAGTCCTGGAGAGTGGCTGGGGCAAGGAGAAATATGTGCTTATCTACAGTTTACATGTGGATGTGCAAGGGCAGAACCAGGCCTGCTGAGTGCCGCTACCACCAGAGGCTGTAAGGCAAGGAGAGGACAATGGGAAAGTCTGTCTGTCTGCTCCTGATTTAATAGTCAGCATGCAAAAATGTCCACGGAATGGGATCCGGGGTTTGGAACTCATTGGGAAATCCAGCATGGTCTGTCTCAGCCCTCCAAAACATAGCAGCTGCATTTGAAAAGTTTGGTGCAGCTGCTGGACGTGAACTTTTAATTGAAGATAGAGGGAAAATGCAGTTCTGTTAGCGACGGCCTTTTGTGCTGTTTGAACAGCAATGAGTGGCTGGGACAGGATCCATGTGCATCCCGGAGCGATGCAGCCGGTGGCTTCGGAACTAGCTGATGGATTGTAAATCAAGTCAGCTCACAGATTACAGTTTGGATGGCATCCCTTCAGGAAAAAAGGCAGTGGCTGGCGTTATGCCTGGCCTAAGCCAGCGTCTGCATTGGTGATGCTGAAGAGGACATGAAGGCCATGTGGAGGAATTCGTAGTTGATGCTACAATGGAGGGAACGGCAAACACCGCTGAGGGCAAAGAAATAGTGTCAGGGTAGAGAGTACAGTGCATGCTAGGCAGGGGACACTCAGGTGTAGGAACGGCACATGGCATTCCCAGATGTGCTTCTCAGTATTCACATAACGGTCCTTCCTTGTGCGAGGCAATGTGTATTTCTGGCTGTGACGAGGAGAGGGACAAGGAGGACACAGCCACCTCTATGGGCTCATTGCTGCCTTTGGAAACATTTGGGGGTGCTGGGTCTTGTGGGGTTCACCAGGAGTGTGCCAGCCCCAGACAAGGCATGCTCCACGCTGCAGGTCCCATGGGGCTCAGCTGCCCGTTGACCTCTGGCCACAGGAGCTGGAGCCAGATCACGTGGGAGAAATACCACCAGGCTAGTTGTTCTCAGATCAGACAAAGAAGAACCAAAAAACAGGTGTTTGTTGAGTTGGATCCTGTTCAGGCTTAAGCCCATGGGGACAGGGCAGTTCCAGATCAGTGGATTTAAATCTGAGTGGTTTACATTCCCAGGATTCAGAGGTTTTAACCTCCAACTTTGAGTATCTCTTAGCATCAGCACACACAGATGTGCTGTAGGCAGCAGCTTGCATTTGTCCCTCCCTCAGAGAGCGCCAGGTACTCTCAGCAGTGTGTGGTAGGACCTAACCATGGACAGAAATGACCTCGTGCCTGAGTGGCAGGATGGTTGGGTGCTGTCCCTTCCTCTGCTGCGGAGCTGCCTGGTTTTTGTCCCCAGCCTTGCTTCAAGAGGAACACAGCAGCCGGAGCCTGGTGGCATGGGAAGAAAAACAGCTCTACCCAGGCTTGGTTTTTATCACAAACTGCATCAGGCAACAGAGCCGGCAGCAAGGCAAAGCAGAAGACCCCTTAGGAGAGGAGGCAGGATGCTGAGATTCCCCCTTTGCCTCTTTCCCTCTTGGCAGGGACCAGGATCAGCCCTATGTGACCTCCAAAACCTGCCATCCTGCGGCAGAGGGCTGCCTCTCCGGGACCCACGGCTCTCCTGCCCCGCAGGCACTACCGGCTTCCCATGCTGGGGCTCCCCAAAACTGTGTGCTGACCTGGAGGGCAGGGGGGAAGCCCTGGGGAAATTCACTGGGAAGATCTCAGGGTCAAATTCGGCTGTCTGGGATGGAGAGTGTCTAAAAACTGTCCTGCCCATGCGAAGCCCAGCCTGAGCCCTGCCCCAGCCTCCAGCAGCCGCACTCTGCAGCAGCCCTCAGTTAAACCTGATCCCTTGCTTTAAGGGCCTGCCTGGCACTTAGTGGAGACCGTAAATAGCAATTTATAAACAATCTTCACGCCGATTCCTCTGCCGCTGCTCAGACATCAAAGTCTATAATTCACACCCTCCTGCGTCCTGAGCCTTGCAAAACCGGAGCCTTTGATGTGAGCCTCCCCCTTCGCTACCTGTGCGCGGGGGCTGAGCCCGGCTGGGCTGTGGGCATGTGCGCTGCTTGCAGCAAGGCGCCAGGCCCACTCTGTGCGGCATTTTATAAGGTGTCTGCTGTCATTCAGCCTGTTCCTGAGCCTGTTATCCCCTTTGGCGGGGCCGTGTGGGACGGCTGCGAAACAATGGGAACGGACCAGAGGGAGCTTGCTGGGGGCAGCGTCCAGAAAGCACCTGGCCTCTCCTTCCCCCCCTTCCCCTCAGCACCTGCAAATTAATGGAAACTTCTCCTTCCAATAGTGCCGCCTGTGCTGTTTAACAAGTCCGACTGCGTGCTCTGAGGGCTAGAAAGCAGCCTCTCTTTGCAGGGTGGAGATGGCTCCCAGGACCCTTGCACCAGCCCTGCTGCTCTTAGGGCAGGGGCGAACGCTGGTGCAAGAGCTTTGTGGTGTAAACAGGCCATGATTATATCTAAGGTGAGGCTAAGAAGTTTCCTGGCTCTGCAAGCAGGGAGTCTCTGAAACAGCCTCCCAGGAGAGAATAAGGAGAAAGAAAATGTCCAGCTAGTTGTAAGATGAAGCTGGATCCACTGTAGGAGGTGGTGCTGGTGACGGCCCCTCGGGGCTCCCCCACATGCCTAAACTCACTATGAGCTGCTCCTGGTTTGCAGCCATCCTTGAGGTGGACTCGACAGCCCTGCTGGCCTCTCTAGACATTGTGGGGCAGAGTTCAGCTTCGTCCTTTTTATGAGTGAAGGCTGGCCCGGGATGCTCTCCCCATTTTCCCTGGCCTCTGTCTCACCTCTCCTGAGCCAGCATTGCTCCATGTGGGTGCAGGAGCCCTTCTCCAGTGCCACAGTCAGCCCCATTTGGGTCCCCTTCTAGCTCCTCCATTATTTTCTGAAACCTTGAGCTGGATGTCTCACCTCTTTTCTGTAAGATGAACAGTTTTCTCTTTCTCGTACATGTGAAACTGCAAAATGAAGGCTCCACACTGTGATCGCGCTGAGGTCTGGGAGAGCTGCCCAGGACAGGTGTCCTCAGTAGCTTGGCAATCTCTTCCTCTTTCTTCTGCCTCTTTCTGCCTCTGTTTTTTAGCCCCTGGGGCTATGGAGAGTACTTTCAAGATGTGAAACCAGTGCAGCAATGTTTGTCTGCATCTGTAGGCTCTGGAGAAGGCATACACACCCCTGGTCACATCCCTCTTAAACCAAATGATCATTCAAGTACAACGTGCTTGACCGTGGTACCAAAGCACTGTGAGAAGGGAGAGAGAGGGGGCGGTTTGGGACCGTACTCCTGCTCACCTTCATCTCTGCCAGTTCAGCCCCTCGTTCCCCACACGAGGGCCTGCAGGGTCAGGCGCCAGAGCTGGATATAAGTTGCATGTAAAGCACAAATTAAACTCTGTCCATAAAAAAGCTGCCTGGTGTGGTGCGAAATACTATGTCTTACAAGCCAGACACTGCAAAGTTGATAGAGGCGTTTGGGGTGTTGGGAGGATTTCAATGTATTTTGCAGCTGAGATGGTTGTGGATTTATTTATTTTATTTTATTTTAAGTGAAAGACTGTAAAAATGTATTGAGAGAGTCTTGCATGTGCTACAGGCTGGCAAGTGGTGAAGAAAGGGCATGAATCATGTCACTTGGCTCTGTATTTAATCATATCAAACTGGTTTGGTTCTCCAACAAGTCAACATATATTATGTGGGTAAAAAAGGCATTTTACATGACTGGGAGTCTAAATATCATTTATAAATATTTAATTCTACAAGTGATCTTTGCAAAAGAAGGATAGCTCTTCATTATCATACCTGTGTCTATTGAAATATCACCGTTATTTATCATCCACTGTTGGTGCAGTGTCCCACCTGGGACAGAAGAGTTATTTTGTACTGGAGGCCACCGCAGGGCTGGTCCCGTCCTTCTCCCCATGCAAGACGCTGTATGAAATGGGACGCACAGCCCTGGCATGGGTTCCCTCTGCCCTGGCTCCTGACCACACCAGCCCAGTGGCAGAAGCGTCACAGAGCAGAGGTGCTTGGGGACACCTTGCCTAAGCTGGAAGGAGCCTCATGACACCAGGCTTCTTCTTAGCCTAAGCAACCAGAGCTGCCAAAATCTTGTCTGTCTGTCGGAGAGCTTTTGTGGAGCACTCATCACCATCTTGCTGTGAAAGTGCCCCACTCTGCCGTAATCTGGCTCCTCTTACGGTTGCTGAAGTGAACCATAAAAAGCTGTGGCTGCCCCGCTTATCCTGTCCCCGTCCCCATCCCTGTGGCTTTCTGCCTGTTTAATCTCTCTGACATTCAGCCCAGCTTTGCCCTGCTCTGTTTTGACTCCTGACAAGCCTTTCAATTTGCTCTCCTCTCTGAAGAGCTGAGAAGCCATTGATAGCTCTCCCCCTGAATTATTGAACCTCGGCATCGTGTTTCGGGCCCTGGGGAGCAACCCCGCACACGCAGGGCTCTGAGGCACGCCATTGATCGGCAGGGCTCAGGTTCAGCCTGCTGCTGGCACACGCCTGTCCCCAGGTCCCCAGGTGGCCGTGGCTCCCTGTGTGCATGGCTTCTTGCTCTGCTGTGGGAGGAGACCCCCATCTCTTAGGGCCAGGGCTCGAGGGGTGGCATGCTGCCTCTGAGGTGTGCATCCCACACCATCATCCTCCTCATATTTGACAGGGACAGGAGATGGACTTGTTCCTGGCCAGCTTCCAGTTCATGACTGGCCTGCCTGCTCAGGAGCCTTGAGCCCCATGTGTGTCCATGTTCCCTCCCATGAAACAGAGGTGTGCCATTGAGGTAGCGGAGGTGTGCGAAGCACAGAGATCTGTTGGAGCAGACGGCCAGGAAGGGACAAAGAATTATTCTGCTTAGAGAGTGGGAACCTCTGACTTTGCTCTTCTTGGAGAAACAAACCTCCCTGGAGAAGACACAGTGACAGGGAGTATCTCATTTAAACCCCACTGGCATCTTGCCCCAACTAGCTAGGACTTTCCTCTCATCACTGCTGCATGGGCTGATCAGAAAACAGATACCCGTTCGCACAACAAACACCCTCAGTGTTTTCATACGCTGTTGTGAATTGTTTTCCAAAGACCTTGGGAGTGTGTGTTGACAGGCTACAGAAAACCAATAGCATTTTTCACCATGTTTTCAAGAGGAACATTTTTCATCCCCTTTTTTCACTGCCACCCTTACAGCCACCGCACAATGAAAGGGAGCAGGGAGCAGGTATCCCTCACACACCAGCCCATGTCACCATGCATGTCTCCTGGCACCGCTGGGCAGTGCTGATTACCCAGGAGAGGCCAGATATCTTCTCCATCCCTTCCTTACCCACTTAGGGCATTTTTAGCCCCTGGCCGCTCCATGGTCCTTCTCCCGGAGACTGGCAGGATGCAGGGGCATGGCAGGAGCTGGCCTGGGAGCTGGAGTGCAAATGCATTTCAGTAGGAGGGGGGAAGAGGAAGGGCAAGTGTGGATTTTATTAAGTGATAACACATCTACAAATCAGATTATGGGAAATTTTCGAGGGCACCACGGCATTGATTGGCTTGGCCAGAGTTGGCGAGGCTGTGTGGGAGCACGTCAGAGCATGTGCAATCGGATCCCTTCCATTAGCCTGATCAATAGCCACCGCGTGGGGGGAGTGGACGGGAGTGTGGACAAAACTGCATAAATATATACACGAGAGCCAAGAAATCACATTACAGCCAAAGAATCCGAGCACAACATGGGTAACCCTTTCACCCCAGCACCCAGAGCAGGGGGACCATTAACCCTTTCAGGGCACCCCTCTGACTCCAGTGCTGGATCGGAGGATGACCGGGTTGTGGCTTGGCGTAGCGGTAGGAAGAAGTGAGGCACCACTTCCCCATGCCCGGCTTGCTGGAGGCCAGCTGTGTTTCTTTGGCTGCGAGGGATCCAATGGCACATGCTCTCATGTGCATGAGATGTGGTCGGCCACTGGGAGTGTGAGCAGCATATGCACAGCGTCCCCTCCAGCAGTGTCCTCACTGCCCTTTGCAATGTGGTGCTTGTGGCACACCGTGTGGGTGGGTTAGCATCAGACGTTGCACTCGTGTGATGCACAAGTAGAAGGAACTAGCAAAGGGCTGGAGAGACACCACAGAGCTGAGCCCAGCCCAGCCTGCAGGCCAGGTCTTCCTCCATCGCTTCTCCACCAGTTATTTGCTGTGCAGCCTCAGGAGACTAGGAGCTATGGGCTTCTGTTCTGCACCATCACATGCAGCATCCCCAGGCGCTCGCAAGCAGGCAGAGCTGGGTGCACCCAGTTTGTGGCAGCCTGAGGCCAGTGCGGGAGATGCAGGAAGGGGCAGAGAACACTTCCAGTGGGACAGAGAGCAAAACTGGGGGAGAGGGGGTGTCTGAAAGGGAGAGAAATAACACATCTATAAAATCTTCTTCTCTGCTTCTTACAATCCTAAGACTTTGTAGGAACATGGGACAGACCTTGTTGTCCTCTGAGCCCATTCCCTTTACATCTCACATTTGGGATTTCTGGGCAAAAAAATGTCAGAGAAGTTCAAATGCCGCTGCAGGGGCCTTCCCGCTCTCACCTGCAGTGCGGTCCGGAGCCCCAGGATTTCATGTCTCTCCCCACCAAGCCCCGCTTATCACATTTCCAGGCCCTCCCCAGCCATGCCTGCCTTTCCAGTCCTGTTTTGACACTTCTAATTAGCAGACATTTAACACCTTGTTTTGCTTGGACTCTGCCTTCAGCCAGACAACACATCGATGGCCTTTGACTTCTCCCCTGACTCCGGCTAACCTGGCAGCACAGAGCTCTTGGCACCGCTCTGAACACATCCTGTCCAATTTCCTCCCGCTGCCCTCTGCCCCCCGGCCCCCACGGCCCTCCCAGCTGCGCCGGGGCGAAGGCACGGCGAGATGCAGCGCACAGCCTTTCCCTTCGTAAGCGCTTTCCTGAACATGATTTAAAGCACTGAAGCAAGAAGAGGAAAGAAGAAAAAAAAAGACCTGTAATAAAGTCAGCACTCTGCTTATTAAGGGGAAAAGGCTGTGCTTTACTTATACTAACATTAATTAGATAGATATATAGGGAGCAAAGAGGCCTCTAGGAGATTTATACAGAGGCCCTGAAGATGGATGTGAGGACTGACAGACAGGCAGCAGCTCCTGTAGAGTGCCTGGAACGGAGTACCTGGGAAGCAGTGATGGGGAGCCAAAGGGGCAGTGGTCTCGGGGATGCTTCAGTGCAGCAAGTTTGAGGGCAGATGGGGGTGTTGGGACCTGCCAAAAACCCCTGGAGGTGCCATAAAGCTGGAAGGAGGTGAAGATGGGGAGTACCAGGGAGGTTTCTGAGAGCGTCCTCAGAGAGGAGCATGTCTCCCTCTCCTGTTCCCCTCTGCGGTTCGGTCAGGCAGGTCTAGTGGCAGATGAGGTCTTTCAAGCAATAGTTTGTCTTTCATGCTCCGGAAACCTGTAGTCACCTGGATGCCATTATCAAATTGAGGAGTACTCAAAGCTGTTTATTTTCACTATGGGACTTTTCTCCCTCTGTTCCCTTCCTTGCTGCATCAATCAAATATTTTCCTACCGCTCCTAGTGCCGGACAGACAGCAGAGCAGAAAACTCATTGTGGGTTTTTCATTATCCCACCGCAGAAGGATGCTTTCTTAGCATCTGATCAGAGCAAGTCCCCTCCTGCTCGGTGCATCACACCAAGGTGGGAGAGCGGTCCCTGCCCAGCTGCCCCAGCCCACAGCCGCACGCAGTGGGGCATAACCTTGTGTATGCCACAAACACAACAGGACATGTGACCATCTTCGTCCTTCTGGGCCTGCCCTCGTGGCCATCTGGACCATCCTTTTAATGTGTTTCTGTTTGGGGAGGTGACCACAACCTGTGGGTCCAGTAGGGATAGCTGAGCCCATGCCTTGTACATGCTCCATGTTTTTCACCATCCTCCCTCCTTCTTCATCTGTCACCGTGAGGAGAGCAGAACTCCTCACTGGTCCTTTCCCACTGATGCTTCAGCAAGGACAAGTCTGGAAGTGCCCTGTGATACCTTTGCAACTGCTGAACTTTCTGCTTCGCCAAGACACTTGGCGTCCTTGGGCTTTCTTCTCTCTCTTCTAAGCACTTCTTTTACCTGCAAGGACAAGACCTGACTTAAGCAAGAAAGGAAGCTTAACTCTGTGTCCTTGCAACCCCAGTGGAGGGACCTCGCTCATCCTAGGACTGCCAGGCTTGCACACACCACTGAGAGATTTCCCCAGCCTGGAGAGCTGGCTGTCTCGTTAAATCTCTGTTCTCATCCGCTTTGCACAGGAGGAGCTTCCACTCAGGGAAGAGCCCAGGGCTGCTTGGGGAGGCTGCGACTGAGGTGGGAGTTCAGCTGAGGTCTCTTTGATCCGTAGCCTTGTGCTCCACCACAAGCCCGCCCTGCTCTTGGGTTAGGGCTTGTAAAAGGGTTGTGGCTGCTGCTGACAAGCAGAGGCTGAGGGCCCTGGGGTTTTTATTAGCCATTGCTCCAGCAGGCCCCAGCCTGTGTCCGTGAGCTGCGTCAGGGCCACTCGTCACACTGTCCTCCCTTCGCTTTCTGATCTTGATTTCTCCATCCTGCCCAGGCAGTGCCCCCTCCCCTCTTTCCCCCAGCCTGGGTTAAATATAGCAGCTAACTTTGGTGGTGATTAGTAATAAAATTTTAACAAGCATCCATATGAACGTCTTTCTGTCACTTTTATGAGGCCATTTACAGCAGGGAGATATAAGAGCACCTTAAATCTCCCCCTAACAGGAGGGGGTCACGTCAGAAGGGTGAGAAGCAGAAGGCCCAGTGTCCCATGTCACCTGCCTGGTGGTGCTGCAGGTGCTCCCTGT
Organism: Aptenodytes patagonicus; assembly: GCF_965638725.1. Lineage (NCBI taxonomy): Eukaryota > Metazoa > Chordata > Aves > Sphenisciformes > Spheniscidae > Aptenodytes > Aptenodytes patagonicus. The sequence continues at coordinate 68,549,037 of NC_134953.1, read as the reverse complement.
CCCCACGATGGGATGGGTGGCTCCCCTTTGTGCAGATGTTACTGGCTTGGCCAGTCGCTTTCTGGACCAGCGGGTGGAAAAGCAGAGGGGATGCTGTGGGCTGCCAGTGCCTGCAGGCACTGCTCGACTGCAGAGAAGCATGGCACAGGGATGGCGCTGGAGCTGGAGACGGGCACGGTGGTGTGAGGTTAGCTCAGGTCCCGTGGCAGGGCAGCTGCCTCAGTGCTAAGGCGTTGCACTTAGACAAATAAACTCCATTAGGAAAAAGTGTTCACATCAACCCTTTTCCATTCGCCGCCCAAGCGTGCTAACTGCAAAATGAGGAATGGTTCCTGTTGCTTTGCCCAAGCCTAAATTTGAGGCCTGACTCTACCCTGACACTGTCTACCCTTTTTAAGAAAGGCTCGTAAAAGCCATACACCCTTCCCTGTTTCCGACCCGTTTGGCTGCACACCAAGGGCAGGGTCTGCTCCTGCTTCCAGCGGTGCAGATCTCCCCTGCCCTCAGCCACGTCATGCCCAGTGTAAGGGGGAGCAGGACTGAGTCCCTGGTTGTCAATATATGTGCGAGCAGCCAGAGGGGTCCTTTCCAGGAGTACGGTAGAAGGAATAAGCCTTTGTGTTTCCTGTGTAGTTACATGTCCCAGCTCTGCTCCTGTCTGTAGGCTTAATTTGTGAGCAGTGATACTTGAAAACTTTCTGCCTCTGGTTTAGCTCAGCAGGGCCATTACATCAGGCAAGGACAGGTCCCAGGTCCGGCCAGGCTCTGGGCTGACCACTGGGGACAAGCACAGTTTCTGGGGCACTGATCCAGCCAGCAAATTCAGTACATGAGACTGCACAGGATTTTGCCAGGTGGTGTTTCATGGTGCGAAGGTGAGAGCTCCTTCTGCCCCAGGTAAGAGGCAGCAGCAAATTCCTGCACCTACTGATGTCCCCGTGCACCCAGAGGAGGGCAGAGGGGATCAGGGACAGTGAGAGGTATGATCCCTTCCCCAGACTCACACTTTGGGTTGACGGCAAAGCCCAAAATAGAGCCCCTCTGTCCCGACAGCCGCCAAACCACATGGCTTCACAACTGCTCTGCGACACCCCTTTCGTGTGGGCGCTCTGCTTCCTGTGCCAGGACTGCCGGATCAAACACAGCTTCACCAAGTCCTTTAATATTAAGAAAAACCCTAAGACTTGTGGTCTGAGTTTTGGGCGGAAGTTTAGGTTCGTTCCTTTTTCTAGTTTTGTTTCTTAAAAAAAAGGAAACACACCTTTGAATAGTGAAATCTGAAAATAAGGAAGCAAAATGTGTCCGAAATGAAGGCTTGTTAGTTGTGAGCAATGCCTGGTCCCTAGAAGAGCAACGTGCAGCCTCTTCATGGGCAGCACAAGCTTTGCAGGAAGAGCTACTTTTACATAACTAATATACATTATAACTAACATACATTAGTAATGTAAATGTCCATAACTAGTTATCCAACCTCGTATATGCTAACCAAGCGCTAACTGTGCAAGGCAAGTATAAATATCCCCCGTGCAAAGGCAGGGGAGCAGATGAGGGGAGCAGACATCTTGTTCTAGGCCTAGAGCTGGAATTATAATTCACTGTTGCAAACCTGCTCCTTTCCAAGGAGGCAAGACGGAGCTGTCAGCCTGCAGCAACCTGGCATAGTGGGCAGCAGGGGTGCTCAAACTCCTTTCAGTAAAAATATCTAGTGTGGCCAACAATAAAAGTAAGAGGAAAAGATCAGTATAGTTTATTTTGATTTTCTGGTGAGGAGGGCAGAAGTGAATAGGTTGGCTAAGTCGGACTGTTACTTTTTGCTCAGAAAAGGTGACTTTTCCATGTTTGAAAATTTCATTCTGGAGTCTTGTAGGATACACCAGCCCTCTGGTTCTGACCAAGCAGGAAAGCGATTCTGCAGTGTTGCTGTTTCCTGTGAAAAGGAAGGCTGTGTAAGTCAGCAGCCCTAGCAGACAGCGTCTCAAGGACTGATCCCCGTATCGCTCTCAGGCCGCGGGATGAAGCAGGGGTAGAGCGCAGGACAGCTGCCGACAGCATGTGGGTGAGAGGAGGTAGTGGCTGCTGCCAGGCCAAAATGATGTTGGCACTGCCTGTGCTTGTCGGCAGCAGAGGGATGATGACTGTTTCTTGCTCCCACGCTGCTCTGTTGAGTTTCCCTTGGAGCCCAGGCTCCCCCTGGGCTGGTATTTGTGTGTTTTTCCTGATTGCTTCCCTGGGTTAGATGAGACATCTCTATCCCTGGCAGCAGGAGGGACTCGATGCTCCCTCTGTGCATCACTACATGTTGCTACTGAGATGTTATTCTGTGAGAGCCTTGGTACCCCAGACAAAGTTAGTGAGCCGGGATGTCCCCGTACATCCTTGGTGTTGTAAATAACGGTCTCCATCCTCTGCTCACATACACACTCCCATCCCATGGTCATATGTTCACTGTGCATGTCAACGCAGTCATTGATAATGATTGGGATCCTGGGATCACCGAAGTGACGTGTTCGCAGAGGCGGGTTGTCCAAGCTTGGCAGAAGAAGGCACCTTGAGGCCCCTGGAAGGACGGGATGCAGGGGACGGTGCTGAGGGAAGGTGAGCGGGGAGCAGAGGGCAGCGGCTGGCAGCCCCCATGGGCGGTGGGATGCAGGGGTAGCCCTGCTCCGTGGGGTTAGAGCCTGCTCCGGCAGGAGGTCAAAAAGGCAAAGTTTCTTGGGAGGTGAATTATCAGTGGGAGCAATATCAGCAGGTCAAGCACATCGGTGCTGGGGTAATACAGTTAAGGTGCAGAGCCTTGGAGGGAGCCCGGCCGAGGAGTGCAGCATTAAAGCAATGAGCCCAGCTTAATTTGCCCCAAGTGAGGGCAGTGGGGTCTTTAATATTGTGTCAGGCTCGCAGGCCCTTGTTGGCGGGTTATTCTTCACGGCAGCTAATGCCACTGGGCTAACTGAATTAGCCCCTCCTTCCGCGGGGTGAGCGTGGGGTTGCCGGGAGGGCGATCGTGCCTCGCAGCTGCAGGGAGAGCGAGTGATGGCCTGGAAATTCAATCAGGTGAGGAGCTGCCGCCATTCCCAAAGGACAGGGAGCAGCCGGACTGGGGAGGAGAGCCCGGGACCGGGACGCCGGTGACTGGCTCCGTGCTGTCTTTAGGCAGGGTGCCCTCCGGGGACTGCTCCCTGCTCTGGATGGCATGAAGTGCTGTCCTGCAGCCTGCTGCTCTGCATCCATCAGCCCTCTGGGAGCGCTTTGGTGGAGAGCCCATCCGTACCTCCATGCTCCTTTCCAGCTTGCTCACCGCTGGGTGCAGTATTCCCTCATGCATCCGTAGGGAACCGCGGCACGGGGGCATGCTGGGACATGCGGTATGTCTCCAGCCAGGCTGGGCGTCCCTGGGGTCCAGCCTCCAGCACACTTGCAGCATTTCTGTTTGATTTGAGATGAAGGCTTGCCAGGAGAGACAGCCTGGCCCAAGGAATTGGCAAGTGGGTCTTTTCCCTGGCTTTGCTGTTGGGACGAGGTGCTCCCCTAACAAGCCGCTGAGTGATTGCACTATCCTTTTTGTAAAGCCCTGAGGGATGCACAGGCAAGGAGGACGGCTAAGGGGCTGGGTACAGCAATGGCCCATCATTCCCCAGAGTCATTTTCTGTCCTTCAAGTTAAGGAAAAACAAAAATCTGAACCTCGCATGTATTCTCTTGTCCTCCAAACCTGTCACTGCTTTTTTTCTTTCCCAGCCTCAGCAATTGCTTTCTCCTTCACATTTAATTACAAGCACACTCCCGGCGAATACTGCAGCACATCCTGAGAGGGCGACGGTGTCCATGCCCACCGCTGCCTGGATGGTGCCAAACCCAGAAGGGCTCACCTGTGTGCCAGGGGCCTGGGACAGCCTGCACCTGGGCGGTGGCACTTTGTCAGCCCCAAGGGCAGGAGCGGCTGCGGGGACCCCAGTGGATGCTGCAGTCCCAGTGGTCTGGGGATGGCAGACCCATGGCACAGGGCTGCTCCCCTCCCGCAGGGCACAGACCCCCTCGCCCCGCCACACCAGCCCTTTCCCTAGCTGAAGCTACTGTCCCTTCGCCCCCACCACTGGGGCTGCTGTGGTCCCCTTTCCTTTCCCAGGTGCCCCTTTGATCTTCAAACCTGCCCCAGCTCCCTCCACCCCCCCCTTCCCTCACATTGTTATAAATGGAGGCTTTGGCTGCCTTTAAATAGTCATATCTATCAGACAAGCTCATGTCAGCCATAAATTTTACAGTAATGATGATTTTCTAAGTGGGTCGACCAGAGCTATTTCCGCTTCAGCCTCAAGTTACTGCATATGTCCCCCCCCAGGGGCCGGCAGCCTCATTTGTTGTCCCCCTAATTGTCATCTCTCCCGTACGCACTTGGGCAGAAGCTGGAAGGAAAACCAGCCCTGCTGCCAGCTCCAGGCTGGGACTCCCCTCTGCCCCCACAGGTCCCTCCTGGTCTTCCCACCTGGGAGGGAGCTTCAGAGGAGGGAAGAGGGCCGGAGAGGCAAGACGGCACCAGCTGCCTCTAATGCAGGCAGGGGGAATGGCTGCAGAAGCCCATCATATGGATGCCCTTACCTCTCGCCGCTCTCCCCCCCTTCCCCAGCCACGCGAAACCAGCCCCGATGTGTGAAAGCTGTAATTGCAGGTAATCCCCCCACACTGCTCATGGTTTGAATTTGGCAGAGCAGGAATGTGGAAGGGAGAAGGGGAATTACTGCCCAGACGTGCTGCAGGGCCAACATCTGCACGAGTCATCAGTGCACATCTGGCTGCAGCAGCCTGCGCTTGGTTGCCCAGCCGGTCACTTTTTAGCCCATTGGGTCTGTCTCAGGCTCCCACTAAGGACAGGGAACCTTAGCTTGATAGAGAAATTACTCCTTTCACCTGATATTGCTGCTGATATTGGGGTGGTCACACAGACTTTCTCTGCCTTAGTTTTTCCGTTTGTGAAATAGAGTAAGGCTGTCAGGAGCACACTTCAGGGTACCCATCACTAGCTCTTCTAGAGAGGAGAGTGACTGTATGTGGCACCCTTTTCCAGGTTTGCCTAAGGCTGGCACTGCTTTGCAGCATCCCCCAGTGAGATGCTGGAGCAAAGGAGCTGATTTCTGCCTCCACGCATAGCTGGGCTCAGTGAGGTGGGTCCCTGCCTACTTTCTGTTTCACTGGAGCATGATCCCGGAGCCAGAAAGCTTTCTGCAGAAATCCTGCCCTGAGGTTCAGCCCTGCAAGGCTGAGCACTTAGCGCAGAGCCCCCGGCGCAAAGCAAAGGATTTCAGGTCTGCCTTGCAGGATCAGGCCTTTGTAGAGAGAAGCGAGGCAGGATGGGCAGAGTGGGACTCACATGCCATCAGTACCAGAGGGTCTTTGTTGCCTCCAGGTGCCATGAACCTCAGTCGGTGTGCTTACGCTGGATAGGGATGGAAAGCCTCCATCACACAGATAAGACATACTCTTGGTGATTCCTTGCATTTCCCCCCTGTGGCTGGCAAGCTACTCCTGCACCCTGGGAAGGCTGCTGGGACCCCGGAGGAACTAGAAAGGGCTGGGGAGATGGGATGGCTCAGGACACAGAGAGGGGCTGCGGTCTTCATGAGGGGAGGCTGTTATGTCCAACACTTGGTTTCTGCGGCTGGGCTCGATCTGATCTGCGGGTGAGAGGGTGGGACAAGAATCGGGGAGGTTAGAGAGTTAGACAGGCAAGTGGCTGAAGATCTACCCGCCGCCGTGCTCTGGGACAAGGGCTGGCCCTGGGGAGCACTCTGGCAGTGTCTCATCCTTGAGGCAGCCGACCCTGCTCTGTCTCCTTGATGGAAAAGACCTGCTGGACCTTCTCATCCTGACCCTTCGCCTCCAAAGTTTCTTTGGGAATGTGCATGATCAGGGTGTAAATCCTTGCTGCTGGTGAGCTGCCCCGTGCTGGGAGGGGATGCTGGGGGGGGCTTTAAGCAGCAGGCGTGGGTGTTACATCTTCTCCCAAATGTGGCTGAGCACCCCCCCGTAAGGACCCTGCTTGGGGCTGACCCAAGAGCAAACACATCTGTTCAGTCGCTTACACCCCTCCCTGCTCTCCCAGCCCCGAGGAAAGTAGCCTGGCCTCGCTCAGCAAGAAGGCAGGCGCAACCTCCTCCCCAGGCAGGCGGCTTCCCAGATAACCCCCCAGCTTTCCAAGGGCAGTGCAGGTGTCAGAGGCATTGTCTGTTTGGAAATTAATTTTCCTGTCGATTTCGTTATTTCTCTTAATTGATGAGGGGCAAGTCTTCGGCATGTTGCCAGCGGCACCAGCCACAGCCTCCCGTAGGTATCGGCGGAGCCAAAAGCACTAGTGCCGAGGGCTGGGGAGTGTAATGAACTCTCAGAGGACTCGTTGCAGCTCAGCCCGTGCTCTAGATTAGCTGAGGAATCATCTGGCCCAGCTATTAACTGTCCCATTTAACATCATAAATTATTAACCTAATTTTGAGGAGGGTCGGTGACGGATCATGCTGATTTTGTCAGCCTTTCTGCAGCCTCTCGCGCAGCCTGCCGGTGCGGGGTAAGCTGCGGGCAGGGCCTGAGGGTCAGTGCCTCCAGAGAAGGAGAGAGACGGGGCAGCACAGCCCGGCTGCCGGCAGAAGGACCAGCTCTGCCTCCTCTTCCAGCCCAGCAGAGAGCTCAGGGAGAGCCCAAGCAGGAGGGATCCTCTGGTGGAAATGGGGGATGTAAGAGCTGCCTCCAGGGAAGAGCAAAGCCACACGCTCCCCAGATTTCAGTGCAACACACCTGCACTCACATGGGATAAACCTGCACCTGTCTACAGGTGCTCGAGACCTCTGCCCCTTGCTCGGTACCCGTGTGTGCCACCCACCCTCGGTGCAAGCCATTACCAGAGGTGCTTTTTAGCTTTTTTAAGCAGCTATCAGGATGCTTTTTAGTTTGTACGGCAAAGACCTGGGGTCAGGAGGTTTTTCTTCCTATGCTTGTTGTAGACTAGAACTTGTTCAAAAAGTCTCCTTCCTGGGAAAAGTTTTAAATAAAATAGGGGGAAAGTGGATTCTTTGGTATAAAAGTTTTAAACCATTCAGAGGTTTTTTTTCAGCTGATTGAAGTGTAATGAAAATATAAGGGATAACATCTTTTCTCTCCCCTTTATCTTTTTTTGAGATGAGAGATGTGTGCAAGAAGGGGCTGAGAATTGCACTCAAACCAGCATTTTTTTTAATTGAGTGGAAAAATTTTGAAGTCATTTGGTCTGTCAAAAAAACCATACAAACCTGAAGGAAAGCAAGCTCTGAAATCCTTGTAAAAAGCCTCTTTCATTCTGGTATCACAAAAAGGACTTTTTGTTTCCCCGCGAGCAGCTGTGCTGCTCGGTGCTGCCTGTCCGTGGTGTGTGAGCGCGCTGCCCCAAGCTGGCCGTGTGCGTGTCCCCTCACCGTGTCCCCCATTTGGGAGCCAGCATAACCCACAGTCCCGCTCCCCTTCGCTTCGAGGCTGTGCGAAGTTCAGCGGCTGTAGGGCCAAGCCTCGCTCTCTGCCACGCACTTCCCTGGCTGGAGGTGCTTGGGGTCAGGATCAGCAGGCTGCGTTGCTGGTAAAACAAACCCCCAAAAAACCCCAGCACAAGCGCAAAGAAGTGCCTTTGGTTGTGGTGGGGACATGGAAAGGTGTCAGAGTCTGCATTAAATTGTCAAGAGCCTGTACCACTAACCTGCTCATCCTTGAGTACCCATGTACTAACCAAAAGTGCCTGTAGCTCATAGTGTGGTTACTGCCCCTCTTTTCCTTAGAGAATGAAATGGGAAGAGGAATCCAGCATTTGCAGACCCACAGCATCGGTGCTGTCATACTCCCCTCGCCTGACATAAGGCTTTACACATGTGCAGAATAGAATAGAGAAGGTGCAAGGAAATTGCCTTCGCCAGAGTCCTGAACCTCGCGGTGCACACGCAGAACAGACCTGCACAGGACCGGTGCCCAGCACACAGATATAAAATACAGCGCCCTGCAATAAAACATGCACTGCTAGTCCATATATTTTGCAATCCCTTTAAAGATTTTTTTTTCTTTAAACCCCTCACCCCAGCTCCCTCCCCATTCTCCCCCCAAAAAATTATTATAAAGAATTATTGCCATTAGTACGTCTTTCCCAGTGAAAGGAGAAAATCGCCTCATTCATAATTTATACCCTCAATTACTATTAATAAAGAAATATTTCAGCAGAAAATCGCCTGGGAAAATTACACGTAACATTGCATTAACATTCTATTTGAACATTTTCATCACATTTGTTATAGAGTTAATAAGAGGGATATGCTCCCCTGACTTCTTCATGAAATTATGGGCTGCCTATGATAGTTTAATCTTTTAGACTTTATATAATATATTCACTTTACTAATTGAGCTATCCAAGGAGCAGTTAGGGATGTTCTTAAACGTGGAAGACAAAGTAATCAGGGCCATGACTTCCTGATGAGGAGATCTTCTTCCGGAGATGAGGAGCCGCACGTGTGAGGAGCACACACGTACGTGTTTGTGCGCAGATGTGTCATTCCATTAGCCCTTCCCTTAATGTCCTGCCTGTACTTGGAAGTGAACGTGAATGAAGGCTGGAGGTGATTTTCGGACTGGCGAAATATTCCCAAAAGCTCCATTTGTATTTCAGAGTGAAAGGGGGTTTGGTGAGCTTGAGTAAGCTATTATTTTTGGAATAAGAAATGCCCAGCATGGGGGGTTTCTCGGGAGCGGTACTTCCTGTAGACAAGCCTTTATGCTCAAATTCACCCCCCACCCACAATCATGCACAGCCCGTATCCAAAACTCTGGACAAGGAGCTGGGCAGGGGTGGACAACTCCTCTTCTGCTCTCCCTGGAGCTTCTGATTCACCAGGTAGTGTGATCTGGGGCACGCAGTGCAGAAAGTCTTCCCCCTGCTCAGGGTACAAACAAACCCCAAACTGGGCCAGAGGCAAGAAGTGAGGTACGTGTGAGCAGTGAGGAATGAGGAGGCATTTGGAAGATGGACACTGCTGTGCTGCACCATGACAGTGCCACCATGGGCATTGCTCTGGACAGTTTGCTTGTCTCCAAAAAACTTGAGCAACAGGAAAGCCTTGGTAGCTTTCGCTCCTGCTCCTGCAGCCGCAGCTGGGGACCTCATGCAGCAACTGGAGCCTTGGTCCAGACTCAGCTACTCTTGGACCCTTCCTTGCACAAAGCCAGCGTCTGGCACAGAGATTTGAGCCCCTCATCCAGTTTGGGAGCTGAACGCAGGTCAGGGTCTCTCTGCGAGATCCTTCTTTCCCCTCCATGTGCACACGAGGTGTCCCTTACCACAGGACATGATCCAGAGCTCTTGGTTTCAAGCAGGAGGCTTCCCGAGGTGACAGCAGGCAGTGGTTTGAACCAGGACCACATGGAAGAGGGCTGCATCGTCAGCATGCCAGGAGGTTGCTCACTCATTAAGCCTAAGTACATGCAGCCACGAGCAGGTGCAAAGAGGGATCCATCACTGCTGAGCAATGGCCCTGCCACCGGAGATGAAGGTGAATCTCTGTTAGCTGCCCCTGACAAGGGAGACTGAGGGAGCATGGGACCGGCTGCTTCATTTCACATCCGCAGGGTGCTGGTGTCCCCTCTGCAGCCACTGAGACCGGGCATGGGCAGGGAAAGGGTGACAGGGCACAAAGTGGGACGCAAGCTCATAGGTGAGGATCTGCAGTCACCCCTGAAACCAGTCTTGTGATTCCCAGCCTCTACAAACTGGTGGCCAATGCTGACAGCAAGCCAAAGGGTTAATGAAAAGCTTTCATGCGTTGGGATTCATTAGCTGGGACTCATTAAACAGCAAATAAGAGCCCGGATGTTGCCAACTGAGCCCTGCTGAAGGCAGCTCCTGCAGGTGAGACAGCCTGGGACCGCAGGAGAATCCCATGCTGAGAGGCAGCCAGGTGAGCCCCCATCGCTCCCTGGCAGACCACAGCTGGTGCATCCCACCAGAGATGGGAACTGGTGCAGGAAGAGTGCAAGGCGGGGTGCTGGCAGTGAGCAGCCCTCCGCCACGTTCCCAGTGTTTAATGTATATTCACAAGGCCATCGACCCATAGGGCCCAGCCAGGCTCAACTGTTCAGACCCCTGGTGTGACATCCAGTTCTGTCACCAGGTGGAAGAGGGGGCTGAGCTCCTGCCGGCTCTGTCCTCCCAGCCCATATGAGCCCATCAGGGGGACAAGGATAGGTGCATGACAACCTGAGCCCGTGGCCCTCCACTGCAATGGGAGGTGTGGGGAGCAAAACACCCACACATGGTTGCATGAGACATGCAGCTCCATTAATGCCTTCATGGTAGAGCATGGTTGTCCCTGGCCAGTTGGTTTCTCATGGGATACGCTGCACCCTCACTGCTGAGCTTGCAGCCAACATTTTCCTGGGTGACGGTGTGCCACCAGCCAGCACTGATGGAGGCTGTGGCCATCTGGGTCACTACTGAGGCACACTGGGCAAGCAGCAGCCCATGCAAGCCCACATCTCCCCATAGCCTCCCAGATGGACAGGGGGCCACAAGCTGCCCTGTGTGCAAACACATGGAGAGCGCGGGGCATCGGGCATCTTTCCAGGGACCACACAGGCAGCTTGGGCATGAGGAAAGGGGGACATGGACTGTCCACCCCGGGGATGGCCACTGCCTGGTCCTGGGCAGGATGGACCATGCTGTAAACAGGACAAGGCTTGTAAACAGGGCTCCAGCTGGGATAAATTTAGCCCATTGGGGTTGCAGCCCCGGCGCGGCAGGACACGGTGTCAGGGCATTGTCGAGAGGAGAGGGGGAGAAAGAAGCTGAATAAACAAACACAGCTTGTCCCTTTTTTTTTTTTTGTCCTAGAGTTGTTATTTCAGCCGGACAATTGCCCTGCAGATTGAGGGAACAGGCTGGAGTTCAAGTGAATTCGGCTTCTAGTGCCTCCCTTTTTACATTGTGTTTTCACGTGGGAATGTATCCTGGCATATATGGGGGGGTGACCAGACCCGTGTGTATGGATAACTCCATGGATGCTCCACGCACATCGCTGGGCTGGCCCACAGGGATACGAGCTGCTTTGAAGCCCAGGTGAGGCTGAGTAACTTGGCATTGGCTGTCATGTAGGACTTCGCTTTCACCACGTGCACAGCCCGGACTAACACCCGTGGGTGTCCAGGAGCACACATGCAAGGTGATCTGTGCTCTGCATGCATCTGTACGTGCCTCTGTGGGCAGAGCAGCCCTGGAGGTGTCCCCCTACGGCAGAGGGGACACTGTAGAGGTGAAAGCCTTTGCAAGACTTCAGAAATGGGGATCAGGACTCCTGAGCCCTTTTTTCCCTAGTTCTGTCAGGGGGTTTGGACAAGTCATATTCCCCTGACAAAAGCATCTGTGATCTCGGGAGCAAAGGGCATGGATTGTCTCTGTCAGCCCTGCTCTGCGAGGACCTAAGTCTTTTCTAAAGGCCATGTTTAGAGGCAGCCTAATTTTCACGTCTTAATTTTATTTTTCTCACATCTCTCTGTGACACACATACACACACACACTTCTATTGGAAAAATGATTTTAATACCCATGGCACATTGTCCTGGTGTGATATAAAATCCAATGACATGTGGCATTTGGAAAAGGTCACTTCCCCCATCAGGATTCATTATCCTACCTCAGCCCGGGAAGCCATGGGGTTGCCCCCTCCTCTGTGGACCCCTTGCCCCCTCCCCAGCTGCAGCGGGTGAGCAGGGAGAGGGCATGAGGTGGCTGGGTGGCCGCGCTGGGGACTTTGGCGGTTACAGGGACATGGTGCTGGGAAGGCTCGGGCTGCAAAGCTGGCTCCGCTGCGTGCACAGGGCTCGGGCTGGCTTTCGCCTGCCTCCCCCAGCTCGCTGCTCCCTCTCTGTTCCCTTTCGAGCAGGAGCCGGCTCTTGCGGTGCCCTCGCTCTGCACGGTTGCAGAAGGGAAACACTCCCCTTCCCTGTTTCACTTGTTCAATTTTTTGGCTGGGTTGGTTGGGAAGTGCCCTTCTGTGTTGGTGCTCAAGCCACCTAGGCAGAACTGAGAAGAGACTTGGAAAGCCCAGCTCCTCGCCAGCTTCCCCACCAAACATGGGGTCCCTGGCTGCCCTGCGCTCGGTGCCCCCCAGCCCCTGGGGCAGACCAACAGTGCCCAGAAGGCTGGATGCAGCAGCACTGGGGGGGCTCTGCCCTGTCTCTCGGAGATTGCCCACACAGGGCAGCATCCTGGGCTAGAAAGGGGTCCCTGATGCACATTGCAGGTGAGGGACAGCACGTCAGGAGTGGGGAATGCTCACAGCAGGGCAGGAGTGACAAGATGTCCTGGGGTGCTTGTGTGTTTTTACCTTTCCTTGGACTCACTTCTGCTCAGGCTTCCCCAGGACCATCTTTGTCCAAGCATATCTACCTCCCCAAGGTGTTTCCAGCCCAACTTGGAGCTATTCTCTGGAAATACAGAAGGGCACAGGAGAGCCAAACCTGCTGTGGAGGCTGCCTGGGGGTGTTCAGGGGATGCAGTCCCTTGTGGGGCAGAGCATGGGCTGTTCCCCAGCAAGTCATCCCATGGGCAGGGGGACTGGGAGCCAGGACTTCTCTGCTTGGTCACAAATTACCTTGGGGCACCTTGGGCAAGTCGTTCACCTCCATAACCCCATTTCCCACCCGCAGGGAGGGGAGAGGCGGGGGTGGGTGCACTGAGCATGCAGTGGGCTCCAGGCTGCGGGAAGGGCAGGAGGTGGGGAGCGGGAGCAGTTCTTCCTGGGGAGAGGAGGATTATTTTCGCAACGGGGAGTGGGATTTGACGCCTGCTGAAGATGACTTCTCAGAGTGCTGAGGGTGATGATGAGTGTAGCCCCTTCCTGCCATATAAACACCAATGAGTTATGGGTACCCCAGCCTCTAATTATGCAGTCAGCCCCAAATAGGCTGTGTCTAACGAGGCTGACAGACTAATATCTCAAGAGCCCTTAATGCGTTATCATCTCTTGCTGTATGACCTCATATTTATAACTGCTCTGGTGGGAGGTTGAGAAATGTCCTTCTCTTCCCCCAGCCCCCTCCCCAACTTTCCCCCCTCCCGGAGCAGCAGCTCTTCAGCCTCATCTGTTAGGATCAGGAGGAGAGAGGCGACTTCTCTCCATCCATCATGAACGGAGTTCGCGCTATTAGATGATTAAAGACATTTTTTATAATATTTGGAAGAGGCTTTGAAATGTCTCTCAAACAGTATGATTAATGCCTGCTTAACCCTCGCCTGGCCGGGATGGTGTGGTGGGGAGGTGGGTGCATCCCGGGGCAGGGCTCCCCGGGCATCTCGGCGGTCGCCCGGCCGTTGGGCACCCCGAGCCCTGACAAGGTGTGATTCATGAGCGCGGGGCACCTGCAGGAAGCTCCGGCCTCCAGGCGGTTCCTAACGCACCGGGGACTTGGTGGTTTTTGAGGCTGCAACGGCTGGGGCAGGAGGAAGCGGCGCCTGCCCCCTCCCCAGCGCTTACACAAGAGGCCCCTGGGCTGTGCCGGTCCGCAAGCTGGACCGTCCCACGCCGATGCTGTGGGTTTCAAGGGCGGGCAGGGGGAGGGGATAAGCAGCCTGTGCCCATTCCCAGCTGGCCTGAGCTGGTGGAGTGTTTGCTTTCCCCATTTCCCCTTCTTTTTCCTCTGCCTCTCAGGATGGCTCACTCTCAGAGGCGAGTCTCTCCAAAAAAAAAATCACGGGCATCTAGATGCTCCAGTAGGATCCACCTTCAGGACGTTGCATCCTTGCTCAGAGTTTGCCATAAAGACCCGTGGGGCTGGTGGACACATTCACACTAAGTGTCATGCCAGCGTTACCTTGGCCGGTGCCTGCCAAAGGCCAAATGGCTGATGTTCGCTGTTGTTGGTTCCCGTGGGGGAGTAGAGATTTGGCCTCGGATGGGGGAAGGATGCCCGCCTCCTTTGATCACAGGCGCAATGTTTCATAATCTCAATTTCTTGTCAATTGATTGCCAGATAGAAGCGACAACCAAAGAGGGCCCCAGGCGTCTGCAACTGCCACTCATCGTATGATTTTAACTCTCCCCCTCTGTAAGTTTGCATTATTTTCTTCTTCTTCTTGTTGTTATCTAAAGAAACTTCCTCTCCCTCCCCCTCCAAAAAGCCTCCTAGAAATCCCAACGCCCTTGTCAATTTGGTATTCTATGTACAAATAGCTGAGAAGGGTTAATGCATGATTAATAGGTGTTTTATTAAAATGGTTAATCTGTCATTATAGAGTCCAAAAGATCAATAGATTTCTTATAATCATGGCTTAAAATCATCTTTAGTGCCACTGCTTATGGGCTTAAGACCCTGGGCAAGTTGCTTAGGGGACCTGGGAGTCTCCTGTTAGCTCCTTCTAACCCTTCTGCCATCTGAAGTGTGACCCAAGGTCTCCTGCAGACGGAGGAAAGCTGACACAGGGCTGCACGTACTGTTATGCTTACCATCCACCTTATTTATGGGTATTAAAATTGTCACACCTGAGCAACAGAAAAGGGAAATGGAAAGAGGGAGAAACTGGGAATGCAGCTGGATAAATGCTCTTTGTTACTACCATCAGCAGCGCCTGAGCGGAGTGAGGCGAGGACATGGCTGGGCTGTCTCAGATCCATTAGTGCCGTTGCAAAGCGGCGAGTGTTGGCCAAGCATTGCCCCATCACAGCCCTGCTCCTTCACTAATGAGCGCTGCCTCGCACGCCGGGGTGAGGCGGGGAGGTTCCAGCCTTGCACGGAGGTGAAGCCACGTGCCTGGTGTGAGGCAGGGTGTCGGTGGCCAGGGAGGACCAGCCCAATGCCACCTGAGTCCCATCCATGTCCTCAGCCCCAGAGGCTGCTTTCCCGGCAGCTGGGTGTTGTTGGGTCTGGTTGACCCAACCCTTTGGGATGCCTGGTCCAAGCTGCTTTTTGATAATTCCAGCAATACCGTGACAAATCCCAGAGACGCTGAGCTGCCGACCCCCAGCGCGAGGTCTCTGCGGGAGGAGGTGCTGTTTAGACAGGCTGACATGGGAGCAGTTGAGCCAGCGCAGGCGGGGGGGAGCGCAGACCCCTCACTGCCCCCTAACTGCCCTGCAGCATCCTCTACTCCGCGGCAGAGGAGGGATCCTGAGGTCACGCGAGGGGTCTGTGGTGGAGCCTGGATGGCAACGCAGAGTGCTGCAGGAGCACCATGCTCTGAGCACGAGGCAGGACAGCTGGCACCGGCGAGTGTTCCCCGAGCAATTTTGGCTATGGGATGTTGCTGGGCCACCCATGTGGTGGAGACCCAGACCTGCTGCCTAGTGAGCGGAGCAGATGTTGGTGTGCTGGGACCAGTCCTGGTTGCCTGAAAACCTTCCCTGTGCCTTCATTTCTCCCTCGCATGTGTGCAGGATGGGCAGACTTTTGTGCAGCCCCCAGCACCACAAGCCTGCCCAAGGTTGGAGACCCTTGCTGGGCGGCTGCTGGCAGCTGCTGCTCTCTGATAATTTGGCTACGCAGAGTGCCTCCGCCGCAGCCCCCCTCCCTCTCCTCCTCGCCCTGCATGGGGGCTCAGCCCCACTCCCCACCGGACTCTGCTCCCTGCCCAACCCCACAGCCCACGCCAGCCAGCTGGCCTCAAACCACAGTTCAGGTAAAATGAAGGCAAGTTCATACCATTACTTTCCCCTTCTCTTCTCTGCCTGTCCTGCACTCATCCTGCTAGGGCTGGCTTGAATAACTCCCGCCTGGCAAGAAATCCCAAGTCTGCGGGTGCGTGCCCTGCACGGGGGTCCCAGCCTGCCAGGAAGGTATCACTGCCTCTGCCTCCCACCCCCACCAGCACTCAGCGTGGGGCTGGGCAGAGATTTTCCAGACCCCCTGGGTCCAGCCCTCTCCATCCCTGCCTCATTGCTTATTTCTGGGCCATTATGTTCGACAGGGAGAATTTGTTTCTGTCCAGAGCAGATCCCCGGACAGTCTCAAACCTCTGAGGATTTATCATCCTGAGCTTTTGTTTGTGGGTCTCCAGGACCCTCTGCCCCACAACCGAGCCCAGATGCTTCTCTGTCTCCTCCACGGAGCCTGCTGCCCCCCAGGAGCACTGACCCCTCTCTTCCCCCATGGATGCCCAGGTGTGCCGGCTTCCCCGTAGCCCGGTCACATGCATGCCTGCAAAGGCCACTGCTGGGGGCAGGATGCTGCCGTCACAGTGGCAGGGGACATGTCCTACCTACGGGGAAGGTGATAGCTGTGGCTCCTTCTGGCTTTGTTCCCCAGGGCTGCTGAGGGAGGTGGCCCAGGGCAGGGCACGCTGGGCTCCCAGCACAGAAATCCCCCAGGATCCTTAGGTGACGTTCAGCCTGCCCTGGGACTGGTGGCAGGGGAGCCTGGGCTCATCCCCCCCGCAGCCCCCAAATTGCATCCCTGCTTCCAGCCCCACTCCATGGCAGCTGAGCGGCTGGGAGGGCTGGTCAGAAGTGAGGGGTGAGCCCGCTCACTTGTCTCGGGAGTCAGCACTGACGTCCCCTCGTGTCTAATAGAGCTGAAACACTGGCAGCCACCTGTGCCAAGTGACAGCGGGGTGACAGCGGTGGCGGCGCAGGTGCCAGCACCGCTGGCTGCACTCTCCATCTAAGCAGATGTTCGGCTGCCCCGCGGTCGTGGTGGTGAGGATTTGGGGTCACTTTCAACAGGTTCAGATCTGTCAGGACGGAGCTATTGGCTGGCACAGGGAGCGACTGGGGTTGCATTTCCAAATTGCCAGTGCTGCTGCGTTAGATGGGGACCCCACTTGCCACCAGCCCCCTGCTCGCTCTCCTCCTGTCCCAGAGGCCACTGTGTCAGTGACAGAAAGCTGCTCTGGAGGCCGGTGGAGTGTGACGGAGAAGGAAAGGGGTGCAGAGCTGCTCCACCAAAGCGCCGCCCCCGCAGCCCTGTCCCCTCCCCGGCTGCCCACATTCCTCTGCAGCAGCACCAGGAGGGGGGGGGACCAACCTTTGGCACATTTATTGACACTCCCTGAGTTCATACTGCGACTCTACAATCTTTCCCTGAGATTATTAAGAATTAATTGATCACTTTTATATTCCCCCCGATACCCAGTGCTGCTTCGCGACAGGCGGCAGGAGGAGGAAAGGGAGACGGGAGGAGGGCGGGGTGTGTGTAAAAAACACACTGATAAATGTTAATTACTCTTTTACAGCCCTTGTCAAATTCCAAAGCAAGTCGTAAATTCATTAAACTCTAACGGATTAAGCACATGCAGCTTATTTAGTTGCCATAAACAAGATCATTTGGATGTTGATTTTCTCCTTTTTATTGCTGCAGCAGAAAAGGGGAAAAAATCAGATGCGGGAAGCAGTTGGTGGTTACCAGGGTGTCAGAAAAGTTTGGATTTATTTCATATCTTGTTTTCTTGCTCTGTGGCAGCTCTCTGTAGCACATCGGTCCTCAGGTTGCGCCTGGGCAGCTTCTTGCCAGGGAGCATGGCCTTCCCAGGAGCTGTGTCTGTGCCCCAAGCGTCCGAGTCTGCATGGACAGCCCTGGGATGGAGGGGCCATGCTGCACAAAAGGTCTCCATGTCCTCTTCATGCCCCAGGGCTGCCTTCTTAGTGCTGAGGCTCTTAAAGACCCAAGCAAGGTCTGGATGAGCAGAGATGGGATGCTCAAAGACCTTTTGGTGGTGGTTTTGGGCTGGGCTGGCTGCTCTGCACTCCATCGTGCTGGGAGGTCTCCAAGGGTAGGTTGTCTCCAGCGAGGCTCAACCTGGTGCCTGGGATGCAGGGGTCTGCTCTCAGCCATGCTGCAAGGGATTGTGCAGGCAGTTAGCGTAAAAGCAGTTCTTCTCATTCTGGGATGTTTCAGCCCCATTTAAGTGCTGTCCCCAAGGTGCTGGCTGTGCCCAAGTGAGTGGAAGATGTCCCCAGCCAAGCCCAGCCATGAGGGAGAGGAAGCAGGGAAGGGATGCCGTGCTGGCAGGAAGGGACAGGGCACCTTCGGCTGCTTTGAACACAGGGACGTGGCCCAGGGTCTGCCGACCCGCTTGGTGAGCTTGCCATCCTCTACGTGCACGTGTTAATAATTCAGGCTGACCTCCTGAGCTGTGGGAGCAGGGGAAGGAGAATGAGAGGAGGGTCATGGAGATTAATTAATACTCAGGGCTCTAATTATGAGTTTCTTCAACACTGGGCATCTAATGAGGAACAGGTGCTGAGGCAGCCCCGAGTCCCGCTGTCCCCCAGCTGGCCCTGCTGAGACATCTCCTGCCTCCTTGCAGGGATGGTTTTACTGGGAGAAGGATGGGAGTTAGCCTCCAGCCACCGGCATCTCCCACTGTGGCTCTGGGGCTCCAGGCTGTGTGGCTGAGAAGTTGACACGCTGCTGTGTAACCCCGTCCGCACCTTGGGCTGAGTGCCGGAGACCTGCTGCCATCCCCAGCGCACCCAGCTCCCTGCCTCAGTCCAGTACTCGAGCATGGGACGGGGGCAGGAGGTGGCCTGAGGGACCAGAGGACCTTGATGGGTGTCACAGCCTGGCCCTGCGCAGTGGAGGGTGCTCCCCGGGTCCAGTGCTGGCAGAGGCCCTGGCACTGCTGGCTGCTGGCTCTGCTGGTGCTGGTTAGCCATCTCCAGCTGAGCGGCTCATGGCCAGCAGTGCGGGCCCTGGGGCACCGCTGTGCTTCTTCAGCATCTCCCAGCCTCTGATGAGGCTGTGCTCATCAGCAGCTGCAGGCAGCCGTGCACTGCAGGCAGCAGAGGGAACTCTAAACACCTCACCAGAGCTCGCAGCCTGGCTGCTGCCAGAAAAATTTAGGGCTTTTGCTTCAGAGTCCTCAGCAGCACTTCATCTAAAGGAGGTGGCCTGGGCGCTGGAGGGGTGACTGCCTTCCTCCAGCCCCATCTGAGCCCATCTCTGAAATGGGTACAGGCCAGGAAGGTCTGAGCCATGGGTACGTACATATCACCCTGGCCCTGCTCCCCTCTGCATTTGCCTCTTGGGGGGCAAAGGGAGAGAGAGGAGCTGCTGAAGGTGTCAAATAGGACAGCGAGGGGGTGCCAGCCTTCACAGCCCCATTCCCTGCAAGCATTTCCCTCCCACAGTCTTCATCCTTTTCCTTGCAGTGAGTACAAAGTGCACAGGTAAGTGCCGGCAGAAGCATCCCTGCCCACCAGGTCCCTCCGTGCTTTCCCGCTGCGTGGAGGTGCCCTCCGGAGATCTCCCCGGGCTTCTGAGCATGGATGAGGCATCCAGGGGTTAACGGAAGGAATGTGTCCCATGCTAAGCAGTAGCTAACAGCCACTAGCTAATAACTTTATGGCTTCAAAGCAGGACATTTATCATGCTGAAGTTTGTTTATGCACTAGTTATATGGTGCATTATACCAGCGCTGTGTTTGGCTGATAAATTCTCTGTGACAAGCGAGGCTACCAATGGGGACTCACTGAGTCCAAAAGACCAGTAGCTTTTTCCTGAACTCTGCTTTCCGAGATAAGGATGTTTTTTCCCTCTTTTGTTTTGTAAGGAGAAAAGAAAAAAATTTGACAACCTGTAAACTTAAAAAAAAAAGAGGGAGATTTTTGTTCTGGATAAGTTGCCCGATGCTGTGGTCCCCCCAAGGGGGCAGAGGAGATGGTCCTGGTCCTGGCGAGGACCACGCGGGCTGTGTGTGAGGACCTCTGTGCTGGCAAGTGATGCACGTGGGCCCATGCTGGGAGATTTGTGCATGTGCTGAGTGGGCACTGACAGCTCATACGGGCTCTGGATATCTCCGGGAACAGCCTACCTCAGTCCTGTCTGCCTTCAGGAAGGGTATTTTTTGGGTAGAAGTGTTAGAGGGCACTCTGGCAACCCTCTAGTTCTGCTCAATATTTCTAAAATGAGCCATAATCATAGCATTTGTCACTATTTTGAGGTTGTGCGTGTGTGCAGTTTGTTGCTAAGCGCAGCACAGCTGCTATGTTCACCTGTACCCCCTCACTGCTGGGTTAAACTGCTTTAATCCTACTAATAATATCGACCTTCACATTTCTGGCTTGCTCTATCACAGGAGCCAAACCCACTTCGCAAACATTAACAAGCTCGGCCTCCCGACTCCGTGCAAACACGATGGGTCAGGATTATTTTTTCCTGCTGCAGCGGTGGGGAAACTGAGGCATAAAGCAAGGAGCTGGCTGGTCTGAGCCTACCCAGAGGGGCACCTTTTGCTTTAACCAGTAGACCTCACCCTGTTCCAGTTTGGACCAGTGTAGGCTGGTCCCACCTGTGGAGCAAGACCTGGGGGTGCCTGGCTGGTGGGATGCAGTGGGACGGACCCTGATGCCAGGACCTGCCTCCACAGTGCCACCGAGGTAGTTCTTGTGTCAGCAGCATTTGCTCTTGCCGGGGAGTGGGACCCATGCTGCAGGATGCTGGGGAGGGGCGCTGGGATGTGCCAGCTCAGCCTGGCCCCTTCACCGTGGGGCCATGTCCCTCCATCCTGCTGCAGTAAGCAGAAAGCCCCTTACCATGGTCCAGTGCTTGGGGGCAAATGCCCGGCCAGCGGGCACGTGGACACACACCTCCCCGCATGCAAACGTGCTTGTTACGTGCATCTGTTGGTGCTCCCTGGTGAGGGCATCTTAGCACATTTACCTGTGCACACCTCTGTGCTCATGTATGGGTGTGCACAAACATGGATTCATTAGTGGACTATGTGCATCTCCATCTCCGTGTGCTGTGTTAGGATCCGTCCACAGCTGCCCACTCGCGTGGGCATCCCCAGCCGCACAGCCGTTCCAGCCTGCGCATCTCTGGCTGCATACCTGTTGCATCTCTGGCTGCGTACCTGTGCCGGCGTTCGCGGCCCCGGCTGCGGATCTGCATCGGTGGCTGCGTGCAGTGGCCCCTGCAGGCTGTAAATACTGCCAGTGTGGCAGGGAGGTTGAGCGGTTTATGGCTCAAGGTCAGGCCCATGAATCATAAAAAGGTGTCGGAAGGAGCATTAACTCCTAGCCTTCGCTTGGTCTCTGTGTGGTTTCAGGCGGGGCCCCGGAGGCAGTGATTAAAGGGTGCACCTTCCCCCTTCAGTTTTACGGTAAAAGGAAAGCAGTAAATTAGAAGCCCACAGGCTGGGGCAGGCCAGGTCCCGCCAGTGCAACAGCTAAGCAAGTACCTGCCGTGCGCCCCGAGACCCTGCCGCTGGCTCTGCACCCCCCCACCAGCACAGCCCCTGCGCAGCCCCTTTCCATGGCAGCCCCTTCCCGAGGGGCAGGGTCCGGCCGTGTGCTGGGCAGGCGGCCACGCTCATGGTAGGTGCATCCCTCCATCCTTGCCCGGCCGATGGCTCGGATGGCCGGGGGTGCTCAGCCCCGCTAGCCCCATAGAGCAGCAGAGCCTCTTGCTCTGCACCTTTTTATGACTCCAGCTATAATTAACTCAAGTAATAAAATTTTTTGAATCCAAATAGATATAATTAACGTTTAATGCCCCTGTTTTCTTGCGAATTGTCAGGACTATTAAGAGCTGAGTATTGATTGAAAAGGTGAGGCAGATGTTTCTGCTGCTGAGATGGGATTGCCGGGGCAGAGGAAGAAAGCCCTGATAAGGGCCGGGTCCCTGCCCCACATCTGGACCTCGGGACAGCAAATTGGGGCTGGGGAGAGCTGGGGCAATGTCCAGCGCTGCGGGGCTGACCCTGGCCCAGGGAGGCAGGGAGGAAGGGATAAAAGCTGCTCGCAGGATCCTGCTTTTTCCTACCACTGAGCTATAGGTAGTCTCCAGCACTGCAGCCTCACGGCAAGCACTCAGGCGTGGGGCATTGCTGGAGGTTTCACCCCACCAGTGCGTGCTTCAAATCCACCATCTCCTGGAAAAGGGCTTTCGGGGATGGAGGTGGGAATGCCCCCAGCCCCATCCTCATCCGGCAGCGATGTTGTCTTTGTGAGCCTGACCCAGTGGCTGCTGCCTGGCATCCCTGGCTCGTCCCCACCGCCGCCTGCCAGGCTGGTGAGCGGGACATGGGACATATGCAATAACGCCTTCCCCGAGCTGCTGCTGCTGCAGCCAGCCCCGATAAGGCGCCGTGCAAAGGGCTGGGCACGTTTGGCCATTGCCAGGCTGATTTCCCCCAGCTCCTGCCAGCTTGGCAGGGCTGCTCACCCTCCGGACCTGCCTGCCGGACCTGTGGGCTGAGGGTCAGGCTGCCACCGCCTGCCTGGTACCCGCAATAGCAAGGGCCCAGGGGGCAGGCCGGGAGCTGGAGCACATCTGCCCTGGGGACACTGCACATCTGCCCAGGTACCGCAGTCCTTTGGGCCCCTGGCAGCTGGTGGGGAGGCTGGGGCTGAGCTGAATGAAAAGCCCAGGCACATGCTGTGCCCCTGTCCCTGGGCTGGGTTGAGCATTAGATGTCTCTAAGGAGCGGAGGGAGGGAGCCTAGCAACTTGCCAGGAGGGAAAATACTTCTCCTTTCCCTTAAAAAAAAGTGCTTTTTCCCCCTGGGGAATGGCATCACGGAGCCCTGGAATTGACGGGGCTGCCAGAGCTGATGGATGGCGTCGGCGGAGGGAGCAAAGCAGTTCAGCAGAGCAGAAACGAGCAGGCACAAAGAGAGAGCATCCTCGCTAACCAAGGCAGGCGGTGACACCCTGTGCCGGGGCTGGGCCCACAACAGCCCCCTCTCTGTTGGGCTGGAGAGTCGGCACAGCTGGGGTACCTGGGGTGCCACCCTGCGATGCCCCCGGGCTCACCCCAACTGCACCCGCCAACAAGAAAGGCCTTTCTTCGTCTCCGCACAAGCCCTCATTGTTCGGATGCTTCCCCTGCCACCGCCTTGTGCTTCTGCTCTTCCCAGAGACGGTTCTGGGAGGAAAGGGAGGACTTGCAACATCTGCATGGCCAGAGCTGCTGGGGCTTCAAGGTTTCTAAAGGGGCCGGGGCTCCTCAGGCAGCTCCAGATCAGGACGTCTTGGTCCTCTCAGCAGCTCTGCTGTGCGGCCGTGCAAGCCCACAACCCGCCTGTGCCTCAGTTTCCCCACCAGTGACTGAGGTCCTGCTCTGCCTTTGCAGGTGTGCTGCAATGAATGGGTGCATGCATTTGAGCCAAGGCACTCCCAAAAATTGGGGAGCTGCAGTGCTGAACACTCGGGGCAGCCTTGGTGCAGGCAGCTGTGCTGCCTTCCCTCCCAGGCACACAACACCTCGCTGGCCATCCCGGAGCTGAGAAGGGGGAAACTGAAAGGTGGAAGCCTGTGCCGGTGTGGGTCTCTGAGGACTGCTCCAAGCAGGGACCTGGCCATGTTTTGAGGCCAGTGGTGGGAGGAACTGAGTTTTTGTAAATGGTGGAGGTGGTGGCTGTGGGGAGAGATTGAGAGACTGGGCAGCTGTGCTAAATCAGCCCTAACCTCACTGAAACTTGTGTGCAGTTTCTGCTTCCTCATGAGAGACACCCAGACAGTCTCCCGCAAGAGAGGTGACAGCAGCTTGCAGTGATGCAGGGGGGATGCTGGCTGTTGTGATGTGGCCGGGGCTCACAGACACACACTCCAGCCTGGGAGCCCCCGGTTCTGCTGGTGGGAAGTGTCTCCTTCCCGAGCACTGTCCCCATCAGGCACACGTGGGGACAGACAGGATCTGTCCCCATCAAGCATGGGTGGGTGGGCAGGATTGGGAGATCGGAGTGGAGGCAGGCCATGCTGAGCTGTAGAAAGTGACAGCTCTTTGGAGGGCTGGAGTAAAACAAGGGTGCAGTAAGCCCCAGGCTCGGGGTCCAGGACTGCAGGCTGCTGCCCATCTCTCTTGTGGGGTCAGCGAGACCTTCTCCTTTCTTCTCCCCGAGCACAAGGAGGAGAACAAGCTCCTGCCTCAGCTGGGATGCCATAGCCCTTTGCCCAGGTCCCCCTGGATGGAGGCTCACAGTGCCCTCCAGGGATGCAGAGCTGCATTGCCCCTCCGGCAGCCTGGGGACACAGAGCGGGTCTCCCAGCAGACTCCCGGCAGGAAGGAGGCCAGGCGTCCTGGCTCCCGTCCCGTGCTCTATCTCCAGTGGGAGGATACGCCTGAAGCTGCTAGGCTGGAGGGACGTGTCTCTGGAGGGATCTGAACCCCAAACTGTCATCTTTGCTCTCCAACAAGCCCTGCTGCTGAGTCCCTCTGCAGCGCCGACTGCTGCTCCAGCAGCTGCGAGGAGGAGGAGTGCAGGGAAGGGGCTCAGCTTCAAATCGATTCTGAGCACTGTGATAAGAATCTCTTATCACCCTTGTCATTGTAATGGCTGGGACTGAAATGCTGGGCTGAGTAAGGGACAGATTTCTGCATGACCAGAGGTGAGGAGGAGACGAGGCACAGCAGGGAGGCAGCGGTGGCTCTGGGATGATGTCCCAGCGCTTCGAGCACCTGCTTGCTCTCTCCAGTGACGGCCAAAACCAGCTCTCCCTTCCCTTCCCAGCCTTGGGGCTGCCCCGCCTCCTTCCCCAGCTCCTTACAAGAGGAGCTCCCGGTGACATGGGTGAAATGCAGTGAAGGAATGGGTCCAGCAGATCCAGACCACGCACGGGGGTAAGGGGCACACAGAAGAGCAGCCCAGAGGGCTGAACATTGCCAAGAGAGACCAGGAGTGAAAGGAAGAACTGGGAAGCTCCTGGTCCCACCTCTGCAGCTACCTTCAGCCTCTTCCCACCTCCCCCTGGGCTGGGCTCAGCCCCAGCCCTTCAGTGGGGTGCAGCACAGGAACAAGACAGGCACCCAGGAGCCAACGGGCTGTGGAGCAGACAGGGATCTGAGGGGTTTCCAGGCCTTTGGGAATTCCCTCTGTTCCCATTAGTGTCCAAAAGCAGCTTTTCCAATGGGTAAGGAAAAAGGAGCCAGTAAGCTTACATGCTCTGGGCGGTATTAGACTAGACAGCAGCAGCATCGAGTGCCCTCAGCTGTAACGGGGCTCCTCCAGAGCCCTGCAGCATGCTCTGCCTTTAACCCCTTGTGCTTCTCCCCTATGTTTTATTAACAACTGTTGATCGGGATTCCAAGGTCATCTGGCTGTGCAGAGATGCAGATAAAATCTAAGGCTGCTGCAG
This sequence comes from Aptenodytes patagonicus, assembly GCF_965638725.1. Classification (NCBI taxonomy): domain Eukaryota; kingdom Metazoa; phylum Chordata; class Aves; order Sphenisciformes; family Spheniscidae; genus Aptenodytes; species Aptenodytes patagonicus. The sequence continues at coordinate 68,523,983 of NC_134953.1, read as the reverse complement.
TCCCCTGCATCTCTGGACCCACCAATCTCTCTGTCTATCTACAATATCTCTCCTCCTGCTAAGCTTTCCTCCAGCAGACAAGCTCGAGAAGGTTAAACAGGGTCCTGTAGCAAGGCCACTGCTCTGTCCTTCTCTGATAACCACAGGAGCACTGGGGGATGTGTTAGCTTTCCACCCTCTCACCCTGTTCCCCTTTGCCGCAGCTGTGCGGGATGTCCTGTGCCAGGTGGGGATAGCCAGGCAGGGACCACGGTGCCGAGGAGGGCAACACTGCTCCAAAAGGCTTGCTGAGGGTCTGCAGCTGCCTGGGAGGCTTTGCTGCTGGCTCCACACTGTTGGTGCCAAAAAACCCCACGCTCGAAAGACCCCATGAGCCCCCTGCGCACGGGTGCCCTGCCATTGGGTGCTGCCAGCCAGGATGAGGTACCCTGGCACACCGCAGAGCTGGGGACTTGCACAGCGGGGGCTTTATCAGGCCCGACAGTTGTTCTGCTGGACAGGACAACTCTGAAGCTATGGACTGGTTTTTCCTATCACAGACCAGACACAGGTTTCATGGCTGCTCCCAGCTTGGTGGCTGGGGAGCCAGTAGGCAGGGGTGCTGGCACAGTGCCTAGCAGCCCACCGTTCCGGAGAGGCACCTCAGGACTCGCCCATTTAATTCCAGGAGGAGCAGTGTCAGGTCGAGTGAAATTGGCCCTGCTGGAGGATTTATTAATTTCTCCTCTCTGCCTCCTGCCAGGGGCTGCGCTAAGATCCTGCGCCACACAGTCATCTCGCTAAAGCCGAGGGGGGCTTAGTGCTTAAATGGTTTTCATGCCGCCGCAGAGTTTAGTGCTTGTCAACAAGTCTGAGGCCTTGCTGAAGAGCCTTGACAAACAGAGCAGTGGGGAGACGGGGAGAGCAGGCATCAGTGCTGGGAAGGGGGGAAGCACATGAACTGGGTCTCCAAACCACCCTGCATACATGGGAATGTCGCATATCCAGCTCCGCGTATCCCCTCCAGCACGGAGACAAACTCGGCTGTCCCACACTCCAGAAAGAGGTGCATTTGGCCCAGCTCTAAGTTTAAACCTCATGGAAACACCTTCATTAAACCTCACTAACATGAAAAAGCAGAGCTCGCCCATGGCTTTTAAGTCCTTGCTTTTGTAGGCTCTTGCAGAAATAGATGCATGCATACAAATATATTCTGTGCTCTGTATTCATCAGGCCACTTTTACTGCTGGGGTGAGCCCCAAGCCGGCAGGGCTGATTGCTGTTGCAGTAACATGCTGGCTCTGCAGATGGGGATAGCAGAGCTCAGAAACCAAACCCGGCTCCAGATGCCACTTAAAAAGCTTGCCCTGCCTGGGGAGGGTGAAGAAGGCACCCTTACCTCCTCCTGCACCCCAGCCTGCCCCGCTGGTAGGAGAAGACTGTAAACTCATCTTCTTTCTTTTTGAGGAGCTGGATTTGCCAGGGATGAATTTGCTTAAGCATGGGATAGTTCCATTCAAGCTCTGGGACAGAGATCTGGCACGGTGGGGAGCTGCAAGGCACACGGCGTGGGTGAGCCAGCAGTGCCAAGGTCTGGAGGCCACTTGTGCTGTGGTCCCCCGGGAAGCCACCCCACACCTTGGTGGCAGCATGGGGAGCGAGGAGGCACACGTGGCAGGGCAGGCTGCCCGTAGCAGCCGGCTGCCCCCACCCTGGGCATGCTATGGCAATAGCAGCCCCCAAGATGCCTGCTCCTGTGGGATCCACTGCTGCCAGTGGGTCGCCCGAGTCAAGCGTTTGAGCAGGATTCGGAGGAGAGCTGGGTAGTTTTATGGGCAGTAATAGTATTTACAGCCCTGCTGGCTGAGGCACTGATCCAGGGGGAAGGGAGCCCCCTCCTCAGCAAAAATCGGATTGCAACGCTATCCCGCCTCCAGCCTTCCCAAGGGCAGGATTGGCCCCATCCTTTTTTTGAAGCATCCTCAGTTGACTGATGCCCTGTGAACCCGTGGGTCAGTCCCACCTGGCATGGCCAGCATTCCTGTGCTGGTGAGGTCCTCACCTGGTATAAACTCACACTTCTCCCTGGATTAAGGATTAAGCCCTTCATTTTCATGGGAAGTGCCAGAGATTTTCTTTCTCCACCCCACTCCTCGGCTTTGTCCTGCCATCCGCAGTAAACTGCCTTCCTTGGCAGCTCCCCCGCCCGACGGGCAGGGATGGCAGGCAGCCCCGTGCACACCCCACATTGTTTTCCCATCACCTGCCACAGGCCCCGTATGTTTTCATTTAGTCGACATAGGGGAAAGCTGTAAAACATACGTCTGCTTCCCAAGGAGAGAGAAAAAAAACCCCGTCTCCGACAGCTTGGTCCAGTTAACGGCTTGGGCTCTTGACTCCGCTGTTGGCTTCGCAGGGACTTTGTTTCATGCTTTGCATTAGCTGGCCCCCTTCTCTAGCTGGACCAAGGTGTGTGTCTGGGGGGAAGGATATTTGGGGGCAAGGATGCTTGGGGGCGAAGGATGCCCCCAGCAGCTCGGGGAGTGCGGTGGGGCTGTGCTGCCCCCTGAGAGCGGGCAGGCAGGAGTACTTTCCACCCCACCCTCTTCGGGCTCCTCCCAGCACAGCTCCCCATCCATCCCATACATTTACCTAACGCTAATGAGACGTATTGATTGGAATGATGGGATTTGTAAAGGTCACAGGGTTAAAGTACATAAAACCAGCCTTTCTGGAGCTGCAATATCAGGGCCGATGGGTCTGGTGGGAGAGATTAAAGGCCTCGTGCTGCAAGAATGGAGAGAGCTGACAGCAATTACATTTCAGATGTGTGCATAGTTATAACCCACCACCCCCACCCCGCAAGACAGGGGACCACATCCCCACCACCGCAGAGCAGGTCTCCAATATCCCCCCCCCCTTTCAAAAACAGGATTTCAATAGAGCAAATCAGGGAATGGAAGAATGAGAGAAAGGGGAAAAGGGAGAGAAACTGGCGATCCCTTTGGAGAGGTGGTGCCCAGCCCCATCCCTGCGGCTGGGCTCGTGCCCCTGTTTTGGGATTCCCAGCTAGGCTGTAACGGCATCGCTGTGATAAAATCACGTCTGTGGAATCTAAACTCCGAAAACACTGCGGTCCCTTTTGTTAGGGCAGGACTCCCACTACTGGTAATGAGCTGGCAGGTCATTAGAACTCTATCTGTCCCCTATAAAGGCCCTTCTTTCCTCAGTGGTTAATGCTTGAGGGCTGGAGAAGTCCAGATCCCCAGAACCACAAATACAGTTGGCTGGAGGTTTGTCCCAGGTGAGGGTTAACAGGTCTTGTCATAGAAGGCAAATGGATCTGGACATCACTTTTTCTAGAGGTGTTTCTCAGCCACATCTGGGGACGCTTGGGAGCTCTGTCCCTCATGCTCTGCTCTGGGCTGCACCCACCAAAGGTGTCTGCTGGAGCCGCAGGGCCAGCCCAGCTCTGATGGAGTCATCTCGCTCCATCATCCCTCCTTGTAGGCCCCTCCCTGCACCATGTGTTTGTTTCTTGGTCCAAAACAGAGAAGCAAGAGCACAGCCAGGAGAGTTTTATCATCTGAAGGTTATATGCTTTTAATATCATGGGCTCCTGCACTGGTTCTGGGGTGCAGGGGAATAAACGCATGCCTTGATGGCTTTCCTGGGTCTCCAGAGGGAACAACTAGACAGAGACACAAGTTAGTCTGAGGGATGCGCTCATGTTAAGGAAGGATTAGTGTTGACAATATCACTACACACAGAAACAGCTAAATTAGCTTCATGACCAAGCTTCATTAGCCCAGGCTTAAAGCTCAGCTCCAGACAGGAGGCAGCCCAGCTCAAGGGCTTTTCAGCCCCAGCTCATCTTGACTTCACATCACCCACTGTACCTCTCATGGCAGGATTAACACCAGAGTCACCTGGGACTCAGGAAACCTGGCTCCATCTGGCACCTCACCAAGCTAAAAACATAAGCAGGGGCTGCACTTCTCCAGGGATGAATCCCAAGATGAAACGCAGCAGGGGAAAAAGAGCCGTTTGCCAAGCAAGGAGAGAGGCACATTGCTCACCTGTAACTGTAGCTGTCTCAGGCTTAGAGCCTTTCCCTAGTGACAAGGCAGGGCTTAGCACGTGGTGTGAAGTACCAGTGATCTAACAGCCCCGGCAGAGTGGTTGTGCACAGAGGCTTTCCCCTGCTGCCCATCCACACATGCTGGAGCTTTAAATCCTCCCCCAGAGCCCTGCCAAAGGGGCCACACCGGGAAGCAGGAGCATCCCCCAGCACTGCAGCTCACCACCAGGCCCAGGCACTCACCCGTGCAGCTTGGTCTTCATTTATCCCTCCTGCGCACTCTCTTTCCCTCTCTCAGATGGTAATGAGTGGTTTGCACTGGGAACTAAATGAAGTTGATTGCCCACTGGTGTCTGCCATTAGTGGTAATTAGTTAAAACATCAGAGTATAAACAGTAAATTGGCTCTAATAATTAATACTAGCACTCAAGCATATGAGAGACACAGAGACTGGGAGAGAAGCAGCGGCAAGCTTGTAAAATCAGCTGGGGCTGCTTTAATTAAAAAAGAAGGAATGTAAGTAACACAGTATTGGAAAAAGGACAAAAGCCATCAGGATCTTGCTCGTTAGGAGCATGGTCGTGTCTCCCCTGCAGCACAGCAGAGCCGAGGGCTTGCCTCGAGCCTCGGGTATCCGCCACTGTGAGATGCAGAGCCCGCGATGCGGTGGCTGTCGCATCCCTGAGGTGCTGGGAGACCACTTGTGTGACGAGTTTTAGCCTTGCCACTAGTCTCCTGGGGTGATAGGGAGGACCATAACACGTGGATCTGCTCCTGCTGCTGCAGATGGGAGGCAAGCCGGGCAGATAGGTGGGATAATCCCATGGGATTTTTCAGGGGAGACCTGCTTGGATCAGAGGGGCTGCCTCATTTGACTGCTCCCTGCTTAATAAGGGCACCTTCCTCTTCTCTTTCCTCCAGCAGCAGATTTGACCTGAGGTTTCCTTTGGGAAGAAGGGGTAGGTGGGTCCTGCCGGGGAAGGTTGGGTTTACTCTTAGAATAACAATTTTTGTCTGCAGGTTTTGTCAGCCTGCATCCTCCCCCTTCTTCCAGCCACCTTCTTCCCCTGCACACCTTCCCGTTCTCCCAGCCAGCGTCTGCGGGGGGTTCCCATAGCCCTGCCTTGGCAGAAAGCCCTATGCCCCGCAAGTGCCTGAAACACTTCACATTAATAATAATAATAATAAAATACAGTGTAAAGCAGTAATACTGTCAGTGCTGGGGTGGTGCTGAGCAGCCGGTGCTCCCAGGGAGGGGGTGCAGGATGGCTCTCCCCACGAAGGGGCAGCCCCGGGCTCAGGCAGAGGTGGCAGAGATGCGGCGTTGGGGAGGAGGGGGAGGCTGCATGTATATCACTATTAATCATCCCCGCGTACGTTAACCATGCTAATGTCGTAAGTGACAATAGCCCATCTCAGCTTGTGATTTAGGGTCTGTGAACGGAAGCTGGGCTCCTGGGAGTAAATGCGTGAATCCTCCGCTGGTACTAAACCTTCTAATAAATCTAACGCACACCAAAAAGCCCTGGGCACTAAATCCCAGAATCCGGTAATTGAAACCCTTACAGCTCTCAGAAAAAAGGTAACCGGTGAGTGGAAGTGAGTGTATGTTTTTACAGTATATACATCCTATCTGCACCTGATTATCTCCAGCAGAGACAAAGGAAACCGGGTGCCTCCTCGTAAAGCACCTCGTTCCACAGACTTAAAATAACACCTTTGAAAATAAGAACCAAGCAGCCTTGTGCTGCAGGGGCTGATGCTGTGCTCTGCAGACCCGAGTGGGCAGGAGCAAGGAGCCGTGGCTCCTTGCTGCGTCCCACTGCTGCCCCAGCCGTTGGCAAATGCCACCTGGACTGTGGTGGTCCATCCATCTGCTGCCCCGGGCTGTAGTGCCTTGGTGTCATGGGTGTCAGTGGGCTGGCACACTTGGGGACAGTCACCAAACCTAGCCTGGCTCATGCATGCCTTTGCAGCAGGCTGTTAGTAACAGCAGAGGAGCGTCCCTGAGCTGTCCCTGCCCTACAAGTCGTAGGGGCAGAGGAAGGGCAGGACGTTCCTGTGGGGCTCAGCATCCCAGCTGAGGCGGGGTGGTGCAGGGCAGCTGCCCGGGGCAGGGCGGGTGAAGGTGTTCCCCCACCAACTGGGTCTTCAGTGCAGGGAGCCACTGGACAAGCAGAAGCACGTGTGCGGGGCTGATCCCCACCTCTGAGAGTGGGGTGTTTGCAGGCACAAGTATGTTCGTGTTGCAGCAGCGATGAATTCGGCATCCTTCCCACGGCTTGTGTGTTTCTGGTAGCCAATGCTGAGGCTGTTTATCGTTTTGTTTACTTGAAAAAAGATCACGTCGGTGTTTTATTCTGCTTTTAATCTCTGTTACAGACCACTCTGTAATGCCTTGGCAGGGGACTTAATAAATATAGTCATTTGGATAATGAATGGTGATGATACAGGCAAGCTCGGGGGAGGTTGCAGAGGAGAGATGCTGCACAGGGCACCTGGCTGCGTTTGGAGGCAGGATGACCGTGTCCTCCCTGGGATCGACCCTCCGCAAGGTTCTACAGCCCCAGCTGGTGGCCGGGGCACAGAGGTTGCCCAGCCCTTTCCTGGTTCAGCATCCTTCATCGTGTGAAAAGGGCTGAGACAGGCAGGGATCGATGCAGACGGCCGGTGTCCTGCCTGGCGGTAACCACGAGCCTGTCACCCACCAGGACTGGGGAGTGCCCTGTGCCCCTGCATCCTGGGGACCTGGGAGCCATCCCGCGCATGCCGCAGCACCGTTTCATGCAGCACTTCTGTACGATGGCTTTCTGCAGGAGATTTCTCAAGAACAAGAGAGAATTGGGTTTTTTATTCCCCCTCTTCCTACCTTTCCCTTTACCACTGCCTTACCGTCCCTCTATATTACCGTGGATCATCCTCGCAGCCCCTCTTGCCATCTCCCACCCGCCAGAACCCCACATCCCTCCCGCCGTGCCGTCTGCACGCCAGCACACCGGCACAGCCATTTTTGGGTGAGTCGGTGCCAGGCTGCAAGCGAGCCGTGACGGCCACCCAGCACGGCCACCCATCTGCATCTCCCATCCCATCCCGGGGCGCTGGGACCGTCCCCCTGGGGACAACCACGGGATTTCCATCGCCTCTCCCCTTCCTCCCCCCCAAACCTGGGGGGGAGCCTGAGCACCCTCATTTCTCAGGTCACCGCTTGGCTAATGGTCTATTAATTTGTTCAATTGTCCCCTGTGAGGCAAACTCAATTTCTGCCTGAGATTCCTCCCTGGCTGTTGACACGGTGATGGATAGGACGAGCGGCTGTCACCGCCAGCCCCGGCGCCCGCTCGGCACGCTGGGCACCCGCGCCAGCCCTCCGCTTGCACACCGGCGCAGCTCTGGCGGGGCCAATCCACCGCCTCGCGCCCAAGGATCTGTCTCCGGCAATGAAAAATGACAGAAATATTTAAGGACAAATAAGGTTTACAAACCCAATTTAAAATTATTACGGGAGGCCCTGGCTGCAGATGGGCCCAAGCTGATTCGCGGCGGCAATCAAATCGAATTTCCTTATCGTTGTATTATTTTAGGGCGTTATCTGGCCCCATAATGCAGTTATAAATTCAATTTCATCTGCGAGCGTTCATTGTTTACTGTCGCCTGTTTGCCGGGGAAAATGTAAACACTTTGCAGCCCTCGGCTGCAAAATTAATTTCTGGCGGAAAACAGGAAAGGGGAGAAAAAGTGGAAGATGCCAAAAAAAAAAAAGAAGAGAGAAAACAAGAAAGGTGGTGGTGGGAGCGCTGCCGGGCACAGCATGAGGGCTGGCCAGGGCACCGGCACCGGCCGTGCTGCTTGTGCCGGTCAGCTGCCGGGGCTGGCTGCCACCGTGGTGCCGTGCTTGGGACGGCAGTGGGTGGGGGTGGGTGGGGACGGGTACCCGGGCAGCATCGGCGGCTCTTGCCTCTCCTCCCCACTGCCACGTTTCTCCCCCATGCAAAAGGAGAAAAAAAATACTCGGTGACCTGCCGGGGCTGCCAAGGGAAAGTTGAAGGTCTCCCATTAATTCCAGACTAAAAATGACAAATTCATCTTCTACGACAATTAAATGAAGTCAGTAATTGATGCTAATTGATCTTCATCCGAGAGGGCTCTTACTGCTTTGCCGTGCTCTCCCTGATGCTCCGGCACTTTCCCCCCTTCCCCGCTCCTCCTCCCCACAGCCCCCTGGCCGTGGGGACGTCCCCAGGGCCCTGACGGCCACTCCCGAGCCTGCCCAGCATGGGCAGCCCCGTGCATCTCTTTCGGCCGCTTGCTTCTTGGAGTTTGCTTTTTTTTTTTTTTTTTTTTGGAGGCAGGTACCAGGCCTGGCTGTGTTAGCGACAAAGGATTTATAGCCTACAGCTGTGTAGGTTTCCACTTAATTTTTATAAGCCCAGCATAAGAGCCAGCAGGGGGTAAAGCACACTTGGATTTTCTCTACTTAAAATATTACAATGTTAGCACTTTTGCTTGAGCCCTGAAAAGGGGGCGGGGGGGGGCTGGATGCGTGTGTGTGTTTGGGGTTTTTTTTGGTGTTGTTTTTTTTTTTCTTTTTTATGAGAGCCCTTTAATCTCAAGCCAATATGTCAAAATCAAATTAAGCCTTGGAAGGGGAGCAGGCTCAGCGTGCCAAGCTCGCTCGCTGGGTTGTAAATGTACAATTGTTTCTGGGAGCTGTTATTAAAGCGAGGTGACTGCTGCCCATTAAGGGAACCTGACGTCACGTCCTCCAGCAGCGCTGGGGAAGCGGCACCAGGAGGAGGGGGACGGGGCTCGGCCACGCAGCGGCCACGGGGTGGGGACGGACCTGCGGTGTCCCCTGGAGCAGAGCAGAGAGAGGGTGGCACCAGCCCTGGCGTGGATGGGCTGCGTGGTGGCCCCAGCAAAGGAAGCCCTGGGGACCCCTGGGAGCCCCTGGGGACCCTTGGGGACATGGCTTGTGTTTCCACGCAGAAGAGCAGGTTGAGACCCCTCAAGGAACCGTCAGAGGGGGTGGGTTTGGGGCTTGCAGCAGGGTCTGGGTTTTGGAGGTAGGAGAGGTTGCTCAGCCAGGACTTCCCCCAGCCCTTCTGGAGAAGCAAAAGGGGGAAATCATGGGGGTTTTCTTCAGTTTTCTGATGAAAGAGTCCCTCTTTGCTTTGGTTGAGAATCCCAGTTCTTGCCCTAGCAAAACCCTTTCAGCGGGGTGGTGGGGCCAGCCGAGAGGTGCCCTGCAGAGCCCCCTGGAAGATGTGGGACAGCATCACTGGTTTTGGGTAGCCGGGGCTCTTTGCTGGGACATGGTTAGGGGCAGAGGGGGCAAGCCTTGTCCCTAGTGGTCACCGAACCCCCCTGATGCAGAGGCAGGATGTGGGTTCTCTGCTGTGGGGGTACACACTCTGCAGGGGGGTCGTGAGCTGTTTGCAGAGGGTCTTACCACAGCGAGATGCTGCTGTCAGCACCGTGATGAGTATTTTAAATCCACATTTCTGCTGAGCTTTGCTGCAAGCAAAGCAACAGCAATGACAACACTGTAAAGTATCACCGTTCTTCACTCAAGACAGTTTATATTTAACCATAACGCTGGTATCTGACATTGTATTTAGACTGTGCAGTCTTTAAGGTGGTCACTTACCACCCTTTAATTCATGCAGTGGAACTGAAATGGGCTGGAGAAGCGCGAGGTGGATGGGGAAAGGTGGATGAGGGAAAGGCTGTGGATGTGGTCTACCTGGACTTCAGTAAGGTCTTTGACACCGTCTCCCACAGCATTCTCTTAGAGAAGCTGGCGGCTCACGGCTTAGACAGGTGTACTCTGCGCTGGGTCAAAAACTGGCTGGACGGCCGGGCCCAGAGAGTTGTGGTGAATGGAGTCAAATCCAGTTGGTGGCCGGTCACGAGCGGTGTTCCCCAGGGCTCAGTACTGGGGCCGGTCTTGTTCAATATCTTTATCGATGATCTGGATGAGGGGATTGACTGCACCCTCAGTAAGTTTGCAGACGACACCAAGTTGGGCGGGAGCGTTGAGCTGCTCGAGGGTAGGAAGGCTCTGCAGAGGGACCTGGACAGGCTGGATCGATGGGCCCAGACCAATTGTATGAGGTTCAACAAGGCCAAGTGCCGGGTCCTGCACTTCGGCCACAACAACCCCATGCAGCGCTACAGGCTGGGGGAAGAGTGGCTGGAAAGCTGCCCAGCAGAGAAGGACCTGGGGGTGCTGGTTGACAGCCAGCTGAACATGAGCCGGCAGTGTGCCCAGGCGGCCAAGAAGGCCAATGGCATCCTGGCCTGTATCAGAACTAGTGTGGCCAGCAGGAGTAGGGAAGTGATCGTGCCCCTGTACTCGGCCCTGGTGAGGCCGCACCTCGAATACTGTGTTCAGTTTTGGGCCCCTCACTACAAGAAGGACGTTGAGGTGCTGGAGCGTGTCCAGAGAAGGGCAACGAGGCTGGTGAGGGGTCTGGAGAACAAGTCTTATGAGGAGCGGCTGAGGGAACTGGGGTTGTTTAGCCTGGAGAAAAGGAGGCTGAGGGGAGACCTCATCGCTCTCTACAACTCCCTGAAAGGAGGTTGTAGCGAGGTGGGTGTCGGTCTCTTCTCCCAAGTAACAAGCGATAGGACGAGAGGAAATGGCCTCAAGTTGCGCCAGGGGAGGTTTAGATTGGACGTGAGGAAAAATTTCTTTACTGAAAGAGTGGTGAAACATTGGAACAGGCTGCCCAGGGAAGTGGTTGAGTCCCCATCCCTGGAGGTATTTAAAAGACGTGTAGATGAGGCACTTAAGGACATGGTTTAGTGGGCATGGTGGTGTTGGGTTGATGGTTGGACTCGATGATCTTAGAGGTCTTTTCCAACCTCAATGATTCTATGATTCAATGATTCTATGAGGGGCAGCGGGGAGGTGTGTTGGTATGCTGAGATCTGCTCACTGCCCTCTCCCGTCCGACCCGACTTCAGATCCTACAGATGCTGAGGCGGGTGGTCCCTGCTCCGTATCCCCAAATCCCTGATTTCAGTGCATCAAGACAGGCAGCTTCGCACCTCACTGGGAGCCATCCAGGATTGGATGCTGCAGTCCCAGCAGTGTTACCATCAGCGCTAGGGTGAGGACCCGGCACGAGAACAGAGAGGAGACCTCACGCCTCCTCTTCTTGGCCATGCCATGCTGGGCAGAGAGAGACGAACTAACAGCTGGGATAATTAGCCCTGGTGAGAGGCAGTGCTAATGAGATGGAGTGTAGTGCTGCACTAACGGGGCTGTCTTGCTTCCAGGACACAAGATGGGAGCTCTGCACGGCGCTGGGCTGTCCTGGGTGGACATACGAGCTCATTAGGAGTGAACTGAGGGACATCTAACATGATGTTGTGGGCAGGGTGTCAGGCCCCGGGGTGGGCAGCCCCTGGGGCCCCGAGGGACGTAGGTAGCGGTTCTCTGTATCGGCTGGGCGATGCAGTGGTGAAGCCTGCATGCCCGTTGCAGGCTGCTTTTGCTGGTCTTGCTGGGTCACCGCTGGGAAACAACGGCAGGGGTAGTTCTGTTCTCTGGTCTTTATGGGTCCCACTAAATCCTGTGTAATATACTGTAAATAAAGTTTATAGCTGAAATCGGTGTTTTACAGGGGCAAACCAAAGTCCAGCTGCAGAGCTACAAACAATGTGCTGTATGCAAAGGGGAGACGGCACCAGTGCCTCCCACTGAGCCCCGACCCATTTCTTGGGCATGTTCACTGGGTCTTAGGGAGAGCATAGCTTGCACTGGCTGGCTCTGGCTCTGGACATGCTCATCTCCTGCACATGGTGCCCGGCTCCCAGCACCTCTTCCCTGTAAGCAATTGAGACCAAAAGTCAACTGCAAAGTGAAAATAAATGACTTTCCTGAAGTCACGCAGGGAATCAGCAGTGAGGGCAGAGGTAGGTGTCATGCACAGGGAAACTGAGGCAAGGAGTCATGCTTCAGGGTCATGTAACAAGACACTAGCAGAGCTGGGAGGGAGACCGGGAGCCCTGTGTCACCTTCCTTGTGTCTCTGCTTTTGGTGCCTGACATGGCGTGCAGGGACTTGAGGCCCCCAAAATACCCGCCTCGCCTCTTTTCCCGTGGCTCCGCAGCTGGAGTGGCTGATGGGCAGGGCTGCGCCTGCAAGAGCGCTCCGGGTTGCTCAGCGATTCCCAGACGTGCTGCGCTCGCTGTTTTCCGGGAACCCAGCAGCCTGAGCAGAGATAAATAAGTGATACAGACATCTCTGCACTAAACACACATGACGCGCTCCCTCCCGCTCCCCCCCCCCCCCTGCACACAGTTCTATTAATCCTGACAAATTATGACGTACAGACGTGTAATGCAAACTGATTCATCATACATTCAAATCTGCTGTGCGGGAGCAGCGGGAGGGCAGAGGCAGACAAGTGTATTACACGGATAATGTATTTGACGTATTAATAAAACCAGCCGCATTGCTCAATCTGGAGAGAGGGGGGGATGCCGATACATCATGACAGATCACATATTGATGGAATCCAGATGTTGGGAATCATAGTCTTGGGGCCTTTCTTGTATTGACTAAAGGTAAAAAATGCAGGCTGTCAGCACATTAAATCTCTGCTCCGCTCGTGGAGGCTGGGGGAGTGATTATTTATTTCTGGAGGACGAGGAAGCTGCTCCCCGCATCCCCTGTCCCGTTAGCCCAGCCATGTGCGAGGGAGGGTCAGGGAAAGAGTTCTGAACCCTCCTGCTATTTGGTTGCCTATCAACTGCAATGACCAGCCGGAGCACATGTTAATAGGGTCCCATCAGCTTGAAATCCTTGGCTCAGCCCCTCAGCTGATGTAAATCGGCATCAAAGTGATCTCCATTGAGCACCTGGCCTCAGATTTTTAGCCAGTGAAACAGTCAAAAACCCTCCCCTTGGCTTTACCAGGGATGCTGCTGCTTCCCTTGTTTTGCTCCTCTTGGACAGTGATGCTGCTCAGCTCCGTCTCCCTTTTTATCCTTGTTCTGGGCACATCATGAGTGGTTTGAGTGAATGTTACGTATATACTTATATGCACACATATGTGTGTATCCATAAGATATTTTTAGTATTTTTCAGGGAAAGATATTGTTACTCACACTTTCATGGGTAAGGGTCATTGTGCCAATAACAACTCCAACTTTTATTTTACTTTACCGAGTCCTTTTAAAATGAAATCATCTTGTTTCAGATCCCTCAGTTTGGGTTGGATACTTTTTAAGGGCTGCTTGCATTCTTGAAGCCTGATTGACTTTGGCTTGTGTGCGACAAGGCGTTACGCACACGGTAACATTATCTATTGGGGTACACAAATACGTGAATGTACTGGCTTGGCTTTATGCTCCTCTGCCTGAATAGTGCCTTTCCCTCGAGCATCTTCTTGTTGCAGTGGGTTAAACCTGCTGCTGGGTGCACAGCCAGCACGGCAGGATGAAATGACACTGAGAAGATGACAGAGCTTTATGCTAATGCTCTTTCCAGGGTTATTGCCATCCTGGAGAAGGTGCTGTGCTCTGTATTTCTGGGCCCTGCCCCTGCAAGTTTGCATTAGCCGCAGAGGGGAGTGACCAGGAGGTGGCTGGGACACAAATGGTCGTTGCCTGAGAGGCCAGGGCAGCTCAAAGGATTGGTGTGGGTTTCAAAAGTAATGAACTTGCAACGGAGAGGGAGGGATGTTTGAGCACTAGGAAGAGTTTAAATGATTGGGGCACAGTTTCCTTGAATTCAGACCACTGGGACATATACAGGAGCATATAGAACAATTATATAGCCTCAGAGAGAGAGAGAAACTCTATATAGGAACTATAGAACTATATACGTATATATAACTCTATATATCTAATATAGAACTATTATATTACATATTATATTATTATAATATTATATATTATATTGTTATAATATATATTATATTATAATATATATTATATTACATATGTACATATTACTATTATATTACATATAACATATGTAAATAACATATAGGAGCCTATAGAACTATTTGTATGGCATTTTTTCCCCTAACAGAATGGATCAAAAAGCAGGAATCAAGGAATTTAGGGAAATACAAAAGCAGACATTGACATCTTGGTGTTTTCCCCAGGGGAGCCCTGGTGGGCGCGTGCCGTGGGTCTGTGCCCAGCGGAGGGGGATGCCAGGAGGTCTCTGGTGCGCAGAGGTGCAGATGCTCGGGGCTGCCCTGGCACCCTGGGTCCCTTGCAGAGCACTCCTGAAATCCTCTGCTCCCAGGGAGGGTAGCCTAAACTGGAGCCACGCTGAGTGATTAGCCTCACTGAGCCTTCCAAAACACATCCCCAGTGTCCCCGACCGGCTGGCAGCGGGGCAGGAATTAGCATGCAGCGGGTTTGCCGGGTGGGAGCAAACCTGCCCCACGCTCCGGGGTCAGGGCTCCACCGCTGCCTCTCTGCGGGTCTGCAGTCTCGCGAGCGAGCTTGGCTGATTGAACGGGGAACCGGCGCTGCCCACTGATGGCAGCGGCCCCGCACGCCATCCCGAGGGTGAGCGAGACCCGGCCGGCCCCGGCTTTGGGTGGGCACAGCGGTGCTGCTGCCCTCGAGCACGGCCGGGGCACGGGGCCGGCAGCCAGGGTGAGTCTCTGTCCCCTGCTCGGCTGCCGACTCCCTCTTGAGCCGTGGGTGGCTTTCAAAAGCGAGGACACAAGTCCTTCGGAGTCCCAAAGTGCTTTTAAAACTCCTTCTTTAACCTCTGGAAGCCGTTTCCTTGCATGTGAAATGGAGACAATAAACACCTGAGATGAAAGAGCAGCTTTTCTCTGCTAAGATAAAGGGGTTTGCTCCTTCCCCAGGACTCGTTCAGTACAAGTGGACGGGTCTGGAGGCTGAACCCCTGGCAGGGAGAGCACACCAGCCCTGGAAAGTAGCAAGGTCATTTTTCAAGTTGGAGAAAAGCAGCTTAGAGGAAATATAAATTGCACCGAGTGAGCAGGACTTGAAAGCAGGGAGGGCTCGTCAGATGGGGAGCCGGGGAAAATGATGGAGGGAATGTAAGAATGACAAAGCATGTCGTTCCAGTGGAGTGCAAGACGATTTGCTTTAGCTCATTAAATACTGCAATAAAATATTAATAGTTATTGTCCCTCTATTTTTTGTAATTATCCTTGCAAAGAAGGATCTGCTGCAAGTCACTAATGTATTCCCAGCAGCGGGTTGCTTTTTAATATGGCGATGGCAGTCAGGGGTGAGGAGGGGGGGGGGAATGAAAGCGTTTATGTGTGGCCAGAAAATAGTTGTATGATCAGGGTCATTAAGGAACCAGCACTGTCTACAGAGGGAGAGACACGAGGAGGGGAAGAGGCGGCTGCGGGGAGAGGAAGAGGGTGCAGGTCAACCTGGGAGCACTCGAGAAGGGACGAGATTTGAGCACAGTCTGGTGTCCGCATCCCACCTAACCCCAAGGAAGAAATTCATGCTGCGGCTGCCCAGCCCAGTGCGCCCGGGTGTTTGCTGGTGAACATGGTGATTTCCCCACGTGATCGCTGTGACACAGATATGAAGGACCCTGGAAGTGCCAAGCTCCTGCTGCAGGTGCTCGGGTGACCTGGGGACAGCCCAGGCACGTGGGTGGTAGATCTCAGGGCACTGCGTGTTGTGCCGGGGAGGCACCCCTCTGTCACAGCCCTCTGCAAGGCAGTCCTGGTGCGTATTAGCTGTGCCGCTGCCTGCCAGTGCCCCCATTCCTGTGCCTGTCCCACCTGGCTTCCCTGGGGCTGTCCTCGCTCTGGTCAGTGCCATAACTCATGCTGTCACCTCCAGGTTCCTCTGTGCAGCCTTTGAGGCTCTGGAAACTCTCCCTCCAGGGATTCTCTTTCTCCTCCTGAGGCGGTGCAGCTGGATCCAAAGAGACTGTCACCCTTCCTTTAGCATCACAGCTGTGCCCCTCTGCTGTGGCCTCTGGGCTGCAAAGAGCAGGTGAGGGGCTGCTATCAGTACCTGCTGCTGCACTGCTGGGGCTCAGTAAGCCCCGTCCTGTCCCCATGGCCAGGCGGGCTGGGGATGTGATGGGGTGGCCCCTCACAGCCTTGTCCTCTCCACACCATGCTCCAGCCAGCTCTTCGTGGACCTCAACATCTCTCAGTGGTCAAAGGAGCCCTTCCCAGGAGTTTCACCTGGGCGAGCACCCTGTGAGGTGGTCCCCAGGCTGGCCAGGGACCCAGATGATGGCTGGTGGGCCAGACACCATCAGCCTAGCCAGGAGGTATCTCAGGGACCACACTAGATCCAGAGATTTGTCCCAGGAGAAGCTGGGGGGCAGCATCAGCCTCTCCCCATCCAGCTGCCATCTCAGCCTGCTCACTCCTCCTCGTGCATCCCCGACCCAGGAGCAGGGACATGCCCCCCAGCCCCTTCAGTCCCCACTGTGGTGCCAGCCAGCGGGTCACTGGCGCCCGGCTGAGACAATGCACTGCACAGGAGCAAGCAATGGTGATGCTGTGGCCATGACAGGCTCTGGCAGAAAGCTTAAAAAAGTGAGGTGGGAGGTTTTCTGCCAGGAGCAAAGAGCCCCTCTAAGGCTTGAAGCTTCTGGAGCAGCACCAGCATCCCACCCCGGCATGCTCTGGCCAGGTGAGACCTCACTCCACTTCCTCCAGCTCTGGTTTCCCTCTGCTTAAGCAAAGTGTGATGCAGAGAGGTGTTTTGCTGAGCCTGGGCAAAGCTATTGGCTTAAACATGGCGTGGGGGGGGAGCTGGGGCTTTTCCAGCCAGGGGCAGCCCATGGTGCCCGGGGTGGGTAAGCAAAGGCTGAGCCCCAGCAAAGCATTCCCAGTGTGCGAGACCAACCTTGTGACCACCGTGGGGTGGCTTGGAAAGCCTCAGCTGGAGGAGACAGAAAATGCTCTGCCGGCAGAGGAGGAGAGAGCGGGGATCCCACCATGGCTCCTGCCTCCAAGCAGGGAAAGCCCGGGAACGCAGGTGCTGGCACGGTGGTGTGGGCAGCAGCAGCGGGGCCGTGCCGTGAGCCCGCCTTGGGGAGCAAAGCCTGTCCTGGTGATCTGCCCGTCCGTCCAGGCGAGCCAAGGGCAAGGCAGCCCTGTCCGTGATGCTGCCTTGCGCAGCGGGGATGCTCCTGCTTCCTGCACCAGAGGGACGGGGGCTCCGGCCCCGCTCAGATCCCATCAGCCGGCCCTCGGAAGAGAAACGGTGCTGACAGGTATCTAAGCGAGGCAGAATTAAGGGAAATGATAATAAATGTGGATGGTCAGGCGGGGGAATGAAATGATCCATCTTTTGCATGTTAGTCAAGAGGTGCTCGCAGGCTCCCCCCTCCCTGCTCCCATTCAATCAGAGCCTGTCAGACCTCCAGCAGGCTGGCATTTTTGTGAAGAATCTCTCGGCTAAAAATTGTTGTCATTCCTATTTCCTTGTTATCAGTCGGCGGCACCTCGGCGGAGCCCGGAGATTAACGCAGAATCGCCGGGTGAGCATCCATTCCCGAGGAGCCCTATCCATTACGCCGAGCTCGGCGGGTCCCTCCCGCCTCACCTCCCACATTCATCATCTTTAACGCTGACAGCCCGGCGCAGGCCTTTCAAATTTATCTCGCCGCATCCCGGGCAGGCTCTATCCGTCAAACTGTGCGAGAGGGAGTGAGCGGAGCGCCGTCTCCTCTCCCCTGTTCATCGGGGAGGGAGAGGGGGGGAACAACCTGCCCGTGTGAGGGACTCGGTAAAAGATTGGTCCGAGATACACAATTAATCATGGCTCGCATCAATTTGCTTGATTTACTCCCCGGAGGGAGAAGGGGCGTAAACACGGCGTGTGCAGAGGCAGTGTGGAAACATAATGTGTCTGTCTATAGGAAAAACATTAACACATCATCCCCGTTGTGGGTGATTGATGGGGGAACGGGAGAGGGACAGCCCGGAGCTGGCAGGGTGACAGAGAGCCAGGAGCTTGCCAGAGAGACAGACCCAATGGAGATGAACCTCAGGGGCCACCAGTTGGGGCAGGTGGCGCCTGGCACGTCCGACCCACCTTACGCTTCCCTCCTGGTGCTCCCCCCGAGGCGGCAGCCCGGCCCAGGCATCTTCCCCCACACCGAGACCCTCCGGGTGGGGAAGGGAGGTGGGAAGGGGAGCTGCCGGCCGTGCTCCATGGGCGAGGCGGGTGCTTCGGGGTACAGATGTACAAAATGTCCCATCCTCAGGGTGATGCAGAATCTAAAGCAAAACTGCTTTTGCACATAAAAATTTCCAACGCATATTTCACGTTGGCCACCGTGTCCTAAATGTGTGGCAGTGCAGCTTGCTCTGCCTTGCCTTCCCTGAATTCCTCCTGTAAATAACTTTTTCTGCCTGTCCCTGCAAGCGGGTGCGTTTCAGGATGAGATCCAAATGTGTGGAGCGTGCTTGTAAAGGCCTTCAGTAGCCTTTGGGGCGGGAGATGCCGTAGCAATGAAAGATGCTGTTATTATTAGATCCCAAGCACTGGGTTGTGCCATCCCTTGATGGCTCCGGCGGAGAGAAGAGGCTGACTTTTATGGAGAAAGTTACTGCTGTATTTACAATCCAAACCTCCTCGTAACCAGCCGCAGGGTGGAGGAGGAAATGCGGAGAGAGTGTGTGATGATTTAATGCGTCCTTCTCGCGTGCCTTTCAGCTAAGGAGCCTCCTCCCTTCTTCACCAACCCGCACTCGGACAGGCTCCGGCTCGGTGATCACACCCACACGGACAAGGGGAGTGGGAGGAGAGGTTTAACCAAAGTCAAAATGGGGGAGCAGGAACCTGGAGACCCATGCCCCAGACCTGCATCTTCCTTGGTAAAGTCTTCATGGATATAAATGGTCCCCAGACCTCGCTGGGCCAGGCACAGAGTTTCCCACTAGCTTTTGGAGAGGGTATGGCGTTTGGAGGGGGAGATGGGGGTTCATGAAAGCTCACTGCCACCAACAAGTAAATCTGCACCTGACATTTGTGGGGAATAACCTAGCTGATAGGAATAGCTCAGTGTGAGGGTTGTGTGGGATGAGCCGATGCAGTTCACCAGCTCTTACCACCCAGACAGACCCAATGTTTCCCCTGGCAGGTTGCAGCCCACAGGCCGTTCCTAAACTCGGCGCTGTTCCTGCTGGGAGCTGCGAGCGCCCGCCTGAGCCGCACTGCTGGGTTTGCTCCCTGGTTAGCTAGTAGTGGTGTTGAATGGGCTCCCTCCTGCCCGGCCACGCGTGGCCCTTGGCTGGGACCTTCCTGCAGGCGCTCCTGTCATTTGGGCTCTGAACAAGCAGCAGTTTCCCCATATATATTTCTTAACACGCCCAAGGCCAGGTTTAAAAGCTGGTCTTCCAGCTCTTCTACTGCCTCCCTGCGTGGGGTTTCCTTTAGCTGCACCCCAGCGTTTCCACCTGGAAGGAAGGGATGCTAACGCAGGGAGATCTGTCATCCACAGAGCACCGGCCGGCGCTTTGTGAGTCAGAAAGGCACGAGACAGATGTAATCTGCCTTAAATGAAACCCCTGTGTGTGGGCATGATCTGAGCATCCAAACAGACTGTCCGTTAGTTGCCCACTTGTTTGCAGGTCCTTGGGAGAGAAGCCTACCGTGCCATATCTTGTCGTCCGTCTGTCTGTCTGGCCAGCTATCAGTACAGTGCTTCAAACCGTTCCTCTTTCTAATTCATAGAGTATGAATTAAGCTCTGAGAATTAGCACTCCAGCCAGGGACTGCTCCCATCCTCAGGAAAATTCCCGTCCCCTCTCCGTGATGTGCAGCATCAGCCCGCGCCCGCACGCACGACGCACCCCGCCCTTTGCCCTCCTCGGGGTAGATCCTGTCCCTAAAGCACCCAGGCTGAGCTCAGGCAGGATCAGGTCCATGACCCACAATTCCGGGGTTGCCGGTAGTTTAAATTTATCAGTGTAATTTAGTTTTGTTCTCCCCTGATTTAGTTGTGTCTGAAGAAGTTTTTTTGTTTCGTTTTATCTTGTGGAAATTATCCATAATTTTGTAGTGGCTGTTTAATATATATATATGTATGTATATGCTGGGTTTTACAGCCCATTTTTATCACCTTTTTATTATCTCGGGTCAAAAGCTTTACTGGGTTGCATTCAGGGAATTATGCAAACTAAGAGAAAATACCATAGCAAAACTATAGATTTTCTCATTAAACTCTGCTTGGACATGTAGTTATTGTAGTAAAACTCTAGTAACTATTACAGGCCCTAATATAAAATTATAGTTTGACACCTCAGCGTGATTGGCCTTGCACTGCGGTTAAATTAACCCTTTCCATCCCTTGCCTGCTCAGACTAAAGGCTTTTGCTGGAAGCGGGCAAGCCAGGCTTAACGGGCAAGCCGGGGTGGCTGCACAGGGGCTTAGCCTGGGACTCCGCTGCAGCACCCATGACCCCTCTGCGGTGCGCAGCTTCAGAGCAGCTTTGTCCGAGCTGTCGAAAATCTCTGCTCCAGCAAGCATTCAGAGAGACAGCGATGCTCGAGCGAGGGAGGATCCTGCAGTTCCGGGTGGATAAGGTCCAGCAAGGAAGTAGGACTTTGCTGGAGTTCACAGCCTCCCCCATTGTCCCAGAAATCGCTTCGTTCCCACCGCCCAAAGGCTGTGCAATTCTCCCTGCTCTGTGCACAGTGGATTTAAGGAGCGATAAGCATATTCAGTGACTTAATTATCTCAGACCAGATTTTCTTCTCAATTACACTCAAGTAAATCTGAAGTGATTCCATTCAAGTGGATGGTGTTAGTCCACCTTTGTAAAAAATAAAATCAGATAAAATATCGTCCGTGCATTTTAGGAAATCTCCACATCTCTGCCAGTAGCGCTGCAGCGATCGTGGGAGTTTTTTGGGACCGGCTGGCGCAGTGACGGAGAGCTGTGTTTAAAACAACTTGGATGGTCCGGCGGGGATGGGGACTATTTCCTTCTGATTGTCTGATTAACATTTTAAAGCCGTGTTGATAATAACCTGGGGTAGCGTGACAGTTCAGCAACTTCATTCGAGGGAAACACTTAATCATATTTATTATGTAAACATAGCTTGCCATGCCCCCATTAAATTATTAATAGTACCATTAACATATTTACATATAAATCTTATAGCAATTGATGGAAATGGCTTCAAGAACTTTGCGTTAGCTCCCTTTTTATAATGGATTCTCTCTTGCAAATACCCATTTATTAAAGAGACAAAATATTAATTTTTTGTTAAATGTTCATGTCAAAAATGTCACCTTTGCAGTTTTGCAAATTGCCATTTATGCAAAACCTACTGGTATTTTCCTGTCTTAAAAAATGGTCTGTTTAAAAATATTGCTTCAGTAGGAGCAATTAAGGAGAATAAGAGTAAAGATATTTCAGTGATCTGTTTTTTTGCATTTTCATTAATAATCAAGTTGATAAGCCGAACGACACAAATACTGGAGGGGTTGTTCCATCACTTCACCCCTGGAGGTACCCTACAATGGCCTCAGTCCTGCCGCCTGGGGGTTAACCTCTGATCAAAACATACACAGTCGCTATGTATTTGCAAAAGCTATTAGCTATTACTGGGACCTGCGTTAATTTACTTTGGGCTGGAGTCATGCCCAGATGTCCCAGTTAGAGCTGATCGCTCTAATGGGATGCCATCCCCCAGTTACGCATGGGGGATACTGGACCAGACTCCCGGGGAGACGCTGCTGTGCCGGGGAGTTCCCGGGACGGAGGGCGGAGGATAAGGCAGAAGGGATGCGGTTTGCACGCACAGTGGTTGGAGGTGCCGGGCACCAAGGGCCCAGCGACTCCCCTCTTTTTTCTGTATTTATTTCCTATGAAAAGGGGTGAGGTTTCCTTTCAAAACAGGAGTGGGAAACTGAGGGAAATAGGTGTCATAGTGGGAGCATGGGGGGAAGGGATTAAGGGGGGTAGAGAGTACGAAGGCAGGATTTACCAGACAGGATAAAGAGAAGAGGATGGACGGTAGGTTAGTCCTCCTCCTGTTTCTTCTCCAAATTCTGCATCTTTCCTAACCAGCCCAGCCTTGACTAGTAATCCTAATTAGGCTGTATACTGTAATTCCTTAATGCCTTCCAGGTAGCGGGATCCCAGGGTGATTCATTCTCAGGATTGCCAACTTTCACAAGTTTATCATAACACTCTCAGGATTATTTTTTTCTCCTTAAAATTTCAGCCCCTGCCATCAAATGGTGATATAAGAATCTCAGTTTTCCTTTAAATAAATAGCAAAGGCACGCTTCGAGCCCTGCGGTCAGGGCAGAGAGCTTGAATATGTGCTGTGAGCAGGGTCTTTAAAGTGTAGAGACTAGAAGGCAGAGAAGATGATGATCACAGGGTTGTGGAGTTGTAGGATAATTTAGGTTGAAAGGGACCTCGGGAGGTCATCGTACACTTAATTTCTGGTGCATCTCATACTGAAATGGCAGTTTTCATTAGCATTTTTAGTAATAAAATTAATAAAACATAGCTCATAGTTTTGTGTGAACTATATATACTATACATCTCCATATTGTGAAGTATAAATCTCCCCCGAGAGCCCAGCTGCCCCTTTCCCCTCCGGCACACCCAGCTGCGATGGCAGATGTCCCATGCCGGCAGCTCTGAGCCGAGCAGAGGGGAGCAAAACCAGTTTGCTGGGAAGAAGCTATAACTGCCTGAACTGGGACCTGCTGGGGACCCAGCACAGGGCTCCCGTCCCAGCTCCACCCGGGATACGTGACCTTGGCAAGTCGTGTCTCCCTTCCACACCTGCCTTCTTCCCACCCGAGTATGGGGGTGAATAAGGCACTTTCCTTCCTGGAGAAGTATTTAAGAATCAGACCTTGTTATAATAATGCAGAAGCTGGGGAAAGACAGAGGAGGCATTACATAGGATTTTTTTCCCTTTCTCAATTAAATGAATGTTCTCCTAACCCATCGTGCCCAGCCCTCGTGTGTGCTGTTACAACTGTCTCTAAAAACTCTGTCTGATTTTTCAAGCAATTTCTCACGAAACAGGCACTTTCAGAAAAATCATAAGAAAGCAATCGTTTCAAATTGGTCATTTGGGACTCAAATTACTAATCTAATACATTTTTTATCGAGGGTTCCTGAAAGGTTCCATAAAACACAGTCTGTGAAGCTGCCCAAACTTGCCAGCCTCCCAGTTTGACAAATCGAACCCAACAATCCACTTTGCAGCTCAGGTTTAGGGCTCGCGAAGCCGCCACCGACATAGCAGCGTTTATATTTCTCCATCAATAGTGCCTATCTGGTCAGATTTTTAAATTCCCTGGGGTGTTTTGTTGATTATTTTTTTCCTGTGCTGGATTTTTGTGTCTGCGTCCAAACTGCAATGCTGATATTGGGGATATTTGCAGGGGGTGACCTGGAATCTGCTGCTGAGCGTAGGCTCCGGCACTGCAGGGAGGAGCGAGTGGGAGGACAAAAGTCAGGTTGGCAAGTAGAGGACTGGGAGCCAGAGACTGAGTTTTTCATTATTTATATTATTTTTATTATTTATATTCTTTTAGTATTTTGTTGTATTATTTATAATGTTATTTATGTTTTTCTTGAGGCTGCACTTAGACAGGGTCCCTATAGCAGCAGAGCACTGCGCAGAGTCCCTGTCCCATCGAGCTTGAGGGCTGAACAGAGAAGGAAGCCAAAATACGGGAAAGACAATTTCTTTCGAGAAATGAGGGCTCAAAGCATGGGAAAATGAGTGAGATCAAACAGGCGGTCTCTGGTCCCGAGTCCCTGTGTCACGTCATGGCCACAAGACCATACTCCGCTCTTTGCAGCAGTTTTTTGGGAAATAGGACCTGCTTCCCAGTGGCCATTCATGGTTACAAAGCATCAGCCTCCCCCCCACTCAAGGCACTAATCAAATGCATGTTAATTATTATTTTGGCAGATGCTGAGGGCCGGCTGAGTGCCGCCTTGAGGTAGGACCAAAAAACAGCGCCTCTCTGATCGGGTTTAATAAAATCCAGTATAAAACTCTGTGGGTTGACAGCCAGCTCCCTCCTGATGCCGGAGAAGCAGCACCCAGCGAGGAAAATCAAGTGGTGCGAGGCAAATACCAGCTCAGCTTGCCAAGAGCCCAACCAAAACTGCTTTTCCCCTATAACGTCTGGTGGAAATTCTTCTTCTGTAAGATCTGCCGGTTGGGAGCAAGGCAGAAATGTGGTTTTGGGGAGGATTTTCTAGCAGTGCCTGCTTCTTGGTCCGGCTGGCACAAGAACACGGAGGGGAGAGGGAAGGAACAGGGCAGCCTGAGAGAGACAAGGAAAGCTGCTGGGCAGAGATGGGGATGGAGAGCTTGGGAAGAGAGGTGGTACCTCTGCCTGTGGCTCAGTGCCCTCGACATGGCTCACGGAGCGGGGAGGGGGCTGGCATGGCGCCGACACTCTTGGCTCAGTCCCGGCGTCTCTGAATTTCACCCTCTGAGAGGAGCCGCGCGAGCCGGTCCGACATGCGACAGGCGCCGTGCGAGCAGGGAGAGGGGGCTTCCCTGCAGACCCCACTGCACCCGGTCTGCTCCTCGCCTTGCAGCCCCCGGTGTCCTCTGGCTGTGCGGCTCCCTCGGCACTGAGAGAGCCGGCTGTGTGCTGACACGCTCCCCTCTAATGCCTCCAAGGGGGCCTGTTACTATTTATTGGGTTAGCGTATAGTTTTCTGCTGCCATTACAGTTTTACTATGGGGATAATGCACAATGTGTAGTCAAAAAGTAGAGCTGGAGCTGCTTTCAAGCCAAATGCGGCCGTTTTGGATATCAGCTGGGGCTGCATTGCAGGGGGGAGCCGTTGTTGGCCAATTCTGTCCGTGGTGGTCACCCACAGGTGATAGGGATGAGCTGGTAGCCCCTCCAGCCCATCCTCTGGTCCGCAGCTCCCCGAGGAGTTTGACACCAGGGTCCTGCCCTCGTGCAGGCAGGGAGGGTTGCACAGCTTCCTACACATCCACGGCCCTACAAACAGACCGAAGTTTCTTATTGTGCTGTTTCTTTAAAAAAAAAAAAAATCCATTTATTAAAATTAATAAGCAATGTGACATTTCAGAGGAAAACTCTCTTCTCATTTCAAAGAAAACTTCCAAGCTAAACTCCAAGCTGAAGCAGATTCAAAGGGGGTGATTTATAAAACAAGCAAAAAGGAAGGTGAAGCAAGAGCCACCCTTTAATCTTGGCTGTGGCCGCACCGTCAGCAGCCCCTCCCTGTGCTGCCCAGGCTGGGAGTGACGGTGCCAGTTCATCCCAGCTCTGCCAGCACCTTGTCCAGCATGGCTGCTTCCCTTGCAGGAGATGCAGATATTTTTATTCCAGATGGGAAAACCTACATGCAGCTGTGTGCTCCCAGCTGTGTGTTTCCTTTTGCCCTGCTCAACCTTTTTTTAGGCATGTGTGAGCAGCAAGATGCCCACGTTTCCATCAGAGGGACTGCATGACCCATGGGGATGCACTTCCCGAGCTCAACCCTGCCTTTTCCCTGTGCATCTGCATGTTAGACTGCGCAGAGCAGGTCCACCCCCTGAAAGCTGCATGCACCAGCCTGCTCTGCCACTGTCCGCACGGGCTAGGAAAGCCACCAGCACAGGTCCCTCGCAGAGGGATAGAGAGGTGTCAGGCTATCGTCTCAGCACGAGATCCCTGCACAGAGACACGTGGGGCCCACGGCAGGTCAGGAGCATCACTCCTCGCTCCGCTGAGCTGCAGGTGTAGCTCTGCCAACCCCTGATCCTTCCCACCGCCCTTCTTTGATCTCCCTCCAGCCACTCGATGGCTTCGCAGGGTGTGTGTGCTCCGTCTCCTCTTTGCTTTCATGATTCACACCTCTCCCCTGCCGGGGCCATTCCCCCCTCTGCTGTGTGCCATGGCCGCCTGCCACGGCACAGCCTCCCCGGGACAGTGTCTGATGAGCTGTTTGCTTTAGCCAGAGGGAAGAGCCAGCCACGGGGCGGGAGCAGCGGGCGGCCGTGACGGCACGTCTCCCGGCCCGCCGCTCGACAGACTTGGATGCTGAGAGGCGCTGAGGTGCCAAGTGCTGATCTGGCTTTCATGCCGTTGAAGTCCATGAAGTTGCTTTGGATTTACACCCGTGGAAGCGGGATGGGAACTTGGCCCGAGGTCTCAGTGCTGTCATAAAGCTGAAGGAGCCTTCGGACCCACCGCCAGACCTTTAATTGGGGTGGGGGATGCGGTGGAGGAGAGGAGGGGTGAAGTTTGGGGCAAGAGGAAGGCAGCCCTGATCTTCTTGGCCTCCTGGGGAAAAAGTGATGGCTACAGCGACTGCGGCCCTCATGGGAGGGAACAGCAAGAGTCTGGGCAGGTCAGGATCCAGAAAGAGGGAGAAATCAGGACTTTCAATCCCTTCCCCATGCTCCTCCACATCCTCTCCACCTAGCAAAGGCGCATTTCCTTGTGCATTTCCAGCCAAGGCACCCCGGGGCATGGGGATGAGGGCATCTCTGTCCCCAGAAGCTGTGCCTGTGCAGGTCAGGACTGCGTATGAAACACCAGATCTCAGCAGCAGATTAAGAGGCTGAAGCGTCAGGACGCGTCTCCGCCTCGTGCTGAGCATCCCTCTCTGGGGAGGGGAGGCTCTCAGGACAGATTTCACCTTGTGTGAAAGGGTCAGCGAAAAACTCGCGTGCCACTTAAATCCCACTTAAGCACTCTGCACTGGGGTGAAATTAACTCTCTCCACAGAATAAGCCATCAAGAAAAACTGATCTAAAAATCTACGCTGGGCCACAGCCGAGCCACACTTCTATTAGCAAGTAAAAAAATATTTCCCGTCCTTAGAGTTAAATGAGCCAATAGTTCAATCACGGAGCGAAAAGTGGCAATAGAGACGGGGATGCTGAGTGCCTCAGGTATTGGCAATCTATGCAAGGAATCACAATAAGCAGGACTTGCCTGTTTTCTCTGTGTTTAGCAGCAGTGTTATTCAACAACCTATTTCCAAAGTCTTTTTTTTCCCCCCTCGTTAAAGTTGCAGCGATAATAGGGCGATTACAGTGCAATAAGCTAAACGCAATCCATTAGTGGCATCACGGCCATTTTTAGATCTTAAAAAAAAAATCAAAGCTGTTTAAGTTTTCTTATTATGCACATTAAAGGCAGGCAGCAGGGTCTGATCAAAGACACCACCACCCCTGAGCTCCCCCCGCCCGCCTCCTGTCCCTGCATCTTGTCCCCCCTCTATTCATTAGTGGTCACAGCTGTGCAGTCGGCCAATTACTTGGGAATAATAAGTACATTTTGCAGTAAATTAAATATTAATTAGTCCTTGGCAGGTTGTTTTGCTTTTTTTTTTCTTATTTCCCTCCCTCCACCTGAAAATGGTGGAAGGGATGTGACACTGTCATTGCCTGTGCTGGCATGTGGGCGACAGCGGGGGAGGCTCCCCTCTGGCCCTCTGCTCGGTCTCCTCCGCAGTGGCTTGCAGCGAGGTCTTTCCTGCTCTTCCTAGAGGGTTCGCTGCTGCTGGGCCAAGATTTGTAAACCCATCCCCAGCTTTGCCGTTATCTTCTTCCCACCTGGGCACATCCCGTCCCTGCCTGAGTTCCCCTCCTGCACGCTCTGCTTGGGCACTTAGCTCTCCGGGGCCGAGCATCATCCCTGATTGCCTGTGATGTGCAATCAGGGTCTGGAGGCAGCAAATAAATCCATGTGGGCTTTGCCTGGCCATGGCAAGGGTCTGCTCCACGGGGTGTGAGGACAGCTTGGCTGGTGCAACCTTCTCCCCAGCGGTGCTGGCAGGAGAGATGCTGCCTGGTCCCCTGGACGTGACTGCAAGGCCTCATCCTGCCCTGCTTCGGCACAGCAGGACCCCAACCCAAAGAGTGTGTGTTGTGCCATGCGACGAGGAGGAGGTGGGCAGAAGGGGCTGGCTGAAGAGCGACTGTTGTACAACCCAGCATCACCCCTGGCCAAAGCGAGTTGTCCCTTTTCTGGTTCGGTGGCAGACCCCAGGCGGGGTGACCCTTTGATCCCCTGGCCAGGGACTCGAGGGACAGAGTGACCTGGTCTGGCTTTGCCTGTTCCCGCAGAAGTCAGACCACCTTGAACAAGTGCAGACCCTGGGGAAGAAGCCCTGCAGACTGTGGTCAGGTGAAGCCCAGACAAGATCCCAAGCGTGGATCTGCTGGGAAGAGCAGTTCCTTAAACTAAGCAAGGTGGGCTGATTTTGATGTTGTCAACATACCGGCCTCTATTAAGGTTTAAAGAATGAATGCAGTGGAAAGGAAAAGTGGATGAAAAGAGCAGCTAAGCTCTGCATATGAGGGATGAGAGCCTGACATGGAGGGAAGACCTGTCCTTGCTCTGGAGCTCCCCAGGAGCACTGCAGAGGCTGGCACAGGAGCCCCTGGGAGCCCTCAGCAGTCAGGACAGGAGGGGAAGATGCTCTGGTTGCTCACCCATTCCCTGCTGGCTAATGCTGGCTGGACACGCTGTCCCTGTCACCTGGACTGTGCCTCCCTGAAGCGCAGCATCACCTTCACTCCCTACCAGCCAGGCAGGATCCTGGAAACAGGGAGACGGGGTCTCAGCATCCCACCCACCACCCATCCTTCCTCCCTGGCACCGATGTCAGTGTGAGCAGGGGAGAGAGCTTTTTGTGCTCTCTGTTCTTACCAACGCTTTACCAAGAGTTTCTGGGGCAAGAATGAGCTATGTTAGCAAAGCCAGAGTAATCTGTGCCTGTCAGCAGATCCCAAGGTAAAAGGCTCCACTTCTCCAGCTCTTGGATTTACACTTTACTAACAGCTCTGCGGGCTGCCTTGTGATGCGCCGTGCACCAGGTCGCCCCTTGGTGCTCTTGAGTGCAATTAAGTTGTTTTTTTTTTTTAAATGTAGTTTGACAATATGCAGGTTAGGTTTGTATTTTATTTACAGCTTTTACTTGGGGACCAATAAAACCCCAGCTGGCTAATGTGAGATCTAAAACTTGCATCTCGCTCTTTGCCTTGGATATCTTTTCTATGGTAAACTATTTATTTGCGTTTCATCTTGTACAAGCTCCTCTTTCCATGCTGAGAAGCCGAGAGCTCCAGGGGCTCTTTGAAGACTATTTGCTATAGGATAGCAACTGGAATTCTCTTTAAACATCCGCGCCTGCTTTGTCCTACAACTGGCCTCTTGGTGTCAACATGCAGTTTTGTGCGAGTTTCCTGTGCAAAGCTAACATTTGCACGCTCCCCTGGCAATTGCGCTTCCAGATCCCTCTTGTTCAAGCATATCCCATCGTTTATGCTTGCAAGCATGAGCAGCAGTTACTCCACGTGCCAAATTAAAGGCAGCATCAAGGCCTCTTTAAAAAGGAAGATTTAACCAGGTTATGAATGACCGCTGTGCTGCTCAGGTAGGAGGAACGTGCTGCATGACCTATGTGGCCGGTCAAAATGGTCCACGTTTGGATTGCAAGTACATGGTCCCCCTATCTCTGAGCCTTCAGGTTCTCATCACACAGTTAAAAATGCCACAAACTTTTCTTGGAAAGGGTTATTCAACAGCAGGATGAGGCGCACGCAAGCAAAATCCCAGCGCATTTCAATGTCGGGCAGTCAGACATCTCCACCTATGAGCATCCCCCAGACGCTGACCCTGGCATGCCGGCGGAGCACGTGTGAAGGGTGAGGTGGCATCAGGCTACCGACACAAATCATGCTAAAAATGCCAAATAGCTGCGTTTACATGCATTCGCAACCCAAGGGTCGTGCTCTTGCCATAAAAAGGAAGATGAACCCAGGCGAGATGGGAGCGATGTTCCCAAGGATGCCTCTGGGAGGGAAAGATCAAGAACCGATGCTCTTAATGGCCTCGGCTGCTAAAACAGTCAAAATAATAATGGGGTGGGGAGGATGCTGGAGGGGCTAGATGCAGCCTGGGGAGCCACGTGATGGGTGCCCGTCGTGTACCGGTGCATCTGCCCAGTGACACCCTGATGTGCCTGTTCTCCCTGCGATACTGCAGGCCTTCGGTGCGCATATCCCAACATCCAGCCCCCTTTTAAATCCCAGCCAAGATTTCTGTTTTGTGGGTGGAAATGGCCAGGATAAGCTCTAGGAAGACACAGAAGGGAAAATATTTTCTTTCTCTCTGGCGTTATTTTTTCACTCCCTCTGTTTTCCTTTCTGCCCTTCCTTTGCCATCTCACGGCTCTCTAAATTCACGGGAGCTCTTCCTCAAGGTGAAATGAAGGCTCCTGGCTGTGTTTGGTGGTGCCGGCGGGGGGGGACGAGGGTCAGGGAGGGTTAAGCAGGGAGGGGGCAGTGCAACAAGGCAGCCTGATCTAGTGATTAAACAAAGGGATTCAGCCAACATGTGTAAAATTAAGTGATCAAGAGTTGATTACAGAGTGCATTGATTGTGTACTGATGGATTAAACAGAGTCGTGCTTGGGATGCGATTTTCCGAGCCGGGCATGGAGAGCACAGGCAATCGACGTGTTGGCCAGAAGGACCCGCTTCTCCCAAGCCCTGGCTTTTATACATTCTCCGGATAAATCTGCAGAGAGGCCCGTGGAATTATAATCGATTATCCATTTCTCAAAGTCACTTAAGGGCCCTGAGCTACAAGCTAAAGTGCCGGTGCTGCGAAGAGGCATTGGGTATGCGCCGGCATGTGCAGGTGCTGGCGCGAGGGGAAAATGTGGCAATGACCCTGCGTGCTGCAAGCTGATGAATCTATTTTCTTGTAGGAAATAGTTTTGACAGTTCAATATCTGTGTTTTCGATATGTGCCCCACACACCCCCGAGGGAGGAGATGAGAGGAGCCGGAAAGTGGGGGGAGGGAGTGGGTGGGAGGCAGGGAAAGACTCTACCCCATCACCCCTTCAAATTATAGACGGATCAGTATATCACCAACTTCACAGGCTGTCCTCCAAGTCAAGGGCATGGAGACACATGGCTGCCTGCAAGCATCTGCTGCGGGGACAGGATGGGGCTGGAGCCCCTCTCAGGGTGCCTCTCTGGGCTGCAGGGGGACCCACAGCAAGCCCCCATCCCAAGAACTGATGCAGAGCATGGATAATCAAGGCATGCGCTGGCGATGCAGCTACGCAGCTCCTCCTCTCCGCTCCCTCCCACCGGGCCAGCAGGAACCCCAGTTTGGGGTACTGGTTCAGCAAGGGACAAAAAGTGACCCCTGGAACAGCAAACAGGGCCAGAGGCCAGGCCTGTTGGTGAATGTCACCCAGCTGCCACCCCTGGGTGCATAACCCCAGGCATGCCAGGTGGCCGAGGAGGAGGAGGAGGGATAGTGAGGAGGCAGAGCCATTCCCTGCACTTGGTCCAGCCATGGCTGCACACATGGTGCAGGCAGCAAGAGAGCCCTGGGGTCTTCTGCCTGGCTGCCTTGCCTGCTGGGGAGTATGCTGGGTCCCAGTGCCTCATTTCGCAAGCCCCGCTGTGGAAGGACTGACTGTGGGCCACAGTGTTTGCAGAATTGCATGCATGGTCCCTGGGTCCCACTGGCTCTGGGTGGTTTGTCCACAGCCTGGCCAGTCTTGGCTGCATGGCGTGACAAGATCCATGGGATGGAGGGCAGCTCAAGGATGTGGGGGAAGAAGGTGCATCATGCTCCAGGAGGTCCCCCAGGCTGGAGGGACAGAGCTGTAGGATGCCCCCAGGAGTGTTTCTGCTGTGCCATGTTAGCTGAAGCCAGGGACCCCACTGGTGCTGGGGAGACCCAGCTGTTCCCCAGGACTTGTGTGTTTTGGAGACGACGCAGTGGGTTGGAGGAGGCTCCAGTTTCGCTGCCAGGGCAGAGGATGGGTGGCAGCAGGAAGGTCCAGCTCTGTGGTCCTGAGCTTGCCCAGACTCATACCAGCACCCATCAGAGAAGCTGGAGCGCAGAAGGGATCATCTGTCTCTGTCCCTGGTCCCCGCTGTCCCACTTTGGTCCATCTCCAGCCCATCGTGGGTCGCGGCCGGGCACTGATGTGCTTCCTCGGGGGAAGCCGGCACAGACGGCCTGC
Source organism: Aptenodytes patagonicus (assembly GCF_965638725.1). Classification (NCBI taxonomy): domain Eukaryota; kingdom Metazoa; phylum Chordata; class Aves; order Sphenisciformes; family Spheniscidae; genus Aptenodytes; species Aptenodytes patagonicus. The sequence goes on along the minus strand of NC_134953.1, from coordinate 68,491,951 downwards.
CTGGCTGGGAGCCGTGAGGGAGGAGGGCAGGGACGGAGGCAGCGCAACCCCTTGGCTTGCTCTCGGCGTTCCTCTATATTTCTCTTGTGAAGCTCAGGGAGGCGTTTCTGCTCCGCTCTGTGGAGCTGCACTGAGCCCAGGAGCAGTGCCATGGAGAGACGGGGCCACAGCCTGTCCCAGCCCTCCTCTTCTCCTCTCCCTTCCAGGTCCCTGTCACACTCCCTTTCCAGCTCTCCCGGCGGCCCACAGCCCTCTCATCGAGGATTCATTGTCTTGTCAGCCTCTAGTTAGCCAGCATGCGTGCGAATCATAAATTACCCCGCCCGGGCCTCTGCTATGCTTCAGCACAGACAAAAAAATTGCACTCCATCACCGTGTCTCCCGGCTTTTAGTGGTATTGATCAATGCTGCTCCCTTCCCGCCCCCCCCCCGCTTTTCATTTTAACCGAGCCGGTTAAGTGCAGTATCTTATTTTGTGCTGGGACAAATGAAAAGAATATTAGCAAGGGCTGAAATATATCTCTTTTTTATCTCTCTGCTACTTTTTTATTGAATCTTTCTGAGTAGGTGGCTTTCCGCAGGATGACAGCCTCATGACAGGCTCCTCATTAGAGCCGAGACAGTAATTGTGATGCATTTCCCTGCACGGCCTTTTCACTTCTCCCCCCCCCTCCTGCCTTTCCTCCTCTCTCCTTTTCCCCTGATTTGTAAAGTGATTGGATGTACAGACTCACTCAGTTTCTTAAATTATTGCCCAGCTCAATCCATCTTCCTCTGCCCCGCACCGGGCAGCCGTGATCTCCACAGATGGAGAGCCAGGGCCGGAATCGCGAGTGGTGGGGTTGGATGCTCGGAGGAGCTCCTCACCTCTCCTCGCTGCCAGGCTGCCACCCGCCATGAGAAACGTGGTGCCGGACCCGACGAGACATGCAACAGCCTCTGAAGAGCCCAGGGTGCTGTTTGAACACACATTTTCACTGAGCGACCCATGGGATCACCCCAGCTGGCATTAGCTGCGTGGCAGCAGCACTGCACCAGTTTACACCAGTCCTCTCCAGTATCCAGCTTGCCTGGAGAGGCAGCTACAAGAGCAACTCTTTTCTGTGGAAGGAAATCAATATTTTAGCAATCTTTTCTGCCTCGGATCCCTCCGTAGTTTTTAGCATCAGGAGAAGCAGGTGTATTTTCTAAGCTGCTTGGCAGTGTGGGCACCTTAGCAGGGAGCAGTGCTGGGGATCAGGCCCTTGGCGGGGATGCAGAGGGCTGAGTTCAGCTCTTCGCTGTGCCCCAGTTTGCTCATGAGGTTGTAGAGGTCCCTCGGTCTGTCTGTGCCTCTATGTGTTTTATACACCCCAGCTGTATAAAACCGGCTGTCACCCATCCCTGTGCCCCTCTCTGCTATATTCAAGGAAGGAGTGGCCCCATGCCGTGCCCAGCACAATCTGAGTCTAGCTTCTGCTGGTGCCCTGCGGCAGCTTTGCACTGTGATGCAGGAGTGGAGAAGTGACTCCTCAAAAGCCTTTTCTTACATGAAAAGCCACTTTTCCAGACCTCTGCTCCCTTCCTGCCTGCACAGGCCTCCAAAACACATGTGCTCCAGGGAAGGGCAGGTCTGCTCAATGCAGGGTGATTCCTCAGTGATCTGAATGCACTCGCTGCACTGTGAGGTGTTTGCAGAGTTAGGTCGTGCTGTGGGTGCAGTTACGGCCAGATGCTGAACCCAGCCACAGCATGCGAACCGGGAGTCACCTCACTGCCCATCGCTTGTCCCTGGCGCCTGGCTCTCCACCGCCCTGTGCAGAGCAAGTGCAGGAGGGGCAGGATCCAGGGCATCCCACAGCCAGCCAGGAGCCCAAGGGAGGGGAAGGGCCTGCTGGAAGGAGCAGGATGTGCCCTGACCTCAAGCCACCCCCCTGTGCAGGTTTTTGGGGGCCACGTACCTTTTGGCCCCAGTCAAAACCAGCAGGATCCAAGGTGACGTCCAGCAGGCAGGACACAGCCCCGTGGGGATGGCACTGGGAGCACACCAGTAAATAACAGGCAGATGGGAGAACGATGAGCAATGTTATTCCTGCTCCCTCACTTTATTACCGAATACTTTTTGCCTCTGCTGTTATTCGGGGGTGCTCTGCACTGACACATGAGCCATCTCTGTCTTCCTTGCCTCACCGTTGTCATCCTCCCCCAGCTGTGGTGCAGCCCCTTGGCTGCCACTTACTGTCAGGGCTCTGCGAGCCTCATCGGCTGCGGCACAGGCTCACCGGGAGAAGCACGAGCGTTTGGCTATTTCCAAGCTAATATGGGGCTTTCTTTGAATTATTGTTTTTTGAGCTGGAAGGAAAGGAGGCTTGTCACACAAGATATCTGCTATCAGTACACAAATAACAGCAAGCCCATCATCGAATGGAAAATAATCGCCGCGGAAACTGAGTTGAGGGGGAGCCGGGAGGGATTATTACAGGCGCTGGCAGTGGCAATGCTGTCAAGGAGCCTGTGTCAGCACTTCCATTACCACCCACCTGGTTTCAGCACGGCCCCCGAAGCGGCGCACTGGGCTGCGGGGCCCCAGCATGGGGTCATTTCTATTCAGAAGAGTTTCAGATCAACTGGCTTTGATTGGGTTTAAATGATGGAGTGTTTAAGAGGGAGAGAGAGGAAATAGGAGGGCGAGATGGAGGGAGGCATCTCAGAGGAGGGGGAGTTTGGTACTCAGACAAGTGGAAAACAGTTTGAGATAGGAGAAATCAGGAGTTGGGAGAAAAGAGCTTGTCCTCCCGGGGGCAAGTTTCAGATGGCTGCGAGGAAGGACAGCGTGGGGAGAAGATGCCCCAAAACCTGGGCAGATGCCCTGGGGTCTGCCCAGTGAAGGGCCATTAGGAAAGAGCAAGCACATCCCCAGTGGGGAATGTGTCCCCATCAGTGCTCCCTACCCGCTGCCGCTGCCTGTGCCACCCACAGTGGCAGCCCCTGGGGAGGCACCTGGCTGCGCAATAAGCCATCAGCAGAGCTCAGCAATTGAATTATAAACAATTTATTTCATTCATTTGGCAACTTGCTGAGCTCCTGGGCAGAGCGGGCCCTCACACCTTGTAAACTTTGCTCATTCAGGGTGACTTAGGAGCATCATTTACTCCGTGCTGCGTAGTGACAAGGGACTGTATACACCACGTGCTGTCATGGCTGTTGGCAGGCAGAGTCCCTTTTTTCCTCACTTAAATGCTCTCCAAAACAGCATTTCCCACTCTGCTTGTGAGGGGAAAGCTCTCCCTTCCAAGTGACCCAGTCCTGGCCCACAAATGCCTCGCGGTGCTGTCAGCCCTCCATCCCAGGGCACAGACACAGCGTGGGAGCAGGGATGGCTTCATGCCTTCATGCCTGTTAGGTGCCACGTGTGCATTGCTGGTACCTGAGCCCAGCTCCCAGCCCAGAGCCTGGGTCCCATTAGCAGTCACTTCATGGTGAACCATACCTGCCTCAGGGAATTACGTTGGATCCATATCGGTGAAACTGAGGGCAGGATCTGGCCCTCGATCCCCAGCGGGATCAGGCAGGTTCGGTTCAGTCCCCACCTGGGCTGGGATCCATTTGCAGATGCCCTCCGACGGAGCCCGTGGACAAATTCCTCCATGCAGGGGTACGTCTGCACATCGAGCCCTCTGCTTTCAGAGCAGGAAATATTCAGTTTCAACACTTGGAGTTAAACATTTCCGCGAAGCCCAGGAGACCATGCAAACAGCGGGAGCACCAAGGCCTTTTCATCTCTCTGGCACTGGCGAGCGGGGGGTCGGCAGTGGGGAAAGCACGGCAGAGCCGAGGAGGGTAAACACTGGAGCTGAGCCTACCGAGTAACCAGAGAGTGAAGGGGAGAGAGAGGGGCAAAGAAAACAAAAACACAGCTGCCAAAAAACAAAAGCCTGAAAAGAGCCATTCAGGGTCTCCCAGGAGCAGGTTTGGCACAGGGCAGGGAGGGAAGAGCGGGGAGCACTCGTTGCTGGGGCAAGCGCGGGTCCAGCCCGCTCGGCGTTTGGACCCTTCATTTTGCCCTGAGCAAATCAATGCCCTCTGCTCCCTCGAGCGGGGTAAGCATCTACACCCCAGCATGGTCCAGCCACACACACAGTGCGGCATCCTTTGCTTTTTCATGGGTACCAGGATGCCCCTGCTGTGGAGAGGAGAGGCGGGATGTACACGTCTCCCTCCACCTTTGCATTCACAGATGAAACCTAAGGACTCACGATGCCCATCCTCTCCCTCCCCACAACCCAACATCCTACGCCACGGAGCTGGGTACCACTGCCCGGCTTGAGACACCACCACAGCGTGGGCATGTGCTGGGCTCCGGGGCACGCTGCGGATGTGGCCGCCGCTGATTTGGGGAGACGCATCCGCCGGCAGCCTCTGTGGCACTGCGGGCATGCAGCGGGTTTCGCAGATCTGGGGAGGCTTGCGTAGGTGTCCTGCTGGCACGGGAGATGATCCCTCCCTTCTGCCTGTCACTCACACTTAGCCCTGCTCCTGCAAAAGCACAGTTGTCAGCCCCTTGGGCCAGGAGCCAGGGCTCCTTCTGTCTCCTGCTTTGCAATCTGTATGTCAGGGACTTGGCTGCGTGTCCGGGTCCCTGTTCTGCCCCTCTGGAAGCCCTTGCTTCGGCGTGAGCACCAGCCTCCAGTGCTCACTGGAGCAAGGGGATCTTCCCCCGCTGTCACGGGGATGCAAGGTGACGGCTGTCACGTCCTTCCTTGGCAGGAATTCATCGCCGTATCGTTGGTGTAGCTGGTGGGTAAGGCCATTGCTGCTCATTTCTCATGCTGGCCTGGACTGGGGTTGGGAGTGGCCGTGGAAGGCAGCAAGGCCTTCCTATGGCCTGAGATCCCTCCCGGTTGCCCGGGCTGTGAAAATCCAAAGTCACCTCTGCTTTAGGAACATGCACCCCATGGAAAAGCCCTGAAGAACAAGCAGGGAGCAAGGACCTGGGCATGCAGGAGGTTAAAAAAGCTACCAGCCTGGTGCCACAGAGCTGGTCCCCAGGCAGGGCCTCAGCTGCACCTCCTGGTCCGAGGCTGCCCATCCCAGCACTGTGGTCCAGCACTCTCCATCACCTCCCCCAGCAAACACCCCTGGGCTCCCTGGAGAGCAGAGACCCGGGGGTGCTCAACCTCTGGTTCACCCTCCGGTGCTACCAAGAGCATCCCTGTCCCGCCAGCCCAAGCTGTGGGTGGCAGGCGGGGGGAGCTCGTGGGCCCCACGGCGGTGGCCTGGGCTGGGAGCGGGGATGCGGCACAGTAGGGTGGAGGGCAGCCTGTTTACCCGTCCATCTGCACACCCCACAGCGGGGATCCAGCAGGATTTCCCGTCCGCTCAAAGGCTGCCTGTTTATTTTGGGAGGGAGACTCAGACAGCTCCATTGTTTTGCTGCGAAGTTGGGGTTATAAATAGCAGGTGGTCGGGAACGCTCCTGGGCTATTTTGGGCCCCCGCTATACAAAAGTGGAAAAGCTCCAAGAGGAAGGTGGAATTACTGAAATGCCGACCTTTCCCGCAAGGGTCAGCGGGAGCTGGTTGTTTGGGTTTGGGTTGGGTTCTGGGCATTATTTAAACACAAGGGAAGGAGGAGAGGGGAAGATGTTCCCAGTTGCACGGGCTGCACGGTGTGTCCTCCCCAGCAGAAGGGCGGTGGGGATGAGGAGCCGAGGTGCCTGGGGTCTGCCAGGGCTCTGCCCGGGAGCTGTCGGGAGCGGTCCAAGTCTGGAGAAGAGACTGGCTGGGTTTTCCTCCTGGCTCTGCAAATGGGAGAGTTCTCCGTGGCTGGAGAAGCTGGGGAGGTGGGGGATGCCCCATAGCACTGGCCTGCTCTGACTTGTCCCTCGTTCCTCAGTTTCCCCCACCTCCTATAGGAAGGCTGAAGAAAAGGGCAGGCAATGTCCCGGTGACAGCCCCACTCCCTCCAGTCACATACACTGTGTCCTGCTGGAAGGCAAGGATGAGCCAAGGTGACTCTCCAACTTATTTCAGACCCTTCCTCTCGTTAAATGCCTGCGCCAGGCGGTTATACAGTGAGCAGCAGGGACCCAGTAAAGCCGCTCACACCAATGTTTTATACTTTGAGAAGGTCTATTCCTTTAATGGGGATTCATTTAACTGGGCTCTGCCATCGTTAGGAGCCATAAAATGGCACCTTTTGGCTCCTGATTGGAAGGCCACGGTGCACGCAGCCCCCTCGTATCCAGCGCCGGCTGCTTTATTGTGCATTACTGCCTCTCACTCGGATTTAACCAATTTGATCCATGTCTAATACATAAATAAATAATCCAGCAGGAGGGTTCACGTTAGATGACAACAGGCGGCTATAAAGCATGTTTCTCCCCGCTGGAGCCATCTGAGCCGGGCTCCGCACGCCCTCTCATGAGCAGAGCTGCTAATACAGCTGGGAGAGGGGGGCCTGGAGACCCGCGGGCTTCTCTGTTTTATTGAAACTTCATTGTTTGCTTTAGAGTTTTATTTTATGTTAAAAAGACGCCGTATATTCCTTACAGAGGGGGCAATAAAGTTTCTGAGCTGGAGGAAATTGGCTTAGGAGCAGGGAGTGAACCAGGGAGATGTGGCTGGGCAGGGAAGCAGTGAGGAGGATTTAGGGTGAGGAGGGTGTGAGGCAGCGCCCTGCTTCCAGGGCAGCCCCAGGGCTCAGCCCAGCTCAGGATCGGGGTCCGCAAGCACCCCCAGATTTCACCCAGGGATGATGCAGCCCCAGAGTACGCAGGGTGAGGGCGGCTGTGGGGTCCGGAGCTGCTGGTGGTGCAGGGAGGGCGAGGGGCCCACTCCCAGCCCAGGGATAGGGTGAGCAATCCCCAGTGACCACCGGGGCAGCCATGCCGAGCATCCGGACCTGCTCCCTGCCATCTGCAGCCCAGCGCCACGGGGTCTCCTCTGCCTCCCAACCATTGTGTGCCCATGGAGAATCGCTCTGCCCTTCGGGGGGGTGATCCTGACCCACCCGACTTCAGGAGTGCCAAGGAGAATGAAGATGGCTCTCCTTAATTTACTGTTATTAGTTAATAGGAACAGCGGGTAGTGCTGTGTTCATCCGTCTGCCCCAAGTCACACCGCCTGCGCCGCAAACTGGGGAAGCCGGGGTTGCACAGGGTCACTCCCGAAATGTGGCTGTTGTTGCTTTCCCTGTAAGACTGGAGGGACGACAGCCAGAGCTGGGATGCTCTTGTGCCAGTTGCTGTCCTGCTTCAGAACAGAGCCAGTCCCTGCCCCAGGAAGCATGGGACGGGGAGAGAAATGGGGCTATACTGGGAGAAAATCCCCCAGTTTCAGACCTCAACTAGGATGGAGACCAGGGCAGAGCGCAGGCGATGCTGATGGCAGCTGATCAGAGCTAAAGCTTTCTCCCCTCTTTTCCTCCCCGCAGGCAAAAAGAAAGCAACTTTGTTTGACAGCCAGGCTCCGATCTGCCCCATCTGCCAGGTCCTCCTTCGCCCCGGGGAGTTGCAGGAGCACATGGAGCAGGAGCTGGAGAAGCTCACCCAGCTGAATATCAGGTAAGCAGCTCCCTGGGGTCCACCAGCATCCCCAGTTAGCCAGCCAGGGCACCCGCAGATGGCAGAGGAGATGGTGGTACCCACAGCTACCAGATACGGGAGATCTAGTGCTAGCCAGTGGGGCAGAAACATTTCCCTGGAGTTCACCGCAGTGGTAAAGCCAGGCAGAAATGCCTCCCAGAGGGCACAGACACCCCTCTCCCCAGGTACGTCTGTTAGGGTGAGCAGTTCTCACGTTGCTCACTTCCCATGATGGACCAGGCCTGCAGCAACGGTGCGCACTGCCCCTCGGCTGCCTTCAGCTCCCTTCTGCTTTCCCCAGCACAGCGAAGTCCCCTATTTAAAAAAAATAATAATAATAATTACATTTTAACTGCTAGCAGTTATTTAGGAAATGGCTGCAGCCAGGGGTTGGCAGATCCCTGCCCCTGCCTTAATAAAACTCAGCAGCCTTGGAAAAGAGCATGTTTATTTCAATTATTAATGAATTCTCCGGTCATTAAAAGGTGAGGAAAGGAATCAAACTGCCGACTAGAAGCAAAGTTACGTCACCAGGTGGTAGGAGAGGAGGGAGAGCGCGTGTGTCAGTGTGTGTGTGTGTGTGCGCGCACGCCAGGGCAAAAGGGGTGCACGTGGCTGTGCACAGTATGGAGCATGCAGAATCCATCCCTGCCCAGCTTGGATCTTCTTTGCAACTGAGCAATAGTCATTGCAGATGAAGGGAGAAGGAGGGAGCTTTAGCTAGAGAAAGAGACACCTCCCCAAATGGGTCTGGGCTCAGATCTCCCAAATTCGGCACCCACAGCCTCAGGCTGAGACCTGCATCCCCCACGCATTGCACAGGAAGATAGAGAAGGGGGGGCAGGGGGCTGGGAACAGGCAGCCCATTTATCCCCCACGACACCCAGTCCCCTTGCGAGCGTAATTTATGGTGTAATTTGGGCTGCATCCAACTTAATAAAGGGCCACTGCAAATTAGTGAACAGGTTTAAATGAACAGAAGCAATTAGTGCTCGGAGTAGCCCATCAAAGAAGTTGGGCCAATATCAGAGTGAAACTGAAACCGCAAGCCAGGAGCAGAGGCTGGCTGGCGCGAGGCGGTGATGGGAAGGTGGCGTTTAATGGGAAAGGAAAGGAAACCCTAAATCATAAAGCATGACAAGGGCCATTGTGGGCCAGCTGACAAATGAAAAAGAATGGCATTATTCCTTTAAATAACAGCAGCAGTTAGAGAGAAGACAGCTCTCCCCGGCTTGCCCTCGCTTCCCTGGCCCGCTCTGCTCGGCCACACAGGCAGCGAAGAAGAATCAGAGGTCTTTATTAATTATTAAATAACGACTCCCTCCATAGTGTGATAGATAACGTTCAATCTAGTCGATGGATTCAGGCGATGGAGGCTAATCTGTAACACAGCAGCTCTGCACAGGGACGGTCTCTCCCGGTCCCGGAGGGGAGCGATGCGGGGGCCAGCCAGCAGCAGCAGCAGGCAGGGCGGGCAGCAACAGCGGGCAGCAACAGCGGGCAGCGGGACGCGAGCGGGTCGAGCTCCTGCGCACTGCCCGGCTCCGGCGGGGCGGCTCAGTCTAGCAGGTGGCCCCATCTCCCATTCCCCCACCTTTCCCGCCTGGAGGAGCCGGGAGCAAGAACACATCAACAAGAGGAGAGAGAAACTAATAATGATCTCAAATAACCCAATAAACATAAAAATAAAATGTAGGCCTATAAACGTGACGGGCACCGGCAGCCCTGGCCGCTCCCTGCCAATACTGACTCGTTACCGAAATGGCTGAGCAGCTGTTACTTATCAGTCTGATGGGGAGAAGCGAACCGGGGGGCTGCTTTCCAAGGACCTTTTTTTTTTTTAATTTAAAGAGGATGCAGCCAATCATGGCCTGTGCTGTTAAGTTTTAATAATCCTTAATGATTTGCAACAAAATCATAAATTTCCAGCGCTCGGGGTTAGGAAGGCAGATCCCCTCCTGCCCGCTGAGCCTGCAGCACCAGAGACTTGGCGGGCACCGCATCAGATCCCACCGTGGCGCCAGGGCTCCGCGTGTGCCGGGATGTCCCCTGAGGCAGCACGGCCGTGGGGCTGTGTGGCAGAGTGAGCCAGCCGAGATGCTGCTGTAGGGCCTGATCAAGAGGAGGGGAGAGGCTGGTGGAGAAGCAAGGTGGAGGGGCTGCCCCGCGCCATCGCTTCTGCCAGGCATTGAGCGCTCATGTGGGCTTTCAGGCGTCGCCGGACCGGGGAGCTTGGCATCACTCGGAGGAGGGCAGAGGAAGGGAAGGAGGACAAGGGATTCCTCCAGCTGATCACAGGAGCTTCTTGGGGCTGAGATACAAGGGAGCTGTAGGAGCCACCTGGATGATGGTACCCATGGTCCCAGCTCACCAGGAGCCTGGGGTTGCATCCCACCCACCCTGATGCATCCCCTCTCTCAGCTGGTGCGGATGGGGTTTGCTATCCCCCAGTGACACGGACAGCTCTTCTCCCCCACGGGCAGTGCCCATATGACTGTCCGGGCCTCAGGGCAGGGACATCTCAAGGTCTAGCCAGCTGGAGCACCATGCGGCGAGGCAGGAGGAGCCATGCTGAGCCACAGGGCAGCACCCACTCATGCCAAGGGGCTGTGCGTGCCCAGGGGACGGACACCGGCCATTGGACTGGTGATGAACATCACTCAGGAGGATCCAACCCTGGTGCAGGGTCAAGCTTTCCCTTGAAAAAGCGGACTTGAGTGGGAATGAGGGACCTGAGTTTCTAGCTCTACTGCCTTCTTGGTGTGTCCAGTCTCCCAAAGCACAGGGAGAGACCTGCTTGTGCTCGCCCCACGGCTCCTCCACCCTGCGCGGGTCCGGCCGAGCACCGTGCACAGCTCTGCACGGCGAGGCAAGGCTCTCTGAATGCAAATTTCATTTCTGAGCCACTGGCGCTGTTTCAAGAGCCGGCAGCCTCCGAGCCCTTCTCAGTGTTACATATGTAAAAGCCTCATTGAACTTGACATGTCAAATTCAGGCCATTTGTGCAAAATCTCCCTTTAATAATACCGTTTCATTTCGCTCAAATGAGACTTGAATGCATGTAAAATGGAAAAGGATATTTAAGCGCTAACATTAGGCAGATGTCTTGCCAGAGGCCGATTGAATATATGAGATTTTGAAGTGCTTAACACGTTTTCGGTGCTCCCTCTTAGAATATGTCACCTGGCTTTCTTTTTTCTCCCCCTCCTTTCTCCCCCCCCCCCCCCCCCTTTAAGTGAAGGGTATAAATTGAAAGAAAACAAAACTACAAGCCTTGGTTTTATGGGGTTTAACTCTTGCCGGGCAAGACTGTTGGTATTCCTCCTCCAAAGAGAAATTACCTAGTAGCTCACCTTCACAGAGCACAAGCACAAAGCAGCAGAGAGCGGGAGGCAGGCGAGCAGCAGCCCCACAGCACTTTGCAGAAGGGTTGCTCTCCTTGCTCTGCATGTACAGCTCGGAGAGCAAAAGGTACCGGTCCCCAGCTAAGCACCTGAGTGCCACCAAGGTAAAAATAAGAAATAAAAACAGCTACCCTCTCTGTACGCCGATGCCCTGTGCCCCCAGCCAGGCTGGTCCCTGCAGAATACATGAATATTCCTGGCTCGTGTGCCTGAAGCTTGTCTGTGCACTAGATGCAGGTCTCCTATCCTCACTCGATTTATATTCACCTGTTTTACACCTCATCCGTATTAAAGGCTTGCAATAAAGCACACTGAAATGTAAGACTCTTTCTGGAGCTATCAATGGCCCCAGCTCCGAGCTTCGGCTGGTGCTTCAGCTGCAGGCGCATTTCCCCAGCCCAGGGCCACCCGGGGAGCGCAGGCGGGCACAGTGTTCACAAGCAGTACCCATGGATGTCCCCTAGGACAAGCGCGCGCGCACACACATCCCCGTGCACGTACAAGTGTATCGCTGCATTTGTCACTGCAGGTAAATACTATGAGCGGAGGTGGTGATGCACAGGGGGACCCTTAAACCCTGCCTGCTGCTCCCCAGGCAGTGACCAGAGAGGACAACCTGCTGATGATGGGGGAGGCTGGGTGGAGAAGTGGCAGGTTTGGGGTTATGGTTTGAGTTTGGGGTGGGAGGGAAGATGAATTTGAGGACAAAAGAGGGGGAAAGGAGGCAGTAGGAGCTGTGGAGCACACCTCAGTTGATGGCCCCCAATGGGTCTACGGTGCTTTCTGAGCCCCTGGCTGGAGTTTGGGGAAGAGGCATTTATTGGCCATTTAAAAAACCTTAGGAAGTCACATTACAAATATTACAGTTGCTGAGTCAAGCACTTGAAGTTTGGGAAATGTGCCTTTTAAGATGATCTGTTCTTGAAAATGCAGTGCTCTTTCTAAAAAAATTATTTGGCAAGGGGCATTTTTATTTCCCTGTGTGACAGGTAGCAGATTCTTCCCTGCGTTACCAGCAGCAAACCTATGCTTCAGAGCTGTGGTTTCACCTCCCCAAAAGGATGAGGTGTATCATTAAAGCTGGGGAATGGTCCAGAGGGTGGAGCAGTGTTGGACCATGCCGGCTCTGTTCCTGCTTTTGCAGCTGAAGGACGGTGCGAGCTCAGACAGGACTATCTCAGCTCTTTCCCCCTATTTAAAGGGGTTTCAAAGCTTAGCAGATGTAGCCAGCAGTATCCTCCTGCCATGTTGTAGTATTACCTGTCCCTGTGCTATGGCATCCCGGGGCTGGGCATGGCGGTACAACAGATGCCCGGGGTGCTCGGCGGGTGCCTCTGGGGGTGGACGTGCTCAGGTGGGCAGATGGGGGATGACGGTGCTCTCACAGTGCCCCATGGCTGTGCAAACTCTCCCTTTCTTCACTTTTCTTCCTTTCTTTCCTTCGCATTGAATGCTTAATCTGAGCATATTTGTGTTTTGAAGCCCATGCCCACCTGTTGGCTGTTCCCAGCCTGGGCTAGCAGCTCTCATTGCTCCTTGCCACCGCACCGGGAGCGTGGGGAGACATCCCTGTGCACCCAGCATCTCAGGAGCTACTGATTTCCCCTAATGACCTTTCTGGTGTGTCCGTGAATAATTTCTTTTCTGATTCTCTGATTACAAAGCATTTCCCAGAACACAGAGGGCACCAGGGTCTCTCACCTTGATGCAAATGGAAAGTGCTGCGGGCTGTTTTCTGGTGACCTCAAAGATGCTGTCACAAAGAGGCAGCCAAATAGTGTCAGGGCAGAGCAAGATACAGTGGGAAGGCCTGTTTCAAAGCAGGTGAAAGGCCCAGATGGGGGATTTAGCCTGACTCTTGGAGGCAGCCTTGATTCATGTCAGAGGAAAAGAGCCAACCATGGGACTGTGGCAGCTCCAGCTCCTGTAGCAGCTCTCAGTGCATCTCTGCCCAGGCTTAAATCTTCCTTCAGCATCCCTCTGAAGCTTCCTCTCCCTCGTTTGCACATGTGCTCTTTTCCTCTCACTCCTCTTAATCCTCCCTCCCTTGGCAGCTGAGGCGGAAGCAGAAAGTGCTGCCTCAGTTCTTGGCACCGCACTGAGCATCCTCACCCTGCTGTGGGGGGGGTTCAGCTCAAGGTTTCTTTATGCAGAGAGGCACAGCGGTAGCTCTCTTTGGGTGACAGAGGCAGCTCCGGGCCTGGTGGGATAAGGAATAAGGAGGAAGCTGACGATATAGCTAAAACATGAAGGCTGTGGGACCTTGGGAGATGGCCTGGTCACTCCAGGCAGGGTCACTGTCTTTGAGAGATATCTTCAGGCATCTGGAGACTCATCCTGGATTCCACATCCTTTCACAGGTTGCTTTCCCAGTGTTTTGTGGTCTTTCTGATTAAAGTCATCCCATGCTAACCCCCCCAGAGTCTGCACCGGAGACTCCTGCTGATGGACGAGGAGAGAAGCACACCATCCCTGTGGTCCCTGCATGCCCAAACGACAGGGGCTTTCTGTGTTACTCCTGGTCAGGATAAGGACCCAGAGCAAGTTATGAGATGTGGCTCTGACCCCTCTCCTGCTCAGGGAACCCTGTGTTTAAATATGGCTGCTCCTCACACTGCCCCAGGCAAGGGTTTGCTTCATTTCAGCAGGATCTGCTGAGCGCTGTGTTGTCCCAAAGGGTCCTTGGAGGAGACCTTCCTGGGGCCAGCGCGGGCAGCTGCTCTGGGAAGGGTGAGCTGCCGCGCTGCCAGGCCCGGCAGGATAAATAGAGCGTGTAAAACCCGAATTAGCTCTGTTGTCATATGTCACATCGGGGTCATGGCTCTTGCCTCTGGTCTCCTCGATTTATGCCTGGGGACTTTAACTTGATGGCCAGGTACTTCGGCAGACTTCTTGTGCAGCGAACACTGCAGGTCCCCCAGCCTCTGAATGAGTGAGATTAGAGACGTTTTTGAGCGAGAAGGGTTTCTTCTCCAAAGCCCCATCAAAATACATGCTGATTCCCTTCCTTGCATGTGGTAGACACCTGAGGGTGCTCCAGAGAGGGCAAGGAGCACTGGCCAACAAGTGAGATTGCAGTCGGGAAAAGCAGGCATTGCAACCTCCTGCTCCTCAACTTCTCTCTGTCTTTTTTCTTCCTTCTTTTCCCCTCTTCTTTTTCCACCTTCTTCTTTTCCTTTCTTCCCTTTCTCCCCCTCTTCTTCCCCCCCCTCCCTCTCTCCCCACCCCCCCCCCCGGTATCAAGGCGACATCTCCAAGCCAAGTACTTTTAATTTCGCCCGTGGCCCTTGCTGACACGGTGGATATGCACAGCAAGTTAAATTCCCGCCTGATCAATAAACCAGAAGCAGTGTGTCCGACTGGTCGATATTTTTTTATCTGTCTTCAGCCCAGTCCTGCTGATGACAGCCCCCTGCGCTTCAGCAAAGGCACTCAAGGGCATCTGGCTTTGGCAACACAGCTCTTTTTTTTATTTAAATTAAAAAAAACCCGAGATGCCTACAAAAAAAAAAAGTTCACGGAGTTTGGCCTTTGCTTAATAACATTTTATGATTTATCTTAATTTTTAATTGAAAAAAATTTGCGAATTAATTGATTTCAGGGACTTGCCAATTAACATTGTAATTGGGTGCATGATAAATTTCGAGGGAGCATCATTTTTCTCCCTCTCCCCCTTGTCACCAAGAAGGGGAATCGCGAGGGCAGCTGCTTGCTATCCATATGCCCCCCGCTCCTTCCCGAGGTGCTGCTGCCCTCCTTCCCCCCTTGCTACTGTATCTTAAAGAAGGAACAAGAAAGCTAATAAAGTCGTGTTATTAGAGTCTCGCCAGAGGTGACCCCTCAAGGCATAAATCCAGGCCAGGGAGATGGTGGGGACAGGTACTATTAAGTGCCTGACAGTGCTTTGCGAGGCGGGACTGGGTACCTCCCCTGCAGCACCCTCTCCCCGGGCCATGGGGAAGGTGGCCGGCCAGCCCGGGGCTCCCCGGGGCTTTCCCGGAGGGCCCTGGCACCCCCAAGGTGTTCAACCAAGCAGTTCGTTACCTGAGATGTCTCCCCGATGCTCTCCCCGTGTGCGAGTCCCGGCACGCATGAGCCTCCAAGCCCAGCTGCTCCAGGGAGAGACCCAACCCCAGCACTGAGCATCTGGGTACCCGAACGGCAGCTTCCCACAGCGCGTGCAGCATCCAGGGTTTGCCCCGCAGCCAACGTCCCCCAGCAAAACCAGGCTGCTGGGGCAGGGCCAGTGCTTGGGAGCTGCCACTTTGCTCCGGGGGCTGGAGCACAGGAGCAGTCGTTTGCACCCTGCTCTGCCCTGAGACCCCCAGGGAGTGGGTCCTGCCTCACGGCAGCAGCAGAGCATCCCATGCCACCCCACAGCAGCGGTGTTCAGTGTGGGACCTCAGCTCCGGGGCCATGGGTGTCCAGATTCAGGCACGGACACATCTCCAGGTGTGTGGGAAGTGGCATCACCTAAAGCTTTCTCCAGCAGTGTGACTCCTGCCAGATTTAAATCAAACACACTCCATCACCAGAGAAACCTGCCTGGAATTGTCAGCTTCTCGGTGATACCCGAGCAGGGCGCAGGGCCACCTGCCACCACGAGGCAGCTAACAGGGTCACGTCCCCTCGTGGAGTCCAGAGAAGTGGGTGAGCTGGCTGCTGCCGAAATGAGGAGTGAGGAAACAGCATTGTGCCGGGGCAGGGAGAGAGAACAAGCCACACCTGGGGGCACTGAGATGGAGAGTGGAAATACCAAGTCAATTAAAGAGTGCCTGGTGTCTCTAGTGGTTCTCCCAGCCACTTCACATGCTGGTATGGATCACCTCATCGCAGTCAGCTCAGGTGTCCCATGCACTGTCTAAAGCCCATGAGCTTGGATAGGGCTTCGCGGTGCTGTCCGACTGCCCCCGCTACACCCTGATGTGTGCAGGGGGTGAAGGATGCCAGCCTGGGTGGAGGGTCCCAGGCTTCGCCGGCAGAGCCACAGCTCTCCCCACTGGCCAGGACACCAGAAAGGCCAGGAGCAGCCCAGCTCCGCGCCTGCCGGTGTCAGTGGCAGAGAACCGTGGGGGAAACAGAGGGAAATTTATGAGGAGAGGAGTCTGTTTATTATCTAGCAAATGTGGTGCTGCTGATACCATGGATTTATCCTCTTTCATCCCCCCTCTCTGATTTGTGTCCCTGCCCCTTGCTGTGTCAGATTAATCGTGGACAGAAAGGGAAGAGAGACCCTCCAGCTTCCTCCCATGAACTCAGAGGGTGGCAATGACAGCAGCCTGGACCCTTCATCACAGCTTCTCCAGCGGAGACAGCACAAGCCATACAGCTGCCTGTCCTGCTTAGAGATGCCCCATTCCTCCCCTCCCATGGCAGACCCCAGGGGAGGCAGAGGGTACTGCCCATAATCCGTGGGTGAGAGCAGTTCTCATGGGTCAGGGCTTCCAGGGTAGCACAGCAGGTGAGAAAATTTGTGGGTCATGTATCCCCTCACTCATGCAGTGCCCTGAAAGTGCTATGAACGCTCCTTGAAGTGCCTTCAGACCTGTGGTACCCACAGCCCATTCCCTGACTCCAGGGCTGGTGTTTGGCAGGCTGGGGTTTGGGTCCTCAGCGGGCAAAGCCTTCCTCTGCCACTGACTGTCAGGGCAGCGGGAGCCCTGGGAAGGGATGCACGGAAACCCAAGGGTGAGAAATAAATCTTCGGTCAGTTATTTGCCCTTAAGCAATGCATGCCTTCTGCGGAGCCTCTTCTGAACTGCCACGTGAGCTGGGAACAATTAAACAGTCATTACAGCCACGGTAGCAAAGAGCCCCCCAGATCAATCTAATGCGTGACCTTTCCCTCCGACTTTTCTCTTTATTTTTCCAGCCACCTCCTTTTCAAATAGTGAGAGAGAAATGAAACAACCCTCCCACCCCAGCCTCCTGTTTCACCCCACACATGTGGACCATCTCATCCTCACCCAGAAACCTGTTGCCCGCTCTGAGCAGGGGCTCCCGGCAGGGGCATGGGGTACCAGGGGTTGATAAAGAAAAACCCCAGCAGGGGAGAAAGAGCTGGGGGTGTGAACAGGACAGAGCAAATAGGGGATTTTAGCGCGGTCCGGTCACGCCAGTGTTTTATGATCCTGCTGCATTTCTGCTGCAGAATCATCTCTTTGGGGGAGGCGGGTGGCTGCCCTGCAGGGTCACGTTTGTCACAGCTGACCGTGTTGGCCACTGAGGTCTCACAAATACTAAGTGGGGGAGCATTTGGGAAGCACAGCTGGGACTGTAGGTGCAGAGCGTTTCTAGTCTTTGGCAATTTTTACCATCACTCGGCCCTTTTCCCCATCATTGGATGCAGGAGATCTTCTAAGCAGCACTTGGAGCAGGTGCCGCTAGCGGAGCCACAGCAGGTTAAAAATCCTGGCGTGCTTCCCCTGACAGCATGGATCACGCCTGGCCGCGCCGGGGGCTGTCACCTGCAGCTAGGTGAGGATTTGGCTTCATGTAGTTTTAAAAAAAAAAAAAAATCAAATTCCCATTTCCTTATTTAGGCTTCAAGTGACACTTCCACTTATTTAAACTGGCGTTCAGAAAAATCCAATTCCCTCTCTACCCAGTGACTGCTTATTTACAGCTGGTGTTCCTATCCGCACGGCTCTCCAGGCAGCTTGCTCGGCTGCCGGGGCTCCCGTCCCAAGGCTGCGTGTTTGAGCCACAAGTCCTGCAGCTAAAAATAAATTGTTTCCACTGGATTTTTATTTTTTTTTAAGAAATACATCAGTTGGCCACAGCTTGTAGAAACCTTTTGGCTTTGCGGGATCTCATGTGGGAGCTGCATGCGCTCTGGCTGGTGCCCATCAAATTCAGAGGGCTGCTGAGAGTTGTTCTGTGGAAGAGTTGCAGAGCTGGAAGACACCAGCTGCATGGCAGCAGCCCTCTTACCACCTCTTTAAACCTCTTCTGGCTGCAATGTCATTAAGGGATGAGCACAAACAACTGTAGCTGCCCGAACTCAAGGAACTTCTTCTCTTGCAGTTGTTATTAATTACGTGTGGGCAGTGTGCCTGGGGAGTGGCTGCTGTACCAGGTACAGAGCTCAGCCCTTCCTTGATGGATGCTCTTCATAAGTCCTGCCTTGCCATGGGGGGGGGGGCTCTGCAGAAATCTCATTTGAACATGCTTGGGGAGCCCAAGCAGCTGCGGTAGGCTGAAGCACGGTGTTGGGGCTGTTACTGGCCCTGTTGTTGCTGCGCTGAGACTTCAGGCAAGTCCTGTCACTGCTCTGTGCCCAAATTGTCCCTCTGAGCACATCTCTATCTCTCCGTCTCCTTACATTGGCAAACATTTGAGCTGTAGCTACAGTTACAACAAAGCTTTCCAAGCCTTGCTCCAGGATGATGAGGTGATGCCCCGCTGCCGGCACAGTCTGTGTGTGTGCTGCGGTGAGCGTGGAGGAGGAAGGCTCCTGCCCTGCTTCCCTGGGGCAGCTGCCTGGCACCAGGCTTCTGCTTGGGCTGGGGGGTCAGCAAGAGCCCTGCCTGCATCTGGTGGGCTCTGGGCACCAAGAGCACACCCTAGGTCGTGGTCCTCTGCCCGGCTGACAAGGCATCTGCCGTGGGGAGCAAGCCTTCAGGGCTTCTGCTTGTCTCCTGACTCGGGCACCCAGAAAACTTCTCTTTTCTTTTGGAGGAAAGCTGAGATTCCTACAACAGCTTGCAAGAGCAAAGCCTTAAAGGAAAAGGAGAAGTGCCACCTTGCTCATGGTAAAACGCAATCAGGTCACTTAGTCTTCATCTCATGCCCTGGGTTCTCCATGTGGGAAGCAGCAGCTTCTGTTCACGGGGATGATAAGGGACCGCTCCCTGCATGTTGCTTTTTTTTTTTTTCCCTATGGCAAGCACACCCCAAAAGGCAGGACCATAACAAAAAGAATAAATAAACCTGAAGGTCATTGTGTGTAACAGCAACCATGGTAGGGGTAAAGAAGCCCCAAGACTGTGGGTAAGGAGGGCACGTATTCGGCATGCTGAGCTGCCCTTTGGGACATCACAGCTGAAGTGCTGGGTCTGAACAGCCCCTTGGGGCGCTCTCAGGGAGATGCCAGGGGATTCCCAGTTGCATCTGGGGATGCTCCTAACCAAATCCCTGCCTAGCTTCAAAAGACATCTGCGTGTCTGTAGTATAGCCTGAGTCTTGCTTTCATTGTGGAGGGCCTTGCTGAGAGTAAATGTTCCCCTTAAAGCTGATGTGCCCTAATATAGAGGAGCAATGGGTCTCTGGCAAGTGCCCTGGGGCGTGTGGGACCTGGCCGTGCAGCGCCCATTAACCTTAACGGGTGACACAGCTGCAGGGCTGAGCAGAGCCCTCCAGCAGCACCAGAGCAGGGACCTTATTTTGTCTCCACAGAGACGCAGGGCACCCAAACATGTGGGGATGCACGAATGCACGGCCAGAACTGGTGCTGCAATCCCGAGAAAGGGAACCAGCGAGGAAGCAGCCTCGTATCGCTCAGAAATGCAAAGTCATCAGGAAAGAGAGAAGGAGGCTGCCCAAATCGCTGGGTCTTTCCAGGGCATTTCTTGTCTTCTTTGGTACTTTGGGAGGATTGCCTAAAAGGGAAAGAAGTTGTTTTGCTGTAATGAACTAGATAAACAATTCCCCAAATAGATTAAAACTAACTGTAACTTATAAAAGTGGGTAGTAATTATATTTTATTAGCTAGCAAAACACCATTTTTTTATTTCGTAGGATAATTCTGTGTAAATCACCTTAATTAGAAGTGTCAGACGAGCCCGTGAATATCGTACTTAGTAACTAATTTCCTATGTACAGGTTATAATTTAAAACACATGGATCACTCGCTGGGTGGAAATATGCTAGCCATGAAATAATGTGGGGAGTGTTGGGGTTATTACTATGTAAATGTGTAATCATTTCAGACCACTGCAGCCTGGCTGGGTGATTAAAGAGAATCCCAAGGTCTCCAAAGATTGTGCTCTCTGCGAGGGCCTAGAGCGAAAAAACTTTAAAAGGCACCGAAAAGTGTTTGAACTTTAAAGGTCTTGATTTCCCTTTTACCATTTTTAATTTGTCTGCGGTGTTTATGGAGGGGAAGGTTTCTCTTTGCTGATGGCCTTTCGATTCTCAGCCCACTGCCGGCATCCTTAAGAGGCGCAGGGGGCTGCAGCCGCTGTAAATCAGGGGGTTGGTTAGCGGCATGAAGGAAAGCACCCTTAAATTGCAGGGTCTTGCGACTTGGATGACCAGGGCTTGTGCCCATTCCTGACCCATCTCTGGAAATAAATAAAAACAAATTGCAAACTCTTATTAGCAATACAGTGGGGCTAAATCGCAAGGAGCGTGGTGGTTCTTAATAATCCTCCAAATGAAGAATAAAATAACTTGGCAGAGTTTATCTAAATCAGTTTCCTTCCCCGTCAGTCCCAACGGCAGAAGCTTGGCCTTTTGGCTGACCAGAGAGACTCTCATCCTGAAAACTGCATTTTCCTGGCGCTAACACCATTTCTGCAAGGAATTAATGAGATTCTTACTCTTTCCCTCAAAAAGGAATAATTTTAAACACCTTTAACAAGAAAAGGGAGGAAATGATTTGGTTTTTTTAACCTGGTGTTTGGATTATAAAAGAAAAAAAAGTTGTTTCACACTTCGGGTGATTGAGAAATTCAAGGTAGCGCTGGAGGTGGGGAGGGGGTGGAAATCCTTCCCATCACACGCGTTCGGGCGCAGGCTGGAGGTGGTGCCAGGGCTGTATCTCCGGGAGCAGCGGGGACTGACTCTGCTCCCCGCCGCCTCCCGAGAGCAGGGGAGACAGACCTGGGACACGGGGCATGGGGGGCATCCTGCACCCCCCAGCAAGCATCCGGCAGCACGTCCCCTCAGGGAAGGGGGGCTGCGAGGGAGGCGATGCCCAAGCCCATTGACCGGTGGTCCCCCGGGAACCACAGCCACTTGCTCCAGGAGCGGAGCTGCGACATTTGGGGTGACCTGATGGCAATGGATAAGTGCATGTTTCCCCCTGTTTCAGGGTGGGGGGCGAGGGCGGTGGCACTGGGAGAGGAGGGGGACCATAGCCCCGGGAGAAAACACCTTCTTCCATCCCTGCTCATTTCATAACACCCAGCCATCTGCCAAATCAAGGCAGATTAAAGCCAGCCAAATTCAATTTCTCCCCGCTGCCACTGCAGCTCGGCATCTGGGGCTAAAGTGTCCCCGACAAAGCGAACATGACAGGCACATTGCTTTTTTGTCACATCTAGTACCGTGTTGATCTTCTAAAAGTCTCATAAAAATTTATTGATGTCTCCCATATTGCTGTGATTGAGAAGAAAGGGGCGCGGGTGTGTGGAGCCGGGTGCGCGCGCGCGGGCGAGCATGTGTGCGTGTGTATATTAATGTTTCTGAAGTAGATCTGATTTGATATGTCTTGTTCTATTGTCAGCATCTGTTTAGCGAGGCTTTTTAATACTTTCTGGCTGCCGATCACTCATCCTTAGCCTGGGATGCAGGCTTGCATACAAATTTTGTTATTAAACACAATTCCATTCCTCCTCCTTCCCCAACCTCCGCCTCCCCCGGCTAACCTCCCCCCTCCGCCCACCCATCCATCATCTCCCCGGGGCTATGGGGATCTGGGAGCCAGCCACCCCACCGGCGTGCACTTACAAGCACAGGCACTGGGCTTGGCAACATATTTCAAGAGCCTTTTGCCTGCTGCAGGTGCTTTGCATTGACAAATCGAATCATGGGGAAATAATTTATTTCCTAATGCTGTTTGCAGCATGTTAGCGGGAGAATTTACATGAGAGAGATTACTTTAATAACCAAAAAATTACAGTGCAGGCCTCCCCGCCATGTTGGCTTTGATATGTAATTGTTTCAAGTTTAACCTGTCTGGAGGGGGGAAGGTGTTATTAAATCTATAGCATCTCCCGCTGGTGAGGGCAGGCGAGGAGGAGCACAGTGGCGGGGACCTCCTTCCCTGCTAAATGGGGAACAAGCTGAATTAACAAATCACTCCAGCCTCCGGCAGAGCTGCTGCCTCCAAGGTGGAGCTGGAGCAGAGGGGATCTTCTTTCCCTTGCTCTTACGCCGATTTAATCACGTCTCTTTCCTTCCCTCCTTTTTTTTATTGTGCCTGAACCTACACAGGGCCCACCACCTCTATGCCCCTCTCCTTGGCTTTCTTCCCAGCAACCCTGCAGGCTTGCTCTCCGCTTTTCCCCAGGGCTGGGAGAGGAGCTGTGCAATCCCCCGAGGAGGGGGACAATCAGGATTTGACTCTGCATCATGTGTCTGGGTTTGGGGGGGTTCCACTCGTAGGACCATTTTATTCCAGCTGGAGAAATAGTCGGCGCTGCCCTCCTTTCCGTGCCCCTCTGGTCAGGGTGAGGAGGCTCTCGCTGGTCCGGGGAAGGGGAGCCATGCACTTTGCTATTTGACCTCGTGAGATCCCTCAAAGCGCTCCCCCCTTGCCCACTGCAGCGGTTTTGTGACTCTGACCCCATTCTCTTCTCTCTTGGCAGCAAGAGCTCCATCCTGAAGGATGCCATGGCAGCAGGCACCCCCAAGGTAAGTGGGCACAACTCAGCACACTTTTCCCCCCCCAAGGGATGCTCTTTACACCCCATTGCCTTCACAGCCCGCTCCCTGTCCTGCTACTCGGCGTCCCCCAGGAAGGTGGCCGTGCTTTGGGGGCCAGCCAGCATTCGGGGATGCTCCTGTCCCCATACACCCGCTGGGCTGGAGCGGTCAAGTCCCCACAGGGGCTCTCTTGTTCCCCGTGCAGCCGAGGGATAGTGGAGCTGAAGGACCCGGCGGGCTGCAGGACTCCAGATTGTGTCTAATGACAGCTAATGAGAGCTGATCACACGCAGGCTGAGCTCAGCCTGGGAAATCATGTGCGGGAGTTCCTGGAGCCAGAGCCATATGCCAGCTTTGGAAGAGGGGAGTGGGAATGCCTCAGGGGGAGTGAAGCACACCCGAGAAGGAGCCCAAATCACTAAAAGATCCCGTCTCGGCTGCATCCCCCTCCCCAGGACCCACCTCCCATCCCCTTGGCTCAGAATGCAAAAATACAAAATGCACAGAGCATCATGGCATCACTGCAAAGGGTGTCATTTACTAATTAGCATTGCTGTTAGCTGGACTTCATATGATACGGCAGTGGGAAGGACCAGAGATTGGGCAGGCAAGTGGGTGGCAGGGAGCACTGCAGGGAAGCAGGGCATTGCACGGCCTCTGAAAACCACGCTGTGCTCCCCAAGGCAGGCAAAGGCAAGTGGTCCAGACTCTCCTACGCTTCTGGTGACACAGTCCAAGCCAGGGAGGCTCCTGGCTTCCAGGGAGGTGCAGGGCATCTCTCCCAGGAGAAGTCTTCATGCTTGTTTTAATAGAATCGACTTCAAGTCTCACTCTTCCTTTTTCTTCTGGAAGCTTTGGGTTGTTTTTGGCATGTGATGTCAGAAATGGAGACTGACATTTCAGCTCTAGGTTTTCCCCTTCGGGCTGGGTGTCTTGCCAAGCACATAAACACCTTGTCTGCTTCACCAAGCGAGGGGCTGGGGAGCCACCGTGCTGACTCAAGTTGCCGGCAGGCAGGGACACCTCCCAGGTCAACCCAACAATTTCCCAAGCCCCACAAGGGAAAATAAAGATCGTGGTGATACTCCATAATGCTCCACACCTTTGGCATTCCCATCTCCTGCGTGACTATCCTTGTCTCCTGTGCCCTGTCCCAGGGGAGACCGGGAGGAGACCGGAGACCTGACTATTTCTCCCTTGAAAAACAAGCAGAGCAGAAAGCAATCCCCAAACCCACCCACCGTTAATAATCCACGGAGCGTGAGGCTGCCTTGGGATGTCTCGAAGGAGCTGGAAAGGGCACCCGCAAAATGAAAGCAGCTGGACTGTGCAAGCTTCCCTTTCCCTCCTCATCAGGTCTGAGTGTAGATAACTCAGCGGTCCCAAACACATCGCCTGCGAGGGACAAGGACGGCTAGAAAGACAGATTAGCTGTTTGGAGGGAAATGCAGCAAGTGACTGACAGAGACCAGATAAAGAAGAAGGTCCATCTCACGGCAGGGCCGGGCTTTTGAAGTTTCCATTGACAAAGAATCCCATTTGCCTTGAGCGAGGGGATTAAACTGGGACTGGAGTGTCGTTCTATGTAAAAGAGATCAATCGTCCCCTGTCACCACATGGATCTTTTCCCTTTGCCCGTCACGTCTGGGACTAAGAACATTAACTTCAAGAAGCCAGGAGAGCAGGGAGGGAGAGGGTGAAATCAGGAAATCTTTCATTCCCTTCTCAGAGAGCTTGAAAGCCTCTCAGCCCAGGAGGATTCATTATTTCTAGGTGGCTTTTGCTGGGAGACAAGTCCTGTGTGGCATGGGAAGGCACACGCTGTCACCTTCACCTGAGCTTGGTATTAAAGGCTCCTTTGTAACTGCATGGGATTGAGGAGGAGGGTGGTGGGGAGATGAAGGCTGCTCTTTCCCTTTGTGGCTACTGAGCGTCTGCAACATGGGGTAGGAATAGCCCATCAGGATGTGAAGTCCCTCTGAGAAAGTCCTGCTGGGGACAAAGCTGGGCCTCTGGGCCACCCTTAACAGGGGTCCCAGGAGGAGGGATGGGGGACAGACCCCTGGGTGGGCTTGCAGCCCATACCCAGGCACCCAGGCATCGCTGGAGGTCTGGCAGGCACTGCCTGGGAAGAGACGGGACCTGTGCCGCTTTCCATCCTGGGCACCGGTGGAAGGAGTCACAGGGACTGTGGGGACTGCCGTGAGGTTTCCTGGCCGGTCCTTCTCCCAGTGCCAACAACAGGGCCGGCAGCTCCAGCAGCTCAGCAGTGGGAAAAAGGGGCTGCACCTCCCCATCCCTCAGGAGCATCCCCTGGCAGCACGGGCAGGGGCAGGCTGGTTCCACTCAGGGACATGGGAACTAGAGTGGGTGCAGGCTGGTGTTACCAAAGGTGTTACCTTTGTGGTCACTGGTGGCTTTAAGTCCACTTTAGGACTCATTTAGGGCCTTTGCATATACTATCATGGGCTGTCGCTGCTTCTGTGCTGGCTTAAGGCTCTTCCTGGGGTGCAGCTCTGGGGGCAGGGGATTTAACTGCCCCCATGCTCTGTCTCCTGGCTCTGCTCCCATCCCTTCCCTGCCGTTGCCCCGGCAAACATCTCTCCTGGCAATAAAAGCCCAGATGTAAACGCATATTCCTTGCTCACCGCTTTCCTGCCCCTGAAGAGCTGTCACTCACTGCATTGGGTCAATTTTCATGGCAATATGTCAAAGAAAATCCAATCACTCAACATGGGATGTGATGAATGCAGGATTATTGTATCAGGTTCTTCTATTATCGGAGCCGACGGAGGCAGTGATGGCCAAGCGAGGGCTGCGAGCTGGGGGGCTCTGGCCAACATGTCTGCCCGCTGCCTGGGCTCCCTCTCTGCGAAGGCAGCTCAGAGGGCAGCGCTGAGCACCAAATAGCTCCGCAGCATTCAGGATCCTCGTTTGCTTTCTGTTAGTGACCAAGCCCAATCGATGGTGGTATGCCAGTGTGGACAAGCCACTTGGACAAGGAGATGACAAACCTGTGTAGTGAGCCTCAGGATGAGATTTCTATCCAAGCCTGACTGCCATTTACTTAGGAAAGCTGGTGAGAGCAAGCTGGGCTCTGCCAGCCTCTGGCTGGAGAGAAGGGCCTGAGATAGCGGCTTGGTGTCTTCAGGAAGTCCCGTGGCCTGCGGACAGCAAGGGGAACAGTGCTGTCTCCTCCCAGCTGCAGTTCATGTCTCTGATTGCAAGCTTGGATGCTCACCCCATGGCTTGTGATAGCCTTTGGTGCCTTGATCTTCATGTTGCTGAGAGCCAGGTAGCCCACTGAGCCCCCACAGGTCAAGGTGACAGCTTGCTCTTGCTGGACTGTGCTTTGCAGAAGGCAGAGGTGCAAAAAGGTGCTGAAAGCCCACCTCCTTTGCAGAAAGCACACCCAGCGGCCCTGCTCTTGGAAAGGTTTTCCTCAGGCATTGGACTTCAAGGACAGTCCTGGACATCCGTAGCATCCTTCTCTGATGACACGTCTGAGACACCAGGAGGAAGAGGAGGGGTGGGAAAAGAAATCCTTCACCAAGGAGAAGTTTCCATGTTGGTGGGAACAGATGCTTCATGCCCATGGGAAGGGATTGAGGATGTCCTTGCTCTTGCTGAGCTAGAGACCATGGCTCCATGGTCCCGTTCACCGGTGTGGGCTGGGCGTTGCTCACTAACCTTTCACTGTTGTCCTGGGTCACCACAGGGAAACCCAACACCAGAGCCATTTAGGAGGGCACTTTCTGAAGGTGTGTCTGAGCCAGCCATGCCCCAGACCTCTGTGAGCCCAGAGCTTCCCTGCAGCACTCCCCAGCATGGCCAGAGGCCATGTTTCAGGCAGGCCAGGCATCAGGGATATCTTGCAGAGGTGTACGGACACCATGGGCTCTATCCAGGCTCGTGGCTACCCAGGAGTCTGTAGGTAGCTGTCAGCAGCACGCAGTTCCCCCAGGCATTGTTCCTGGGTTTCACCCTTACCTTTCCCCTCTTGCCTTAGCTGCCTCTTGCAAGGGGTTGTGCAGGAGAGGAGCACACGTTGAGTTGAACCCATGTTGGTGAGGTGTATGAGCAGTCTAAATCCGACTGTTCCTGCTCTTCCTTGAGCAGCTGGCAGTAACTCTGAGAGTCAGCATCCCCAGGTCCTTCTAGCTACCTAAGAGCACTTATTTGCCGCTGCCTGTCTGGCCTATGGCTCTCCCTCCACGGGCTATCATCTAGATGGAATATCATCTCTGCCCAGAGAGATCTCAACCCCTAAATCTCAGGATATTAGCTGCAGACTGTTACCTGTCACCTAACAGCATCCACTGAACTTTCTTATACCCTCTCTGAAAGTGCTGGTACTGAACGCTGAAAGGGAAGAGGCTGGGCTCTGTGAAGCATCCCAGCTCTCGTGGCGGGTTCGGCATTCCCTTTCCACTGCTGCTTCCTAATACGTGACTGCAAATTGCCTTTCCCACTAAAGGTCCAGCCCGTGCACTGGCTCTTGCTGCAAACACTGAAGCGAGCAGCCAGGAACAAAATCCATCTCCCACGCCCAGCAGATGCTTGCGGACGGTTTGTTTAGGTGTGCACCCAGCTCCTTGGAGGGTGCCTGCAGGCAGGTGGCCAGCACGCTGCTCCGAGACCTCCGACGGAGCTGGGAACCGAGCCACAGTGCCAGAGCCCTTTGATTCCCCCACCCACCCCCGTGATTTTACAGCTTCACTGAGCAGTTTGAGAGAGAATTACAGCACCTAGAGGGAAATTTGACCACTAAAGCCCTCCAAGGAAAAAGAGCTTTGAAACAAGCAAGATTTGGAGCCTTAAACCTTGACAGAATGTCTGTATTAAGCCCTTCCCAGCTGCCTCACTCGAGATGAAATTTCTAGCACAATCATTTAACTTCTCCGTATCATGTCTGGCAGTAGGAACGGGGGACGGGTGTTAGGGCCCTCGGGTTTTAACTCCTTCTCTTGTGTCACTGACTTTCTGGGGGGGTTTGGAGAAGTCACTCACCGTATCTGTGCCCCCTCCCTCTGTAGCTGTGATTTACAAGGAAAGATTAGAAAGCTAAATCTGAGCGTTGTGGCAAAGCTATGGCCAAGCCAGGGACACGAGAACAGCCCACAGATACGTGAAGGAGGGGAAATTACCTAGGACGAGTGTTGGCTGGATGTGCTCCCTGCCAGTTCGGGGCGATAAATACCAGAGCCACTCCAAAAAATATCTCTGCCAGGTTTTATTCCATAAAACAAATTACCCCATGAACAAACAAAGCCCCTCGCTCCCCTGGGGCCGAACAGCTGTGCCCTCCCATTAGTCCGGGGCAAATCGCTGCGTTCGGCAGGAGGAGCGGAGAGGGATGTGGTCCTGGAGGGGAGCCGGGCAGGCTGGCAGACCCTGGCAGACCTTGGCCAAACCCCTTTTCCCCTCCATCCCCAGTGGGCAGTTCTGCTGGAAAGGACCCCTTTCCCCACCGTGTAGCTGGTGTCTCACTCAAGAGGACCCAGAGCTCGATTGCAATCCCAGGTGTGACCGTAACATGCACAGAAATAAACCAGTAGCTCACATTTCTGTAAGCTTATTCTGCTTGCGGACCACTGGAATCTTTCAGCAAAGGCCAGAAGCTGCTGATACCATTATTTCTGTTCACTATTCACACCCTTCTCACATTTAAGCCTTTCATCCCCAGCTCCATCCCACCTTTATCTCTGCCAGCTAAAAGCCACTAGATAATTTTACCTCTAACTTTCACAGGAGCAAATGTGGACCCTCCGAAAGCTTCTAGGAAACTCAGCTCTGACAGTAGCATCTTTGTGTCAGGGATCCTCCCGCAATAACATAAAAAAATGGCTAGCAGAGTTAAGGGGGAGAATCGCAGCAAGGCCTGGTATCACTCATTGCTTTCGGGTTACAGTTCCCAAGTGATAACAGCTATTAGCAACACTTTGACGGCTTCCCTACCGTGGAGGGGAGGGCAGGAGACAGAAAACATGTCAAGCCATCACCTCCATGTTAAGTGATAAGTACCTATTTAGATGGCAGAGTTAAAGCTGAATGCATCAAGCAGGGAACACTTTGTGCCAAAATAAAAAAAAATAAAAAAGGCCATATAGATACATAAAAAGCAGGATTAGGGTATTTGTCCTGCTGACAGCAGCTGTGATGGATTGTTTAAGAAAAATAGACTCCCTGTGTTTTTCCAGGGCTATCAGAAAGCAGGAGTCCAGCACTTTAATACTCTCAAATGACTGGCCTTGAGAGGCAGCAGAATGTCAGCGGCACTGGCTGGGCTCTCCCAGCGCTGACACCTGCCCCGGCTGCCGGCAAGAGGCAGCGCTTAGGGCTGGGGGCGGTGCGTGCCGGCAATTTTCATCCATTTCCTCGGGCCGGCGGCTGCACCCTGACACCCGTCCCCTCCCCTCGCACCGCCCCGAGCCCTCGCCTCGAGCACCTGTGGGTCGGGAGCTGGCGGCGTGTTGGCAGGCGTGCCCTTGCCAGCATCGCCTCGGAGCTGCCCGTGGCTCTTCCGCCCGAGCAAGGAGGAGCAGGTCCGGAGAGTGATGGACTGGGATCACAGCAGCTGGCACACCAGCTGCATGATGCACGTTCGA
Organism: Aptenodytes patagonicus; assembly: GCF_965638725.1. Classification (NCBI taxonomy): domain Eukaryota; kingdom Metazoa; phylum Chordata; class Aves; order Sphenisciformes; family Spheniscidae; genus Aptenodytes; species Aptenodytes patagonicus. Next base: position 68,462,783 of record NC_134953.1, on the reverse strand, counting down.
TTCATGCCGAACCTGCCCGTGTATTTAAATACGTAAACTATACGTTGTTCCTAATTGCAATGAGACCGCTGAAACATTTGCAGATGCTGCAACCCAGCTCTGCAGAATTGCACGGTCCATGGAGGGTGTCGGGAGCTACCAGGGTGTGAACCTCGCAGTGTGAGCAAGGCTTAGGCGGCCTCTGCTTCCTGCGGTGCCGCATCCCCAGGGAGAGCCCAGATCCACGGACAGAGGCAGGTAAAGCCATATACCCGGACATGTCTCCTCCCCTTGGCACGGCACAGCTGGGCTGCAAGGGGTGGGAAGGAAACGCCGAGCGGGGCCATGGCTGCCCAGCACGGCAGGAGGGGCAGGAGGAAGGAGGGAGTACATGGCTCGGACAAGATTGATGGCCTCGTTGCCATTAAGAAAAAAATTAGCCGGTGGCGGCTATCATATTAAAGGGTGAAGAAGCCGTGAATTATTTTCTTAAAGATCTTATCACTTACAATGATAATTTTACCTTCCAAAAGGCCACTTTTAATGAGGCAAGCCAGGCAAAAAGTCATGATTTAATGCCAGATTTTTTTTTCCAAACACATTTTACTGCTTTTTTGTCCATGTTTAAAAAGCGCCAGTGACCTTTTTTTATTTAGCTTGCCCCAGGTGTAATGCTCAGGCTGATCCTCTCAGGGTTTATAACCTCCGCAGAGAGTGCCTTTACCCAATGGAGAGATGATTTAAAGGGGAGGAAGAAATATGAGGCTGCACGGCCGCTTGCACAAGGCCCTTGCTCCATCTTTGATGCTGGGAGCCGTGGTTTGCCAGGGGAGGGGGGACTGGGGAGGGAGGAGGGTGCCCTCTCCCCAGTAGCCCCACTCAGACGCACCCTGAAGGGGAGCTGGGCTGCACTGGCAACCAGGCGGGGATGAGCTGGCTGGTGGCCTTTCCCCAGGGGGAAAAGGGACATCTCAGCATCAAGGCTTGTTCCCACCACGCCAAAGCGGCTGGTTCCCGAGGTAGGGAGCATCTCCGCACAGCCGTACGGCACGCCTGTCTGCACACAGAGCACCCAGCGCCGCGTTTTTGGGGTGGGAAGCCAGAATTTGGGTCTGCCCTGCAGCGTGGGCATGCACGAGGGCTGCGAGGCCATGTGTAAAGCTGCCTTTTCTCTCTGCAGCCATCTTCCCAGATGCCGGTCGAGAGAGGGATGGGGATCGTATCACTGCCCCTTCCCTGCTTGCTGGGACCCGGGTGGGAGTGAGCGGTGAGGGTGCAGGGGGCAGCAAATCCTCAGCTTGGCATGCTGTGGCCATGCATCCTCGCCACTTAGCCATTGGGAAACAGCCCCAACACAACGATTTGGGAAAAAGAGAGGCCAAAATTGGGATGGCAGAGAGGCTGGCCTAATGCAGAAATGAAAGTCACCCTGATGGCGAGTGCCTTTCCTAATCCCTTAGCCCCTGAGCCTGCATCCCTGCCTGCCCCCATGGCTGCCTGAAAGGCAAAGTGTGGCACAGCGCACGGAAATGAGAAAAACAAATGAAGTCAAGTTTCCTAAGAGTGAAGGGGAAGTGTGACTTGGCATCTCTAACGCTGTGTTTAACATGCCGGCGAGGTATTTAGAATTGAAGTGCTTGCACACAATTTAAAAATAGACAGTTTATTAATCTAAACTGCAAGTGTATGTAGAAGAGGCCTCGAGATTGACATCTTTGGGATTAGTTTAGCCCTGCGTTTTTCCAGAGGTCATCGCCATGGTGCTCAGGAGGTTTGTGGAATAAATGGGGCCGGCGTTCTTCCCGGGACCACACGCTAAAAACTAATACATAACGTTTAATTTACTGTCTCCATAGCTAGCCCAACCATTTTTCACATAATAATATTGGATTAGAGCTACCAGAAGCTGAGGGGGGAGCTGGAGGCGGGGAGGGTTTGTCTGTCTGTTGCCGAGGAATGGGGAGATGGGTATTTTTTCCCCTTCTCCAGAATACATTGGAAGACAAAACGGATTTAACCCTCCCAGCTCCAGGGTGCTTGGCTTATTAGAGGAGGGAAAGGGCATTAGCACCCCTGCAATCAGGGCTGTTGTTCTGAGTCACACCTGAAGGCTTTGAGCCTCCATCCCTCCAGTTTGTAGGACATGTGCAATCCTGCTTCTTCAGAAATGGTCCTCGTTCTCTGTTGAGAAAATAAAGAAACTAAACAACAGCAGGAGCTCGGGGTCTGCACTCTGCTTCGCATGGTTATCAGAGGGCTTCTCCAGAAATAAATGAGCTGCTCACCAAAACCGATCGCCAGTTGGGTTTGGCTAACACGTGAGGCAGGAGAACCCCCTGCTCTGCCCATCTCTCTCCTGGGAGGCGGAGGCCGGTGTCTCGGGGCAGACCTCGCTGCGTGCCCCCAGCCCCACCGGCTCCCGCTGGCCCTCCCAGCGCCTGGCATCCCCGTTGGGCTGAGCTGAGGAGCGTGCCAGCCCCGAGATGAGGCCAGCACAGCCCTCGGTGTTGGCAGGAGGGACCGTTCCCCGGGGAGATAACTGAGCACCCCAGTAGGTAATTCCCCCGTGACCCCTTTCAGGACATCACGTCTCTGCACGGCCAGTAGAGCCATGTTTTATGGCAGAGACCTGCAGTGCAGACAGGGATGCGGCTCTTGCCCTTGTGGCAAGGCTGGCAGCTCGTGCCCGTGGGGTTGAACCCAGCATGCCAAATCCTCCTCCCCTGCCTCCATCCCGAGCGTGCCCTCCCTCCGTGCCCACGCCAACCACGCTGCCATGCTTTTCTCACCGGGAGAGCTGTCCGAGCCCGGGGGATTGCATCCACCTGACTGAACCGATTTGTATGCTGAGTCATTTTTCCACTTGCTCATA